>NC_045443.1:88076444-88267577 GCF_002776525.5 Piliocolobus tephrosceles | reverse complement strand
CTTTCTTTCTTTCTTTCTTTCTTTCTTTCTTTCTTTCTTTCTTTCTTGGAATCTCACTCTGTTGCCCAGACTGGAATGCACTGGCATGATCTCAGCTCACTGCAACCTCTGCCTCCTGGGTTCCAGCGATTCTCCTGCCTCAGCCTCCTGAGTAGCTGGGACTACAGGTGTACACCACCACACCTGGCTAATTTTTGTATTTTTAGTAGAAACAGGGTTTCACCATGTTGGCCAGGCTGGTCTCAATCTCCTGACCTCGTGATCCACCCGCCTTGGCCTCCCAAAGTGCTGGGATTACAGGCGTGAGCCACTGCACCAGGCCTAGAGAGATGCTACAAACTTTTAAACAACTAGATCTTCTGAGAATTCTACAGTGAGACAGCACTAGAGGATGGTGCTAAACCATTAGAAACCACCCACATGATCCAATCACCTCCCACCATGTCCCATCTCCAACACTGGAGATTACAATTCAACGTGAGATTTGGGTGGTGACAAAGAGCCAAATCATATCAGTCGGCAACACCAAAGCCTGTCTTTCTATCTTCATCTCCCCATCAAAACTATTTTCATAAATGTTATTAATGTTTCCTTGTTGCTGAAACCAATGAGCTTCTTTCAGACCTTTATTTGACATGCAGGAACTGATGATGATAGCCACTCTTTCTCTCAGGCTTGTTTCTTCTCTTGTCCAGATGGCGATTAAGAGCTTCAACTCAGGCTCTGAATCCCATGTCTACCATCAATTAGCTGTGAGACCTTAAGAATATTACCTAGCCTCTCTGTGCCTCACTTTCCAGTCTGTAATATGGTGATAATCATTATATCTACTTGACAAGACTGTGGTAATGATTAAATCTGTGTTTGTATGTAAAGTGTTTAGAATAGTGCCTGCTACATAATAATCACTATATGTGTGCCTTGTATGTTCATCATGTTGTCCCACTTTACCTTGTTTTTCCTTCTTTCTGACAGTTCCTTATAAACCTGTTCACTTTATCTCCCTTTGTGTCCCAGTTGCTGCCTTAAATTTTGATGCTGTCTTTTCTTGACTCTTCCCTTGTGTTTCTCTAAACCATCTGATACATGTCTAGTTTAAAACAGGCCTTATTTCTAAGTAGCAGACCCAAGTTTTTAACTTTCTACTGAATACCTACATCTTAGTATCTCATAGGAATTGAAATGCAACATATCTTCATATGGATTATTTTTCTTCCTCATCTCCTCCCAAAAAGAGCACAAAACAAAACCCAGTGAATGGTACTACTAAGGTTATGTATATTCAGTTGCCTAAATCAAAGTACAGACTGTGATCTCCCTAACCCATATTTGTCACATCCCTAGAGCATACAACAAAAGTGATTAGCAGCATTAATATGTATACATTCCATAGCACTCTTTGAATTTCTTACCTCCTTTCTACACCCATTGCCACTACCTTAGTTTAGGCTTTTTTTTTTTTTTTTTTTTTTTTTTCCAGCCTTTTCAGCTCCTAACTGGTCATTCTAAAGTTCAATCACATTCTCCAACCCATTTTCCATACTACCGTCAGTCAACATGACTTTTGTTAAATGAACATCTCTTTACAGCTCCTCTCACTTAAAGCTCTCTGCTTATTTCCCTCCATCCTTCAAGAACTCTTAAATCTTTTGTGTGATATACAATGACTGGCATAATCTATCCTGTATTACTTGTTTTACATCATTTCTAGCTAATCTCACATTATATCCCAACTTTATGCCCCAATCTATCTGAAGAGTCTATAGTTTTCCAAGTGTTATTTAATCCTGTACACATGTTCTTCTATTTGCCTAAAATGCCACCTCTATCACAGAAGTTTCTGCTTTGCAATTGCTGCTTATCAAATAACCACAAAATGTGAGTCATGTCTGTGTACACAGTTGGGATTCAGTTGGCTGGTCAGCTTATTTAGGCTGGACTTTGCTGGAAGTGTCTCTCATCTTCCCCTTAGAGCCTGTGGGCTATCCTGGGCATGTTATTTCCATGGTGATGGTAGAGGTGCAAGAGGGAATGTGAAAATAAGCAAGATCTCTTAAGGCCCAGTCACAAAACTAGACAATTATCACTTCTGCCTAATAATTGGCCAAACCAAATGACACATGTCTATTCTGAATAAAAAAGATGGGAAATATGTCCTCCTCCTTTTGTGGGAGGGACTGCAAGATCATATGGTAAAAGGGTGAGTACAGTGAAGAAAGTGTTAGAACCAGTAATACAGTCTACAACCCCCTATCCTTTGCCTTCCCTAATGATTCTGTAGGTTTCATTTCAGTCACTGCTTATTCTAGATACATTGGCCTGGCTTTCAGTCTAATGTTGGTGTTCCTATGTGCTTTCCTAGTAGCTGGAACAGTCTATTTTGTCATTATGAGCACATTTATAATTGTTATTTGCTAGGACCTTTATTTTTTTCTTTCCATTGTACTAAATGTTCCTTTAGAGTAACAATTGTGTTTTGATTTTATCCCACTCAGCAACCTAGAACATAGGATGTATACTCACTAATTGTCTGGGATATTGTTTAATAAATGGATACATAAATACAAGAGTAATTGAGTGAAAGAATGAATTCATGAGTGTTGCAAAGAGAAGATGATAAATACCTGAACCAGGGCAGTAATGACTAGAATAGAAGGGAGGTAATCAATGTAAGCCATGTTTAGGAGATAGAATTGGCAGGCCTTGGTGATGATTGATTGTAGGGGAAAGAGTAGTAGAAATAAGCAAGATATTTAGGATGTCTCTCAGGTATATGTCTAGAGCAGTTGAGATAATTAAGGACCATTCACCTGAATAAGAAAAAAGGAGGTAAGAAAATACTGGAGAGGAAAAAATAATAAAGATTTTAAGATAGTACATAGCTCTTCATTTCAAAATGAATGCTACAATTAAACAATTAGTTACTAGAAATGTATATTTGGATAAAAACTCTTTTCAATAGCATGGTGTAATTTATGTGGATATACATTTCAGAAGTTACTCACATACTGAGATAAAGGAAAGACAATTCTGCATAAAATCTTACGCTTAAAATTCAAGACCTCAAGACTGCCACCTGTCCTTAAGAGTCATGGAAAATTGGGCAACTATGAACACTCTCAACTTCAGTTTCAAAATTTGCAAAATGGGGACAAAATCTAGATCACTGCAATGTCATAGGTTAAAATAAGACAATGTACTGGAAAACACAGCCTTGCAAATAACAAATAAACATAAGTATTTTTTATAACATTCTGTTTCAGGGTTTCTCAAAACTGATTGACATTTTGAGCCAGATGATTCTTCATTAGGGTGTGGAGTGGGAGTTGTCCTGTGTATTTTGGCACGTTTAGTAGCATCCCTGGCCTGTATCCACCAGATGCCAGTAGCATCCCCTAGTGTTACAACCAAAAAATATCTCCAGGCATTGCCAGATGACTGCGTTGGAATGGTAAGTGTGTATATCAAATCACTACTCTCCACTCCTTTTGACAACAGCAAGTAATGGTACCAGCCCAATAGAATGGCAATTATTAAAAAGTCCAGAAACAGCAGATGCTGGCAAGTTTGCAGAGAAAAAGGATTACTTTTACACTGTTTATGGGAGTGTAATTTAGATAGACTATTGTGGAAGGCAGTGTGGCAGATCCTCAAAGATCTAGAGGCAGAAATATCATTTGACCCAGCAACCCCATTACTGGGTATATACCCAAAGGAATATAAATCATTCTATTATAAAAATATATGCACACATATGTTCATTGCAGCATTATTCACAACAACAAAGACATGGAATCAACCCAAATGTCCATCAATGATAGAATGGATAAAGAAAATGTGGTACATGTACACTATGGAATACAGTGCAGCACAAAAAGGAAGGAAATCATGTCCTTTGTGGGGACATGGATGGAGCTAGAAGCCATTATCTTTAGCAAACTAACACAGGAATAGAAAACCGAACACCACATGTTCTCACTTCTAAGTGAGAGCTGAACAATGAGAATACATACACACATGGGTGGGAATAACACACGCTGGGGGCTGTCAGGGGTGGAGTTGGGGGAAGGAGAACATCAGGAAGAATAGCTAAAGGATACTGGGCTTAATATGTAGGTATTGGGTTGATCTGTGCAGCAAACCACCAAGGTCAACATTTATCTATGTAACATACCTGCATATCCTGCACATGTACCCGCAAACTTAATAAAAGTTGAAGGAAAAAAAAAGTGGTCTAAGTATCCAAAGCATAAAGTAGGTAGTATATCCTTCTACTTCTCCCATTTCTAACTCCATGTCATGAATTCAATTGCTATCATCCATACTTTCTGTCTCCAGGTTATTCTTTAAAGCTAGAATATTCATCTCCAAGCTTCCTTTGGTCATTTTCCCCCAGGATCTGTAAAAGTCGGTTCTCCAATTTTCCAAGCCTGAACTCTATTCTCCACTATCTCCTTCCAAAAAATTTATCTCTTAGATATTTCTTGCTCTATGTAAGGTAATTTTGCACATGTGCTAGATATTACCAGCAGCTCTGGTTTGTTTGCATAATTGATGACATTTCTAATGTAATAACTGGAATTCTTTCATGGACTTAAAGGTTATAGAAAATCAGAGGTCTCTTTAAAATGGAAGATGGAAGAAGGACTATAAGAGATGGGAAATTAGAAAAGTTTGAAATGAATGAATTTTTCAAAATAAGGATATATTTCTTTTGAAAATTCAAAGATATAAAAAGAAGAAAAATATGCTTAAAGCACAGGTGGATCATGATAATATTTAATGTTCAGATAGAATTTTTATGATTAAACATTTTGTGAACTGGAGACAAATAGCTTGATCTGGTCAGAGAAACATATTTTTAACCTTAAATTACCTGTCACTCTAAATCAGATAAAAATAGTTGGACCAATAAAATATTGATTTTCACTCCCTAGACTGGGTTTTAAGTGGAAATAAGTCAATGAAAAATAAGCTCCCACTTAGAAGATATTTTCTAGGGAGAAGGATCCAGGAAAGATAGGTGTACTCTGATAGTCAGGACCTGGAGTTGATGACCATGAGTACACAAAGGAACCCTGAGTCCCAACCAAGGGGTGAGAAGAATACATAAGATGGGTTGCTCCCTCAGATTATGCTGTGATATCGAATCTACTGTTCAAGTCTCCTTTTCTTCTGTAAGAACAAATCCGAAATACACTTTGATCCCCAAGCACCCAAGTCCTAGCATAAGAAGGTCGTCACTATCTGTCCTTTGCCCAGTGCCCATCTTGAGTACAAAAGCCCAGACAAGGAATATCCTCCATTTGAAAACAGGACGGAGACCATGGCTAGTTCATGTGTTTTATAGAACGACTATAAAAGTCATCCATTTTTTTCCTTATTTCAGCCAATAAATAAGTCTTCTTGCCTTGTACAGAAAACCTTCAGAATAATTTGAGTTTTGCCCAGGAGACATCTACATGGGAATGTAAGTATATAAGTAAATATTTGAACCCTGAACTCACTAAGAGTCTTGGCTAAAGATAAATATTTGGAAGCAGTGAATCAATAGGCAGTAATTGTAACCATGTGGACATACATATGGATTATTTATGTATGTATGATGGATGAGTTTGCTCAGGCTTTCAAGTTAGTTATTTCCTTTTATGGGTCACTAAAGTGATTTGTCTATACACTATTAAAACATGCTACATTCTGTGTCTGTTTACATGTTTATTTCCTCTATAGACATAGGAACTCCTGTGGACAGCTTGTGTATATTAATATTTCTGGTGTCAAATGTTTAATAACTAATTGAAGAAAAGTTACAGAGAAAGCTTTAAAATATACTCTTACATTGAGTATGATGTTCTCTATCTGAAAGTTCACTCATAGAGCCAGGAATGATGTGTTTTTTCTCCAGAGTTTGGTGGGCTTTCATAAACTCATTTATATAATCTAACTCAGATTCCCTTTCATTGCTATATATTAAAGGAAAGGGCATTAAAATTGCAAGCTGTTGTTTCAGAAGTTCTCGGTGTGCAGTTACCAAATATGTCTGTTAGCTGTATGTACTGTTTTCCCTAAACAATCCCAATGAGTAGATGATATAAATGAAATAGTATTTATAACAAAAAGTTTCTAAAATTTTTGTTTGTTGAAATTCTGTGTTACCCAAATGTTAAGTACCTTAAGCAGAAAATGTTTAATAATATTATCAAATGAAGAGTAATAAAATAAAAGGTATGAATTTGTAGCCAAGAATACTGACCAAGAGGACTCTGAAACAATTATTGTAATAAAAAATGTTTAAAAAGCACAACTTTCAGTATTTTTCCCTCCCCCATTTTTGCTTGCTCACGTGCAAATAAAACAAATGAAGCAAAATTTCTTCATGGCTTGTGTTTGTCTTTTTCTAATGTAGTATTTCTTGTACTCATGCAAAAAAGTAATTATTATTACCAAAGGATTAGAGAAGCATAAATTATAGTTAGAAACAAGGGTAATAAATAGACATAAAAGTAACATTTTCATAGGAACTCAACAAATAAAAGTACATTAACTTCTTAAAAGCAACATCCACTTATAAAATTCTATCATGTAACTTATAGCTAGTTTCTGCAGAACTCTTTGGCAAGCCATCAATTTGATAGAGAAGAAAAGGATAAACATCAGTTAGGTAAACAGTTAAGGCTGGTCCTCAGAGAAGCACCCTGCCTGAAAAATCACAGCTACCAGCAAAAATAGAGCAGCCTGGGGAAAACTCGGGCTGCACCTGCACAGATAAGCAGGCAAGGCAGGCATGGTCCAACACAGAAGCCTTTTGTTCTGTATGTAATTGGCAGGCAACCAGGAAAAGTTTCCTCCCCTTCTCAGACATGTACACGATGGGAACTTGCACAGGGAGGAGAGGGGCTTACCTAAAACAAACCCACAGTTATACAAACAAAAGAAGCGCACATTGTGCCTGCCTAGAGACATACCCATAACCTCATAGGCAAGGAGGACTTACGCAGACAGCTTTATGGATAAGAGAAGTTACTCAAACAGCGATAGAGATGAGAGGAGTTTCTCATAAAAGCTTTTGGATTCAACTGTAAAAACAGCAACCCACTGGGTTCCCCTCTCTGCTGAGGAAAGCTTTTTTCTTTCACTTATTAAACTTTCTCTCCAGCCTCACTCTTTGTGTCCTTAATTGTCTCAGTCACGAGACAACAAGATCAGATAACACCTTAGATGTGACCAGTGACCTTCTGCTGTTTCAGATTAACATTGTAATCTGAAATACCCGTTTGAATATAATTTCAGTTTTTAAAAAATCACTATGAAGTTAATCCCTGCATAATTATTTCAATGTAAAGCAGTGTCATATACATCCACATCATGTATCTTTTGACCTTTAGGTTGTGGAATCAAGCCTTGGAATTTATTTCTTTACCCCAAACCTGATAGTTCTCTTAAAGTCCAAGTTTTGCTTTCAATACGTATGTAGCACATTCAAGGTAAACCATGTCACCTTGGAAATTGTTATAAGATTTTTAATTGCATTCAACTTCGTGCAGTTTAGACTAGAGTGTTCCATCTTAATTTCTGAATCTCATATGATTATTAAGACAATAGAAAAGCAGGGAGTGGTGATTGTGAATTCAGGTTACAGAATTTCACATTTTTGTTTAGTTGCTTCCTTATGACTAACGAAATCAGCATACAATACTGCTCATTTTGGGGTAACTCTGACCTATGAAATGGAGGAATGTGTGTGTGCATGCAAATGTATATACATATATGTATACTGCATGCATGTAATAGCATATACAATTATGAATATATACTGCAAATATATGTATATCCTTTTTTTAAAGAAATATTCTGAAGTCAAAAATGAAGTGGAGGAATTTAGAAATATTTAAAAATCAATTCTAATTTTATATCAAATAGCAGGTTGATAGAGCTAAAAGACATAGTAGCAGTGAGATTACTGAGTCCTTTGTATCATTTAGGCAGAACCACTCTACAACCAAAGACTTTCTTTATTCTAAAAACTGATAATTATAATTTATTCTTGAAGCACACACTTAACACTTTTGTTTGAGTACATAAAACAACACACAATGTTTGAGTGTTTTATCAATCATTTTACCTACATTTTTCCTCTTCATGATAAAGAGACTTTTAGAAATAAAATTCAGATGAACTAAGTAACAATCACAGAGTCAGTGACCAAAAACCCCAATCAAAATGGAGAACTTAGAAACTACTCAATGAATTCAATTCCTTAAAGTATATCACTTCTTCACAAGACAGGTAACCAGCCTGCCCTCCTTTTCCCTAACTTATAATTTCCCTACTCTTATCTTTGCCCCAAATAATCTTATTGCCAGTTTCATTTTTCTTATATAATAATAATAATAATAATAATAATAATAATAATGCAACACCATCTACCTAGCTCTTAAAATGTAAAACTTTCTGTGCAGAAGCACTTGGCATATTCTGTCTCTTCTAATCCTTTGAATAAATGTAGAGTTATGTAGTATTTTGCAAACAGAAAAATGGATTCAGAGACTAGACATATCTGAATTAAAGGCACACAGGTATTAAGTAACAGAGCCAGGATTCTATTTAGGTTAGTCTGTTTGCTCCATCTTTGATGGTGTTAACTACAAATCTATAAGGCATCCTTGAAGAATCAGGACTCAGGAGGCCTAAAAAGTTAGATAGAAATCTCTAACTTAAAATTTTACAACCTAAAATAATGCATGGTTTCCCCTTTCAGCATTTATGTGCATTAATATGGGTGTGTTTTATTGTGGCCCCAACTGTATGCGTGGCATTGATGACCTTACTAAGTATTTTTAACTGCTAAAATAATTTTCCATTGTATAAAAATATTACATTAGACAAAAATTTTCTGAATTTTTAGGTTGGCACAAAAGTAATTGAGGTTTTTGCCATTGACAGTCAATGTATGCCAACGTAATATTGTTTAGTTTTGGAATAGAATGCATTTTCTCTTTTTCAATCTTCTTTCTTCATTCTTAATAACATTTCTAGAATGTATCCTAAAGTTCATACTGAGAAAAACTCAGGTATCTAATATATGGTCAAGATTCAAATACATAGAAATGTGTGTGTGTGTATGCAAATGTATATACATATATGTGTATTGCATGCATATAATAGCATATACATTTATGAATATATACACTGAAAATATAGGTATACTTTTTTATTTAAAGAAATATTCTTAAGTCAAAAGAGCATTAAATATTATAAAACTAAGTGAAAATTAGAGAACTAATATTCTTTAACACCATTCTAGGCATTAAAATAGGTAGCGGCAAATGAATTCTGAAAAGCAGAATCTTAAGTGAAACTGAAAAACATGCTATGTTACTGCCATGAAGTTAACATGAACATAACTTGTCTCTACCTGCAGGTGTTAAGTGTGATATTTCTTTGTTTTTACAGTGAAGTACAGTAAGTATCACAACTCTTAACTGTACATAATAAAATAAATTTTGGTTGCAAAAGATGCATCTAATTGTGTATTTGACTTTTACAATATCATGGTATTTTAACCCTGATTATCAACCTGGATATTCTCCTTCAAAAAAGAAAAGAAAAATGAAGATCTTTGCAACTCCAAGTAAATTACTGAAAAGTGTTCTGTTTTATCTCTGCTTGCCTTGAAGACGTATTTTGCTCTAAAAGGTTTTCATGTAAACAGGACACATTGACTCTTTTCTTTCTCCCTCCTTCCTTCATTTTTGTTATCCGTCTCCTTTTTCTCCCTTTCCTTTCTCCTCCTTCCCTCCCTCCCTCCCTCCCTCCCTTCCTTCCTTCCTTCCTTCCTTCCTTCCTTCCTTCCTTCCTTCCTTCCTTCCTTCCTTCCAACTAACTTGTTCATTTTGAGTCAACGCTGTCCCCACTAACTGCCATGGTTTTTGCAACAGAATATTGTGGAGTGGATAAGCACACATACTGTCTAATTTCCCATTTCTCGTAGACAGCACTAATCCCAGAGCTCTGAAACCATACTTTAGTCAGAGGTTGAATTGTTAAAATATTGTTTTCAGTTATTACACAAATATAGATTACTTCTACTGTAGCAAAAAGTTTTGATTTTCTTTTGTTTTGTTTTTTAAATGGGTGGAGCTGTAGGTGCAGTGGCTCACAGCTGTGATCTCAGCACTTTGGGAGGCCAAGGCAGGAGGATCACTTGAGCCCAGGAGGCCAAGACCAGCCTAGGCAACATAGGGAAATCTCATTTCTACAAATTTTTTGCTTTTTTTTTTTTTTGCTAGGTCTGGTGTCATGTGCCTGGAGTCGAGGCTACTTGAGAGACTGAGGCGGGAGTATCCCTTGGGCCCGGGAGGTTGAAGTTGTAGTGAGTCATGATTGCACCACTGCACTGTAGCCTGAGCAGGAGAGCTAGACCCTATTTCAAAAATAAATAAATAAATAAATAAATAAATAAATAAATAAATAAATAAATAAATAAAAAGAAAAGGGGGAAAAAAGAAAGGAAGGAAAAAAGAAACTCAAGGGGAGAGAGCTGCTGATTCATTTTTGGATATTTGTCATTAAGTTATGAAAATGAGTCCTAGAATCACTTCAGTGCCAGGAGAGCTGTGACATCCTCCTCCTTAAAAAGACCACTGTTTGTTATGGCCAAGAACCAAATAAGGTCTAGTGGATGGTATAAAAATGTATTATTTGTAACACCTTCAATATTGAGGAGGTTTTCTCAGGAGGATTATCTCTCCGGAAACATCAGAAAGCTTTGCTAAGAGGATGACAATGCAGGAGGTAACTGCACTTGCTCTTCGGTCTGAAACCGCAGAGTTCTGTCCATCACAGAAACATTATAACAATGGAGCACTCGCTTTTGAAGACAATGCCGGGGCTCCGGTAAGAGGGGGCTTGCTGAAAAGAATTACGGTGCAATGGAGAGAGACGTTGCAGGGCTTGCAGAACTTTGTGCTATGACTCATTTGCAACCTTTTGCAAAACTTAATGTGGCAAAAGTACTGCGTTATTATGATGTACCATGTGGTATCCCAATTTGTCATCTTCACTTGACATAGCTTTTATTGAGGGGTACAAGAAGAAACCCCACATTGGCTGAGGAAAATTTCTCTACTTACATCCCACACGGAGATTTAAAAATATATTCCTAGAATATGGCATTTACAGGAACATGTTTCACTTTAGTACTTCTGAAAGAAGACAGCTTTTTTTACCCTTTGAGTGGAAGAATCTATGATTCTAACACATCACCACTAGAGGGCCAATGGAACACACTTCATTTGGTAAATGGTGGTGGGTCTGGGCGATGCAGTCTCCGAACATTTGAGTTTACTTTGCATCTTTTATCTTTTTGCAGTATTGACTGTTTTATTATTTAAAATGATATTCTAAATTTCTTTTTTCTTGTCACTTTACTGTTTGTGATTTCAGAAAATATTATGTCCGTTATTTCAAGCACTGAGTCGGGAGCAAATTAGATATTTTATTCTGCAGAGAAAAAAATTATTGCATGGAAGACTATTCCTTCTCAAACCCCATTATTTTCCAATGCAGTCACTTAATTTAGTTTATAATATCGTTGTTATAATGACATGCAATGTGGGAAGCTGAAAAAGGAAAATGTAAAAACCTTCACAATGTAACAATGATTGGAGAAAGGCATCTCATTTCTTTCATTGAAAAAATGGAATACTTTCCATTAGATAGCTCATAAATGAAAACATCATGTAATGTAGAGGTTCTGGAATGTGCAGAAGTTAAATTTTATAAAGACAAATATAAATATATCTTAAGCAAAACGTCTGCCTAAAGTAATCAGTAGCAAATGTCTTCATATATTTATTACTAGACTATTTCTAATTTCAGATAATAATAGTCTGTTATGTAAAGCATAAGACAATAGCATTTCTGGCTTCAGAGACTAACTTTTATGAATGATAATGTATAGAGATGACAGAAATAAGGGGTTATGAAGTTTTCAATGTTAACTTTGCTCAAAATCATTGTTTATAATGTTAGGGAACATCATATTTCTTGAGTGCAATGAATGTGTCAGAGATGACCCCAATATAAAAGACTTAGATTACTTTCTGGGTTTTATCAAACTTTACTTGGTTTGATTTTCAACTGAACATTTGGATCAAGTAATTATATAATGATTTCTATACGATGAAAATATGGTGACCTGACTTGCAAGCATGCTTAAAATGAATGAGTATATGTATATATATATATTTCTATATATATATATATATAAAACATATACTTCTAATAACAGGTTCCCTCTCATATTTCCTTTAATAATACTTATATATATAAGTATATATATATGTCTTTATGATGTATATACGTAGTTTTTCACATATATGTGGTTTTTCATATATGTGCAGTGATTTTAGAAATATTTGTAGTTTTTCATCTTCTGCTAAAACATTAATTATATATTATCCTATTATTCCTTACCTATTTTTGTTGTAGTAACTGCCACATTGCAAAAGATTATGTGCCCAAATGTTAGTTGCTCTTACTCTTCCATGAACTCTCTGAAAGGCAAGACAGTGTATATTATTCATCTCCAAAGCGTCACATCTATTTATGGTTTGTTCCTTAATAGAAATTCAGCAATGTTAATTAGACTTCTTTTAGTGATGGTAAATTTGGGAATAAATGAAATAGACTTATTTTTTATTTTTTTCTCTCCAGTCTCCTGTGTGCAGATATTTATTGTTCTTTGTAGATGACTTATAACCTCAACTCCAAAGCACTGCTAATTAACACCTCTATGATGGGTGATGTGCACTGGTGTCAGACAGAACAGATTCTAATCGTTGCTTCACTACTTAGTAATAGTGATAGTAATAGGAGCTAACATGCTGAACATTTGCTGTATGTCAGGTGCTCTTGAAAATACTTGATGCATTCTTTAACTCAATAAATGCCTTGATAAAATTTGGCAAAATGCCTATTTACAAAAAAAAAAATCTTTAAACTTGAAGTATCCGTATGTCTTTGTCTAGAGTTGATGACATACCGAATATAAAGCACCTACCATGATTAGCTTTCCTACTAATAACAGGTTTCCTCCCCTCTTTCCTTTAATGAAACTTTTTTGTTCATCGATGATCATGATTCCAATGTTCTCTGCTTCTACCACTGACTGAACACTTGCATTGAGGCAGTAAATCACTAGGTATTTTATGTAAGTATCTTGTCTCATTTTTAAAATAACCACATGTAGTTGCTAGTATCTTTTTTAATATGCTAGGAAAAGGAGACAGAAAAAGAGTAATGTATAACTTGCCCATTAACCCTATAAAAGAGCAATGTATAACTTACCTACTGACCCTATAACCATTTGGGGATTTAAGCACAGTCACAGTGATACAGAAGACTATTGCTTGTTACCCTCTATGTGATACTGTTCCCTAAATCCACAAAAACGGAGTTCATCATTGATCTGCAGTGCTTCAATAAATGACTTCTGGACCAGCTTTATATACTGGTACCTTTTAGTTTACACTATATTGACTCCTTATTTTGTTACTGTTTTCCGTGGCAACCCACTTGAATTTTTTTCTCATGTTCTTTTTTTTGAAATTTTAATTTTAATTGACAAATAATAATTCCATATATTTGTGGGGTACAGTGTGATATTTTGTTATATATTTACAATGTGAATAATTAAATCAGGCTAATTTACAAACTTTTTATTTCGAAAGACGTTATTCGATTTAGCATTCACTTAGGTTATTAGTTAGAATGTAGACCGATTAGGTGTTCTTCCTCTACCCATCTCTTCATCTGTCATGCATAGTTGATTATATTCTCTCTGCCTCATAAGGTTGGAAGAATAAAATGAGGCCGGGCCGGTGGCTCATGCCTGTAATCTCAGCACTTTGGGAGGCCGAGGTGGGCGGATCACGAGGTTAGAAGATCGAGACCATCCTGGCGAACATGGTGAAACTCTGTCTCTACTAAATAATACCAAAAAAAAAAAAAAAAAAAAAAAAAATTAGCCGGGCATGGTGGTGGGTGCCTATAGTCCCAACTACTCGGCAGGCTGAGGCAGGAGAATGGCCCGAATCCGGGAGGCGGAGCTTGAAGTGAGCCGAGATGGCGCCACTGCACTCCAGTCTGGGAGACAGAGCAAGACTCCGTCAAAAAAAAAAAAAAAAAAAAAGAGTAAAATGAAAACAAAAACAGGTGAGAAGTGAAGGGAATAACTTCAATTAATGATCACCACTTATATTTGATTTTAAAGAACAGATTTAGAATATCTTTAAATCTTTGTTCACAGAAACGTTACACAAAGTGATACCACGTCAGGTCACAATATTTTCAATGTAGAACTGCTGCCTCAATATAACCAAAAAATCAATCTCATTAATGATTTAAGAATTAAAATAGATTTTATATCATTATGCTCTTTAATCAAGAGATTTACTTGAGACTGAAGGCTGAATTGAGACTTACATTGACTTTGTTTGATCTCCAAGCAATTGTTTGAAGAATATGCTACTCTTTTTCATTACCTTTATTAACAAGCAAGTAGCCCTTGTAATCTATTGCATGAAATACAGTTTGAATTAGAATATCCACATATATCTAGTTCACAAAAATTTAATTTTGCACATACATATTATATACATTTTTGTGTTTATAATAATTTATGAGGGTTTGAATATTGGTATTTAAGGTATGATGTGAAATAATTTGTAGTGAACTTGCTGTTTACTAATATTGATTATCTTCAATGTTACAAGATTATTTTGTAAAATGTAATTTGCATAAACATAAGCAAAATCCCACTTAGTTATGGGCCATATGCAGCCAGAAGTAAAGTAAAAGGTGTAGAGATTCAGGATTAAGAGTGAGGAATTGGGCCAGGTGTGGTGGTTCATGTCTGTAATCCCAGCACTTTGGGAGGCTGAGGCAGGGGGATCACGAGGTCAGGAGATTGAGACCATCCTGGCCAACATGGTGAAAGCCGGTCTCTACTAAAAATACAAAAATCACCTGGGCTTGGTGACATGCACCTGTAGTCCCAGCTGCTTGGGAGACTGAGGCAGGAGAATCGCTGGAACCAGGGAGGCGAAGATTGCAGTCAGCCGAGATTGTGTCATTGCACTCCTGTATGGTGATAGAGAGAGACTCCATGTCAAAACAATAATAATAATAATAATAATAATAATAATTAATAATAATAATACAAATAAAAGACAGAGAGTGAGGAATCGACTATCAAAACCAAAATGGTTCAAATTCTAACTCTTCCTTAATAATCCTGTCACAATGAGCAAATCATGTAAATTAATTCTGCCTCAATTTTCTTATTTGTAAACTGGAAGAATAAGCTATACTTACCTTATAATTTATTAAACTTTTAATTTTGAGATCCTTGTAGATCCACATGCAGTTGTAAGAAAAAGTACAATGAGATTCCAGGTACTCTTCACCTTTTTTTTCCCAATGGTATTGTCTTGCAAAATTATAGTACAGTTTCACAATCAGGATATTGACATTGATACACTCAAGATACAGAACATTTCCATCAGAATCCCTCATGTACACTTTTATAGCTACATTTATCTCCCTCCCATTTCTACACTTTCCTCAATTCCTGCTGGTAAAAATAAATACATTTTAGAGTCTATTTGTGCATTCAGAGATTCATGAATCCAGGCAATACCAGTCCTCAAGTGGCTAGCACTCTGCTGGGAAAGGCAAAAGGGGAAATGTTTATAAAATCTTTGTTGAAGCAAGAAAAACAGAGTAGTTTTGATTGGTTAGAGTGGAAAGTTTCTAATTACAGGTTAGTTGGTGGTTTCTTACTGGTGCAGTTGCTAGTTTCAATTTACTATTGACATTGCACTTTGGTCTGCTTAAATAGGAATTTAAAGTGAGACCAATGGCTTCCCAATTAGACTTTTTAAAAAATAATCCTCTCCTTTTGATGAGCCTTTATTTATGAGAGATTGACCACTTTGGGCATGAGAGTCAGTCTGTGTGATCATCATGACAGAGCTGTCTTTGTCTCTGTGGAACTCATAAGTCAAGGCATCAGGCTTGTTGAAGAAATTCCCTTTGTTGTTCATTTTATTTTTGTAGCTCTGATCACAGTGAGACCATCTGGCATACTGTTGATGTCTGCAAACAGACATTTAAGACCCTTGAGAAAATATAACATACCAGGGAGATTATAATGATGACTATCAGAAGGATAGTACCAAGAGAGTGGAGTATCCCCCTTAGCCAAGGTCATCATGAACCAAATCAACTAATATTTCGAAAGAAACAGAAGACAAGCAAAGGTCAATGATGAAAATAAACCAAAAATTCAGCTCTGAGTCCAGAGGGTAATTAGTCAAGAAGATTTCTAGATTTTAGCTCAAGGCATATGTTCCGGTTTGCAGTTTGAGTGTCCCTGCATTGGACATTTCAGGCAAATTCCAGAGTGGCCCACATGTTAGGCGTGAGGGATATCCTCTGAAGTTACATCAAGTTGTTGCTCTACAGCTTGTACTGTTTCAGAAACAGAGCAGTTCTTGTTTTTAGTGATTACAAGTCAGGAAAGTGGGAGAAAATTGGATTGTAGGAATCTATACGAAATTAAGATCCAGTTTAATCTATAGGTAAATAATAAAACTCAAAAGCAATGATTAGAGCTTTGATCTAATAACAGGTGTACTATAGTTTCTTCTGAAACATAGTTTTCCTTTCTATAGTCATCTGAATTTTTACTAAAGACAATCAGAGTAAGACTAATTTGATTATTAAATAAATGTAGTCTCATCAAACTTGGCCTATTTATATAAGTGCAGCAAGACAGTACGAATAGTGATTGGCCATATAGGTGTTTTTTTTTTTCTACTTTTGATGTTGCTATTGTTGAGATGGAATCTCTCTCTGTCACCCATGCTGGAGTGCAGTGGCACAACCTCAGCTCACTGCAACCTCTGCTTCCCAGTTTCAAGCGATTCTCCCACCTCAGCCTTTCAAGTAGCTGGGACTATAGGCATGCACCGCCACACCCAGCTTATATATACACACACATATATACATATATATACATATATGTGTGTATATATACATATGTGTGTGTGTATATATATATATACACGTGTGTGTGTGTATGTGTGTATATATATATTTGTATTTTTAGTAGAGATGGAGTTTCACCGTGTTGCCCAGGCTGGTCTCAACTCCTGACCTCAAGTGATCTGCCCAACTCAGCCTCCCAAGGTCCTGGGATTACAAGCATAAGCCATGGTGCCTGATCTGAGGCTCTTTCTAAGCTTGCTTTGGTGAAACTTTTGATAAAAAGCCTCAGATCAGACTTCGAAAAATCCTCTCCAGGGTGAGAAGCCAAGCCGAAGACTCACTATCAAACTGTGCCTCTAATACCTATAGACTTGAATCAACTTCTCAAAGTGTCTAGAATATTTAGAGATTCTTGGGATTGCCAGGAAGTGACATTCTTAACTCACTGTAAGGTAAGGAAACCATGTATGTACCTGATACATTCAAAGTACCAGGTCAGTTTTTCTAGGGGGCTTTTATTGTCTGTATAAAGTCAATCTCAGTTTCTTATAGTTGTTTGGTTACATCTGGTTATATGCTCGTTCTTCTATATGGCATTCCAGTTAAAACATTCGTAATACAAACAGTTTTTCTAATTGTCTTGTCACAAAAAGAGCAGATTCTTACTGAACTTAGGCAAATAACTATATAACCACAAAAATAACAATACTCACAAATAGTTTCCAAATTTTGGGGGGATCAGGTAGATAGAAAAAAGTAATCTTTTTTTATAATTTGTCAAATTGCTATAAGTTATAGGTAGCTTTAAAGAAAAAGAAAAACTATTCCTTAAATCTGAAGAGTAAAGCATTAAAGAACTAGCAAAGTTTCAAATAAAAATATCATAAAAACATTGTCCTCATCAGTTATTCAGTCCCATGCAATTAAGACTTGTTCTGCTTGATCTTGGTTAGCAGTTTCACGAACACAGTTTATTCAAGTCCTGGAAATTCTTACCCAGTTTGATAGAAACAATTTTGGACTATGGCTAAGTGCAAATGCTTTTGAGAAAAATCAAAACAATAACTGTCTATGAATGACAAAGAATGGCCATGGTTAAAAATCTGAGAAGCGTTCATTATAATAATAACACAATTGGCAAGTAAAAGTAGCTCTTTTCTATATCATATAGCATTTTAACATAATAATCAAAATTATGATTGATAACATCAGATTTCTAAAAATTTCATACAGTTTCTGGAATACATATTAGCAATGTATTGATATGGGTTAACATACAACTCAAAGAAGGTTAAATATCATTTCTCATTTGGCAATGCTTCCCATATAATTTAACATATCAAATGAACCTTAATAAGTTTTATATACTAGTCCCCACCTGTCATGGAGGATATGTTCTAAGACTCCCAGTAAATACCTGAAACCATGGATGGTACTATGATTTTTTTCTATGCATACAAAC
Source organism: Piliocolobus tephrosceles (assembly GCF_002776525.5). Taxonomy (NCBI): domain Eukaryota; kingdom Metazoa; phylum Chordata; class Mammalia; order Primates; family Cercopithecidae; genus Piliocolobus; species Piliocolobus tephrosceles. The sequence continues at coordinate 88,249,060 of NC_045443.1, read as the reverse complement.
CTAGGGTAAGGTATAATTTATAAATTAGCCAAAGTAATAGATTAACAATAATACCTATTAATAAACTAGAACAATTTTAATTGTGTAAGTGTGCTCTCTCTCACTTGCAAAATATTTTATTGTCCTACACTCACTTAATATCAGACCACTGTTAACTGTGAGTAACTAAAACCTTGGAAAGAGAAAAACAGATAAAGGGAGGACTACTGTATCTCTCTTTTAAAGATTCTTTCAAATATTACAGGAATGCTTTGGTATGTTCCCTAGTTAGTTTGAGGACAAATAGAGTTTTATTTTGAGAAGTTTGTAAAAAATGTCAAAAGGTCTAAAACACTGGATTGAACAGAATTGTCAGTTATTCTGAAACAAAGGCAAGTACAGGAAGGTTGCAGAGTTGTACAAAAAAACTTAAATCTCCTAATACTGAGAAGACTCGCTTTTTTCAGTTATGAAAGTCCTAATAGAAGACAACATGAAGCACAAGAAATTATGTTGATAAAACACAACTCCTTGTTTCCTGGGCCAGTGACTTAAAGGTAAGGAAAACGTTTTACCAAGTAAACTTTACTTTTTCTAACAGTGAAAAATCCAGCTTTTTGTTTTGTGCCAGTGTACTTTTGATTTTATGGCTCATTTTTTGAAGCAATTCTTATAAATTCATTCAATTACAGCTAGCTTCACTGCACATGAGATTATTCTTTCAAATTTTCTTTTTTAGAAACCTTCTACAACTTTCTTATGACAATTCAGTTTGTCCTATATTCTTTATCTTTTTAATTGTGGAGCAATTAGTCAATCTAGGACAAAAACTACTCTCTTTTTTTCCTTAACCAAAACACATCCTCATACTTCTTTCTTTATAAAACATGCCTACTTCCCTTGCATACAGAGTTGTTCCCTTATTGTTTCTAGAAGTTTGTATTACATATAATAATCAGAATTTTTAACTTTTAGTAACTTTAACTTTTACTAAAAACTAGTAAGCATTGTTAACTGCTTTAGATTAGCATTTTGTAGATAAGCATCCTCTCATAGTACAATTTTTATGTCTTTGATTAATGCATTTATACACATTGAACTTCTCTATTCCATATAGAAAATGAGATGCCAAAATATATATACTTTAAACTTATGCTCAGCAATTAATGCTAAAGTATTTTAACTTAGAAATAACTCAGACATTTAACGACAAATCTGTTGTCATTAACAGTTGTTTATAAATGTGTAGCACTTCCCCCTTTGTTCTCTCTCTCCTGCTCTGCTATGTGAAGATGTGCCTGCTTCCCCTTCACCTTCCACCATGATTGGAAGTTTCTCGAGGCTTCCTCATCCATGCTTCCTGTACAGTCTGCAGAACTGTGAGTCAATTAAACCTCTTTTTTTTTTCATGAACTCTCCAATCTCAGGTAGTTGGTTACAGCAATGCGAGAATGGACTAACATATTCTCCATGTGGGCTTTGGAATCAGTAGCAATTTATATTTTTTTTTCCTGCAGGTCTAGTTGATTGACCAGTCAGCGTGGACAGGAAACACTTTAGGAATGCCGTTCAAAAGACTATTTGTGTGTGCGTGTGTTTCTTTTTCTGACTCATACATGGGTCCAATAGGGGTTTGTGATCACTAATATACTCAAGGCAATACCATTCTGACCCTTGTGTCTAATTTGAGCTTCTCTGCGTCCTATCAACATGGATTTAACTAGATTACTAAGTTTAGGATGAAAGTCATTAATGCATAGGACAGACAAAGCCTTTCCTATGCCAACAGGATACCTTTCATTGTTGCTCTGAGCCCCAAGATTTTAACCAATGCATAAGGGTGGCTATAAGTAGACCTGGACCAGGCATGGTGGCTCATGCCTGTAATCCCAGTACTTTGGGAGGTCAGAGCCGGAGGATCACTTGAGTCCAGAAGTTCAAGACCAGGCTGGGGATCGTAGTGAGGTCCTGTTTCTACGAAATAAATGAATAAGTAAGTAAGTCAACAAATAAATAAATAGCCAGGTGTGGTGGTACATGACTATAGACCCACTACTTTATAGGTTAATGTGAGAGGATTGCTTGAGCCTGGGAGATCAAGGCTGCAGTGAGCTGAGAACGTAGTACCACTGCACTCTATCCTGGTTGACAAAGCAAGATCCTGTCTCAAAAGAAGCATACCTGGTTGATCTTAGGAACCCGTCATTAGCAATCACTTATCTATCTGTTTCACCAGCTCTTTGTTGTGGGGAGGTAAGCAAACCAGTAAAAATGTCAGCAGATTCAGGATACAGAGGAGGATACAGAGAGAGAGCGCTTAGAAGCATCTATATGCCAATCCAAAACACATCCCCTTGTTTCTGAGGCATTCACAATTTTTCTTTCTTTGTTTGTTTGTTTTCCCAGTAGAAGAGCAATTTGGTTTGGGTTACAACTTCTTTGTGACCCAAAAAATTCTAAATTTTGGTAACATTTGCCTAATTTTCTAGAGGTTCTGATATGGAGTCTCAGACTCCTTGCATTTAAAGAAATCCATTATGTGCTATCTTTCTGGAACCTTTTTTACCAGAGGTCTTTCATTAAGCCCATTTCGGTTTCTGTCTGACCCAGTGAGAAATCTGAAGCCTCCCCACCAGACCCAGTCTTATTTCTGTTGCAACTTTCAAACCCAGTTGAGATAAAAAATGCTCAAGTAAACTTGGAGAAACAACAGAAGCTGTGGGGCTCTTGCATCCTACAGGGATTCCCAGTGATGACTTCCAAATGTGCAGCAAGAAGCAGTGAGCATGAGGTCAGTAGGGGGTCTACACCTGCCTGCTTGTTGCTCCGGGATGTCTTCATTGGGTAGTGTCCTTCAGATTCTCACTTCTGACACCAGATATAATAAAAGAAAAACTCAAGCACATTTAAATTTTAAAGAGTTTATTTGATCACTAATTCTTTAAAATTTAAATATTCTTATGTTTTTATTTTATCATTGCCAATCACTAATTTTTTTCTTCATATCTCTAGTTTTATTGTTTCAATAATGATATATAAATGAAATCATAAAGTATAAAAATTTTTTGGCTTGATTTCTTTTTTCTTAGTATAATTATCTGCAGATTAATCTATGTAGTAGACTGGATCAAAAGTTTGTTCCTTTTTATTGCCTAGTAATATTCCACGATATGTACTACAGTTAACCATATACCTATTGAATGATAGCTGTATTGTTTCCAGTTAAGAGCTATTGCAAATAAAGCTTCCATAAACATTTGTGTACAGGTTTTGTATAAAAATAAGTTTTCATTGTTCTGGGATAAATACCCAGAATGCAATTTCTAGGTTATATAACTCATTTTTTTTTCCTTAAAAAACCTCCAAATTGTTTTCCAGAGCAGCAGTTACATTGCCACCAGCCATGTATAAGCAACTCAGCTCCTCAGTTTCCCCACCAGCATTTAGTGTTGTCATAGTTTTTGTTTAGTCATTCTGATAGATGAATAGTAGTAGCATCTCATTGTAGTATTAATTTGCATTTCCCTGATGGCTGATGATGTTGAATATCTTTTTTATGTGCAAATTTTCCACCTGTGTATACTGTTTGGTGAAATATTTTTTCTTGTCTTTACTTGTTTTGTAATTAATGGGATAGTCTTTTTACTGTTCCGTTTTGAGGTATGTATATGATATTCCATGTATGATATGAATAAATTATATTCCACATATAATATGGGATATATAGATATGTATTTTAGATACAGTATTTCTGATATATGTGCTCTGCACCTATTTCCTCCAACCCTGTTTCTTCTCTTTTTTATATTTTTAACAGGGTATTTCATGAAGCAAAAGGATATAATTTTGATGAGCTCTAATTTATGAATTTTTCTGTCAGAAATCATGTTTTTGGTGTCAAGTTTAATAACTCTTTGCCTAGTCCTAGATTCCAAAGATTTTCCTCTTATTTATAAATGTTTCATAGTTTTACATTTTGCACTTAAGTCCATAATCCATTTTGAGTTGAAAGTGTTTTTGATTTCCTTGAGATTTCCTCTTTGGTTCTTGGATTATTCAGAAATGTGTTGTTTAGTTTCCAAGAGGTTGAAGATTTCTCTATTTTCTTTCTGTTATTGATTTCCAGTTTGATTCTATTTTGTTCAGAGAACACACACTGTATGGTTTCAATTTTTAATATTTTTGATTATTTTATGGTCCAGTGTTTGGTCTGTCTTTGTATGTTACATGGGCACTTAAAAAGATTAGCTCTCTATTATGCCAATATAGAAGTCCGATTCTGTATATATTTAACACAAACATAAATATATTTTGTCAAAATTTCTCAATTTATTGAAAAAACTCCTTTTAAGCAACTGTATGGTAGAAAGTGTATTAATTATAACTGCTAGATAACTTGTTTCTCTCTGGCAGTTCTTTCAGCCAAAAAACTAAGCTAATAAATTCAAGGCATAAATGCACTTCATTAATTCACTGGACAAATGTTATGAAGTGTTTATTAACTAGGTTTTGAGATACCTGTGTCAGTCGGACCCCCAGTTTGGTGAATGAGACAGGCATTAACAAATAATCACGGTAGTGAATCTAAAAATCCTAGTTCTAAGAGAACATGTAACAAGTAAATTTCCACTAGTCAGGAGAGTTTTGCTAAGCAATATCTGCAGAATAAGCAGGAGATGAGTTTTGGTATAACTAACTTACAAGGAGAAATTTGCTAAATTCTGAGCACCAGTTCTCAAAGTGAACATAAGACGGTAGGTTATTACAGGGGATGACAGTGTGACTTTGATGAAAGATAGGAAACCACTGTAATAACACAACATGAAATATGTCTTTAGCATTTGTTTCAGTGTTTGTTGACCAGTTTTCTCCAAATAAATATCCAATATACACTTCCTTCCTGTTTCTTCCATTTGGCCAAGAGTTAGCTCATATCCTTATGATGTATTTTTTTTCCACAGGATACTCTTGAGGTGATTTAATACATTATGAATATTTCCTCTGTATTCCACCTTTTCATTAGTTCCTCATTTCTGATTTTTTATATGAGTGTTTCTATATATTATGGAATCCATGTGATTATTTTTTGGATATATGTGTATGTATATGATGGGGTAATATTTATCATAGAGGACAGAATAACCTTATTACAGATGAGAGGCTTGTTGATAGGGGTAGGGAATGGGATAAGAAGTTATAATCAGTAAAGAAAAAAACAGTGCACAAATATAGATTATTAGATTCAACCTTTGATGTTCTTATATTTCTCTTTCCACAATATGTTTCCACAATCTTTTCTCACTAAGGATGTATCAGATGTATTCATAATCTTTCTCAAGCAGCGTTTTACTGAATTATTCTTTCAAAACCCAAAGGATTTCTCTTAGTTTACGACCTTTGATGTTAAACTGCAGAAAATTTTCTTCAAAGATGAAAAGAATTTTCATTTCAATTTCCACCTTCACTTGTTTACAACATTCAAGATATTTGCTTGCAATTGAAATGTTAGCCTTGGTCTTATGAGAAGCATTTCATTTATTTATTATTTTTAAAATTTTATTTTATTTTAAGTCCTGGGATACCTGTGCAGGACATACAGGTTTGTTATTTTTTCATTTGTTCCATATCTCATCACTACCATGCCTCTCCCAATGGCCTCACTTTAGAAAGAGTAAATTAAATTGGCTCAGTTATTTTTAAGATACGAGACAGTGAAAAATATATTTTTCCTCTGCTTAAAAATTGCTTGAAGCTTTATTTGTACTGATTTAACTCAAGAGTACATATAAAATTCATACTTGGCAGTATTACACAAGGGAACAAAAATAAAGCCAAACTAAAAAACAAAATCTTATATGATTTAAACCTTAAAACATATAACAAATATTTTATTCTTAATTTTGGTTATCCAAATACAATATGTGCATTTTCATGTAACAATACAAGTATCAAAGGAGAATATTATAATTTGTTTATTTTGCATAAACAATCATCAACTATCTGCTACATAAAATGTATTCAGAAACCAGGAGAAAATAGAGGTGAGCAAGGTTTAGTTTCTGCTACCAAAAGAGTCTAAAATGGGAGTCCAGGATTGTCCTAGTACAATAAAAGGGGTATAAACAAAGTGTTACTGGAATTCAGAAGAGGAAGAGATCCCAGACATCCTGAAATTCCACCACAACTATCTTGTTTCAAGAAGCCATCATCTGCTGTTTGGATCAAAGCAATAGTCTTCCGATTTGTCACTCTGATTTCACTCCTGTTTCCCTTTAATTCATTCTCTCCAAGTGCCCAGACTGACTTTTTAAAAAATGTAAATCCAATCATACCACTCCTTTGCTTAAAATCCTCTAGTTGTTTCCTATTGCACTCCAAAGTCTTCACTAAACCCACCAGGTCCCGTATGATCCAGACCCTGCTACCCTCTCTTTCAGTTCTGTAAATGCGTCAAGCTCCTTCCTGCCTTGGCCCTTGATCCTCCATGAGCTTGGAATCTTTTTCTCCAAAACCTTGCCTTGACTTGCTCCCTTACATAATTCACGTCCTAGGTCAAGCATGCAGGTAAAGTGCTCACGAACACCTGCCACTCCTATGAGGCTAATTATGCCTTATAGAAGTGTTTGCTGGAGACGACCATGTGATCTCACATAATCCTTCCTTTGCTTTTTTTTTTTTTTTTTTTTTCAGGAAGATATTACTTGGTATTATCTCTTAATGCACTGTAATACAGGACATATGTTTTTATTTATTTGCTGGCTTATAATTTATCTCCCCTTACTAGTATATAAGCTCTGTGGGCAAAAACTATGTGTTTTGCTTTTAACTGGATTTCCATGGCCTAGATTAGTGCCAACTATCTTGTGGACATTTAATAAAAAATATGCCACAGGAATTTTTTTGAACAAAACATTACTTTCATAAAAATTTAATTGTCTCAGTTTGGTTTAAAATTAGGAATCCTCTTTAGACAAGGTGAGTGTGCATGTTATTTTTCTTGGCTCTAAAACCATGTGTTAGGAGTGGAATTAAATGAGACAGAGTTTTTTTAGGCTGTGAAGGATGTCATGATGTTACTGTGAAGACCACTCCTCCTCATAATTTCTCATCAGAGTGTCCCCCAACCTCTATACCATTATGATGGTTTGTCTCTGAGACCTGAAAGTTTTAGGAGGATTAAGATTTTAATTCTTACGTACATTCCACAAAGCCAGGGATGATACTTTTATTGACCACGAAATTGATTTTCAGCAGTGCTTGCTAGAAGAGCCTTCTTTCTGCATCATACCATGGCAAAAGGGCAAGAGCCGTGCCAGGCACATAGTGGTAGCTCAATAAGTATTTGCAGAATGATTGAAGCAACTAACATCTTGAAGGAATTGTAGGAGCTAATAAATGAGTCAGGCAGTAGGTTCTTAGGTCCAAGCAATAGACACCTTTTTCCTTGGGAAGAGATTACAGAATATTACAGACTGAACAGCATAGTAATTCATCCACGACCTTGGGTGACAGATGTGGCAAAGTTTATATCCATTTTCTGTTATTGATGACATTGGGGACTTATTCAATAAGTATGTCACTACAACTTGTGACTTTTATGACAAAGTGATCCTAATTCATTCAGTGGGAATACCTTCAAGATGGCTTTGGTAACTTTTCAGTTATAGGCCTGTATTTTATATTGTTAATGATTGCTATGTTGATTACAAATATATCTTTAACATTTCATAGCCTACATAGAGTTAGTATTAAACTCTTAAATATTAAATATTAAAATATAAGAATCTTGCAACCACATAGCTCTATTTATATTGCCCTCCATCCTTTATGTTACAGTGTCTTATGTATTTCCTGTACACACATTATAAATCCCACAAAACAAAGTTACATTTTTTTGTTTTCAACAGTCTTACATATTTTTAAAAATTTGGGAGGAAAAAATTATGTTTTCCCAAATATTTGTTATTTCTGATACTCTTTTGTCTTCCATGAAGATCCAAATTTCCCTTTAGTCTCATGTTCTTTCCACTTAAGCAACTTCCTTTAGGCATTTCTTATAGTGTAAATCTATGGTGATGAATTCTCCAAGTTTGCTTGTATCTAAAAATGTCTTCGAGTTGCCTTTATTCTTGTTGTGGACTGAATGCATATGTTCCCCTGCCCCTCTCAGCCCCCAACACACACCCAAATTCAAATGGTGATGCCCTGACCCCTAGTGAGGCAGTATTTGGAATAAGGAAGTAACTAATATTAATAAGGTCATAAGAGTCAGGCCCTGATCCAATAGAGCTAATGTCCTTTCAGGAAGAAACAACACAGACCTCTCTCTCTCTCTCTCTCTCGCTGTCTCTTTCTCTCTCTCCCCAACTGCATGCATCAGGGAAAGGCCATACCAGCACACAGCAAGAAGGTAGCCATCTACAACCCAAGAGGAGAGCTCTCACCAGACACCAACCCTAAGGACATCTTAACCTTGAATTTTCAGTCTTCAGGACTGTGAAAAATAAATTTCTGTAACTTGAGCCACCCAGTCTGTACTAATTTGTTATGGCAGCCTGAGAAAATTAATACAGTTTTAAAAGGATGTTTTGCTGGATATTGATTTCTGGGTCAAAGTTTTGTTTTGTGTGTGTGTGTGTTTTTTCTTTCAGCACTTTAAACATATTTCTTGGTCTCTATAGTTCTATCGTTTCTGATGAGAAATCCGTCGTTTTTCAAATTGTTGCATTCCTATATGTAATGTGATGATTTTCTCTGGAAGCTTTCAAAATGTTCTCTATGTCTTTGTTAATCAGCAGTTTTATTATGAGATAAGAAGGTACAATTTTCTTTGTATTTATCCTGTTTACTGTATACTAGCTTCTTGCATTTATAAATTAACATATTACATCAATTTTGAAAAGTTTTACGCCATTATTTTCTCAATTATTTTTTTGTCTTGTATTTTCTTCTCCTCTCAGTATTTCAACTAAATGTATGTTGGATCTTTTGACATTATTTCTCATATCCCGTGTGTGTTCATTTCTTTTTTTTTTTTTTTCAACATTTTTCTCTGTTCTTTGTATCAGATGACTTATATTCATCAATTTTTATACCCGTGGACTTTTTCCCCTGACACCTCATTATGTCCGTTCAATGAATTTTTATTAGTTTTTCTTTTAGTATTTTTCAGTTCTAGTATTTTTAACTATCTTCTATAGTTTCTTTTTTTTTCCTGCTGAAATTTCTTACCTTTTCACTTATTCTGAGAAAATTTAACTTTACCTGATCAAGCAGAGTTATAATATCTTCTTTGAAAATCCTTGTATACTCAAGAAAACATCTGGATTATTTCAGGGTGGATATCTGGTGATTGTCTTTTCTCTTGAGAATGAGTCAGATTTTCCTGGTTCTTTGCATGTTGGCTAATTTAAGATTGCAGTCTGGATATTATGTTGTAGATTCTGTTATATTTTTCTAAAGAGAACTGATTTTTTTGTTTGTTATAGTAGGCAATTTAAACTTGGTTGGATGCAAATTTTAAACTCTATTTTAGGAAGGCAGCTCAAATTTTCATCAGTTCTTTTATGTTATGCTGGAATTTGTCCTTATATTTATTGAGAGTCAGCCAGGGCTTCTGGTAGGTTTTGTCAGCAGAATTTTGGTAGGTAGTCTAATAAAATATTGCTAAAACAAGTGTTAATCGGGAGTTATAAAATAACATTAAGGGCCTACATTTGTCAGATTATGGCAGGGAAGTATATACAGAACCACATAGTATCCTGTTACTAATTATGGACCAGAATGAGTCATTTGAGCAGTTGGCTTTTCATGTCTTCTATATGGATGTGGGTCTTCTACTGAAAGCTACCTCAGGGAATATCAAGCAGATAGACACATTCCTATACCTTGAGACTTTGCCATGCCACTTTTCTTGTCCCATAGGGGCTCTCTACTATATTTTCAATGGTTAAGGTTACTCTAAAGCTGCCAGAATCAATGGGCTGGGTACTTGATATAGAGTGCTTTTCAGGGTATGGAAGGTAAAATATCTAGGGTCTGCACTTGACTTGGACAGTGTAACATTAAAACCCACCTTTAATAACCCCTATCACCTCATAACCAGGTGGAAGACCAGAATACGATATTTTGGATAGCTCTGTGATTTTAGACAAGTCACTTTAACCTCTCTAAGTCATAGTTTACTTGTTTACAAAATGAAGGTAATAATATCTACCTTTAAGAGTTATTACTGTAAAAAGATGACTTCTGTAAAAAAAAAAACCAAACAAACAAACAAAAACAAAAACAAAAAACCTGGCACATAGCATGTACTTTAAAAATGGTAATATTTTATCATAAAAAAATTCAACAAGTAGTTCATACTACCTCAAAAGTGATCCTGTTCAAAGGACGATCAGTAACTAGGTGCCATACTTTTCTACTTCTTTTGTTAAAATGTTTATATTTAATTCATTTGTTTTTTATTTATTTTTTGAAACAGACTCTCACTCTGTCACCCAGAATGGAGTACAGTGGTACTGATCTTGGCTCACTGCAACCTCTGCCTCCCGGGTTTATGTGATTCTCCTGCCTCAACCTCCCCAGTAGCTGGGACTACAGGTGCATGCAACTACTCTCAATTAATTTTTGTATTTTTAATAGAGACAGGATTCCACTATTTTGGCCAGTCTCATCTTGAACTCCTGATCTCAAGAGATCCATCTGCCTCGGCCTCCCAAAGTGCTGATATTTTAGACATGAACCACCATCTGGCCTGAATTCATTTATTCTTTAATTCATTCATCAAATATTTATTTCTGCATCCAAGACACTCTGATAAACACATGGGACACAGAAGAATGACTGCAAACATTGTCCTGTTTTTATGGACCTTACAATATAGCACAACAGACATTAAAAATCAATTAATAATCATTAATTACGATTATGAGATATATTGCAAAGGTGATAAGACAAGCCTTGCAGTTCACACTTGGAGTTTTGGAACTTTCCCTTTGGAGCCTTTAATTTCTTTGTAAGAAGTTTGACTCCCTGATTGGAGAATGCAGGTATAGAGACCGTGAGACCACATTAAAAGAAGGAAAAGCCCAACTGAGCCCAGTCTTCTGCTTGTTTCCAGCAAGATGCCAGGCATTTGAGTAAAACCTTAAGCATTAAGCACCCTGCAGACCAGAACAGACGTTAATTGGAAATGAATCCCTAGTTGATACCATATGGCACCAGATTACTCAATCAGATCTAACCAAATTCCTGTCCAAAATAGTGAGATAGGATAAAATGGTAGTAGTGATTATTTCAGCCCTAAGATTTGGGGTGATGTGTTATGCAGCTATATATACTAAGAGAGATGTTGATTTTTATTAAGAGAAAGAATTATGCCCAATTTATTTTTTAACATTATAAGAAACATTTATAGATAAGTAAATACACAGATAAACAAGAAAATGCACGTGAGTATGAGATTTGTTTTATTGGAAAAAGCTGAGGTGATAGTCTTCTTGCTCCAAGACCACTTCTGTAACGTTCCTTGAGATGAGTGGAAGAACCATGTTAGATGTGGCGTTTTCTATCATTGAATGAGGCCTGTTGTATTTCTGGCAGAGGTCACTTTCAAGAAAATACTGTCAAACAGACAGTCTAGGAAGCAAGCATGTTGATATAAAGCAGATATTCTTTCCCTGGCTCCATGCAGTGCTTGAACTGCTGAATTTAGATAACATTCTTGTTGACAGGCCTGCAGAAGAATCACAGTGTAGCACAGACAGAGCGCCAATAGCTTCACACATCCAACACTTTTGCAATGAAATTCTAATCATCCGATTTTTGGTTTGGTTCTGTTTATCACAGTGCTCCATGTGTCTACACAGACAGGGGCTCCATGTGATCACAAAGATACAAGGATATCAGGAGTCAGAAAAACTTGGCTGATGATCTGTGCTCTACCACTTACCAACCCTGTGGCTTTGCAAAAGCTACTACAATGCTCCTCCACAGTTTTCTCAACTGTAAAATGGGAACAACAATATCTGCCTCATAAAGATGGAGTTCAAATGAGTTAGTCTACTTGTGAGTGCTTTATTGAAAGTAAAGTAACAAGCATTTTCTTTTTTAATATCCCCAACTCCTTTACCATTTAGTCTCACACATAATATGTTAGCAGTGCTTTCAGAAAGTCAGTCTACACTATAATTGCCTATTTTGATAATTAGCAATTTTGTAATAACTTTTCCCTTTGCTACTGATTGCTCATCTAGATGGCTGTGCTTGCTTTTTAATTGTATGAGTGTCTATTAAAGTGAGGGAAGAGCATTTTGCTTTTGAAAATAAAGAACCTTAGTTCTTTCAGAGCTGTTCAGTAGTTTAAAAAATCCATTGAAATGTTCACTAAGTAAAATAGGGAAAATCAAATGCTTATGCCACTTCATTAAGATACTTTCAAATCAAAATCACAAAATCAAGGCAGTTTACAGCCATTTTTCACTAAGTTTTAAGATATATTTTGAGTTCTAAGAGGTAGTAAAATTGAGAGCATGGAAAAGTATTTATTTTTATTATTTCTAGCAGAAAATTTGAGGGTTTTGTGGTATTTATTTATCTAGAAGTCACATAATGTAAACTACCTATTTTACTGGAACCTTAAAGTCCTCATGTATAATAATTTTATAAGACTTAAAAAGGATGAAGTTGTATAGTTCAGTTTCTTAAACTATTGTATCTGTGCAATGTGCAGATACAATAAAGATAAAGTTTACTAAAATTTGACTTAAAATATCAATGACTTTGCTAATAAATTTGCTAATCTATGGGCTAAGATAACTTTTTGCAAGCTTTAAATTAATTATTTTCAAATTAATTTTCTTATCAATTTAAAGATAAAATATCTGGTAGTTGATATTAATACTTTTCTCATTGCAATTCCAATAATAGAAATATAACTGTTCTGTCCAATTATAAACCTCGAAAATCTGAGACAGGTCTCAGTAAATTTAGAAAGTTTATTTTTGCCAAGGTTGAGGATGCATGCCCGTGACACAGCCTCAGGAAGTCCTGACGACGTGTGCCCAAGGTGGTAGGGTCACAGCTTAGTTTTATACGTTTTAGGGAGACATGAGACACCAATGAATATATGTAAGCTGTACTTTGGTTCAGTCTGGCAAGGTGGGACAACTGGAGGCAAAGGCAGAACGACTCAAAGTGGGGAGGGGCTTCCAGGTCATAGGTAGATAAGAGGCATATGGTTGCATTCTTTTGAGTTTCTGGTGAGCCACTCCCAATGAGGCAATCAGATATGCATCTATCTAGGTAAGCGGAGGGGTAACTGAATAGAATGAGAGGCAGGTTTGCCCTAAGCAGTTCCCAGCTTGAGTTTTCCCTTTAGCGCAGTGATTTTGGGGTCCCAAGATCTATATTTCTTTCACAAAATAATACTATTTAATAGACGTGAAAGATATATATTGCATTTAATGAAAATTTTGCTATCAGTCAATAATCGAGTGTTCTTAAAAATGAAGGCAGTAATTACGATTGTTGGATATTTTATTCAAGTTCTTTTGAAAAAGGAAAAAATAATACTTCAATCGTAATGCTTTGGTATACGCTCTTTTAATATTAAAGAAAAAAGAAAAAATGACAAATATCAAAATTACTCCAAATTTTAAAATAAGGCTTATAATGTGATCAAAGGCATTTGTAAATGCCTTTATTAATATTTATATTATTTAATAATACATCTAAGGGGAGAGAGTACTCTGATATATAAGAGTTAACTCATCCTAGGAATATTTGCATTAAGAAGAATTTTTCTTCAATTTGTGGTACTATGCTTATTGAAAGCTTGTGTTCTTTATGCAGGAGGGGCTAAGATGATAGAGTTACAAAGGTTTGAATTAGAGGTAATGCAGGGACTAAAGTTGTGACATATTGTGACATTATTTAGGATATTATCATAAATAAGCTATTGCAGAGCCTGATATCCGATTCAATTCCTATGATGAAACAGATGTTTTCCCCATATTTACATACTCTTTTCCCCTATTTGTTTTCATCTCCAAGAATGTGTTTGATTTGTGGACAATCTAGTGGCAAAGACATTTGAACAAAATTGTTTTCAGTACTTTAGTTGCTAAAAGAATCATTAGGTTTTAAATAAAACAATCTTCAAGTAACCTCGGACTTCCTCAAACTGTGTAAAATATTCAAAAAAGGCCAGAAAAAAAGAGACAACTATACAAGGCAGACACTACAATACGCTTCATATTTCATTTCAACTTAATTCTGTAGTCTGGTTATGGGGATTTTCTTCTATCCCATGTTCCTTCCTGAACATAAAATATTATCATACCAAGATTAAGAACAGAGGATATTAGGTTCTTTTTCTGAAATTATTCTTTATATACACACAGCTAAGTATAAATTTAAAACTGATAATATAGCCTCTTCTATGACTCAAGTAATAAAAAATTCAATTTAAGAAAAAAAATTGAGTATGTTCTCTACATGATACTCTAAATTACTTAGTGAAGTATGATAACTTTAAAAGAAAATATTTTTTTCTGACGAAGTCTGCAGTCTATTCAAGGATACCAGGAATAAATATATATGGAGTTAAAACAATGGAATAGGCAGAAAACACATAGCACAGAATAGTTCATCATTAAATTGCTAGTTACCCTAACATTAAGGAGCAGCACTCAGACTCTCCAGTATTTCAATCAGGTCTGAGAGCTTAATCCTGTTAACAGATCAAAATAAGCACCTCAGCCACATTCCCATTCATAATAGTTAAAACAAGAGGTGTTTGCCTTTGAGTCCATCTCTTCCCATACTTGACGCATCTCTTCTGATCTGACTCAATCTGTCATAAAGAAAAGGAAAAGTCTCTCCAAACTTTCTCTCTCCATCCTTTTGAGCTCTAAGTCTATAATCAGTGAACATCTTTAAATTATTACTCTTTTCTCTGATTGTTCCCTTCATGTCTGCGTTTTTACTGAAATTGGGCTGTCCCCTGAGGTAGCTGCTTCTCTTCAAATGAAATCAAAGTTGTTTTTCTTTTCTCTTTTATACCACGTTCTTCAGGACCAGGAGCTGAAGTGAACTTCCTTCCAGCCCACACAGTTTCCAAGTGTAACAACCTGTTCCTTTTGCAAACCCTTGCTTCTTTGAAGCATGTGCTATCAGGTTATATTACCTACTCTTTTGCCTCCCTAATTGTCCACTCCTTTGTCTCCTACCAATCTTGTCAAGCTCTCCAGGCATTCAAAGTTTTAAGTCTGGCTTGTCTGCTCAAAAGTCCTCAATATAATTACTTTTTATTGCTGTTCTCACCAAAACCTCTAATCTGCTGACTGACTACTTTCTTATTATTCATCAGCTTTCACCTATCTTCACTTTCGTCATTGTCTAGCATATATTTCATAACCCACGGTAATATGACAGTAACAATATTTGATGTTTATTAAATACTTTGTGAGTACCAGACATACTGTGTAAGGAGTTGTACCTGCTTTACATTCAACTCACCCAACTGTATGAGGTGAGATCTATTATCCCCATTTCAAAATGAAGAAATCAACAATCAATCATTTAAATCCATATATGCAAATGATCCCCAATTTCCTCACTTGCTTCCTTCTTGCCATTGTTCTAAACTTGCACAACCTTGATCCTGAAGTAACCTAACCGTGTTTCCTCTTATTTGCACACAGACAGATGAACGTTGCTGGAATAAATAACACAGTTATTCAGACCGATTGTACTTTATGTTCTCAAATGAGGACTCAGTACTACTGACAAGCGTGTGTATGTTTTTCTGTGGCGCCAACTTCCCATTCTTTGGGATAACTACTTCCTCTAGGGTCTCTTCTCATACGTCACACACCTCCGTCGCCACACTTCCCTCTCACCTGATGACTTCACTTCAAATGTTGTTTAGAAGTAAGATGGCATTGACAAGGAAACTCCCTCATTTTCATACTAATCCATCTGTGAACATACCTGCCCCTGCTACCTTTTGTCCCTTCCTGCTGCTGATGGGCCTTTTCTTCCTCCTGTTGAAGGCCAGTCCTGCACTTCTGAGCTGAATCTCGCTTCTCAAGTATTGTGTTTCCTTCTCTCTTTGGAGTTTTTAACATTCCTTTAAATCTAAGCTGTCATAAAATATAGGTTGTGCCATTACTTTATGTACACTTATTTTATTTTCTTTAATTTTGGTAAAATATACAAAACACAGAGCTTACTATGTAAACCATTTTTAAGTGTGCAGTTCAGTGACAACAAGAACATTCACATTGTTGTACGATCATCATCCATCCCCAGAACTTCTTTCACCTTCCCAAATAGCAATGACACACCCCTTAAACAATTACTCCCCATTCTCCCCTACCCCTACCTCCCTTGCCCTAGCACCACCATTCTGCTTTCTGTCTCTATAAACTTGACCTCATGATATACGTTTTGAGGTACCTTTAGGTATCTCAGATAAGTGGAATCATATATTATGTTTTCTTCATCACTGAGTGATTTCACTTAGCGTAATGTCATTAAGGCCCACCTGTGCTATACAGCATGTGTCAGAATGTTCTTCATTTTTAGGGCTGATTATTCGCTGTCGTGTGTATGTACCACATTTTGTTTATCCAGTCACCTGTTGATTGACACTCGGGAATATTCTACCTTTTGACTACTGTGAATAATGGTGCTATAAACATGGGTGTGCCTTCAATTCTTTTAAATAGATACCTAGTAGTAGAATTGCTGTATCATATAGTAATTTTATGTTTAATTTTTTGAAGACCTACTGTATCATTTTCCATAGAGACTGCAGCATTTTACATACCCACCAGCAATGCAGAAGGATTTTGATTGTTTTTATTCACATCCTCATCAACATTTCTTAATTCATTTATTGTTTCCACTTTTGTAATAGCCTTTATCTGCATTTCATAGAGATAAAAATTATATGCTTCAAGACAGGAAAGCTAATAAAAAATTCCCAAATACTTGAACATCAAAGGCCTTCATCTTCAATGTAAGGATATGTGAGGACAATAGCCTACTAGGCAGAAAGGGAAAGCAGTGGAATGTGCCAATTTTAACCTTGACACCGAATGAAAAGAGGAGGGGGAATGGCCCAGGAATTGAACACAAGCGAGCTTCAAAGACCTCAAGTGGAAAATTTAATCTAAAAAGGATTTTGGTGAATATTGCCTCAAGATGACTCGTAGAAGCTAATGCCAATCCTCTATACTTCATTTAATGGATTATGAAACATATTTCAGAATCATTAAAATGTGAAAAAAAACCCTGTATTTTAGAATTGAAGAAATATGGTATTTCTACTCAGAAAATCATTCCCAATTAACATATACACAGTGTCCTTCATCTTAAAAAGTATAACAAACCTGAACCTCTATTTTCCTCAGCTATTACTCAATTTCTTTGCTTGTCTTTGTTGATACAGGTTTTTCAAAAGTAATCTCTGCAAGGCTATATCTGCTTTCTTTACCATGATTCACAGATTTTAAAAAATGCTTTTTTCCTTTTTAAATAATATAAATAATATGTAAGCACATTACCATTGTATAAGGCAAACAATGCAAGTTTTAAACCATTCTCTAATGCCTCCTTCCCTTCACAGTGTGTGTGTGTATATATATATACACATACATATATTTGGGGCTTTTTTTTTCTTTTTTTTGAGATGGAATCTCGCTCTTGTCACCCAGGCTGGAGTACATGGCACAATCTCAGCTCTCTGCAACCTCTGCCTCCTGGGTTCCAGCAATTCTCCTGTCTCAGCCTCCTGAGTAGCTGTGATTATAGGCACGCACCACCATGCCTGGCCTGTTTTTGTATTTTCAGTAGAGATGGGGTTTTACCATGTTGGCCAGGCTGGTCTCAAACTCCTGACCTCAGGCAATCTGCCAGCCTCAGCCTCCCAAAGTTCTAGGATTACAGTCATGAGCCATCGGGCCCGGCCATATTTATTCTTTCAAATCTTGATTTAAAAAAAAAAAAAATCACTAAGAATATGTCTTGGACAACTGTCCTTGTTAGTACATTTAAGGCTACCTCAGTGTTTTTATTGGTTGTTTATCCTATAGCAGAGATGCACACTTCCATTACTGAGAGAAATTTAAATTATTTCTAATCTTCACATTTCAGTGCTGCTAAGAATAGATTCCTAGAAGTAAAATCTCTGGCTCTCAAGGGTGCATTTTACATTTTGACGGACATCACTAGTTGATGCTACAAAAAATACTTCCATGACTTACATTCTGAATGAAAGTTTAACAGACAGCCAGGAGTTGCGGCTCACACCTGTAATCCCAGCACTTTAGAAGGCCGAGGTATGCGGATGGCTTGAGCCTAGAAGTTCAAGACCAACCTGTGCAAGATGGTGAAACCCTGTCTCTACAAAAAGACAAACAACAACAACAAAAATTTCAGTAGAGTACCCATCTCATCACATCACTAACTAACTCCATACCACTTCAACTTTTGTTAAGAACTAATCCTTCAAGCTGCCAAATTCACAAGCACTGTTCTGTTCTGTTCTTGCTTGGCACTTCTGCCATTTTTAATAAAACTGACTGATTGATTCCTGCTGAAAAGAGTGAGAGCTGAACTTTGAACAAAGTTTATGGAGAAAAATCTGCAAAAGTATTCCCAGAATTCCTTCAGAATTCTTATCTCATTATTCAGGACTGAGTTTTATGCCCATATCAGCTGCAAGGGAATCTGGAAATTTGGGTAAGATCATTTCTATGTTGGTTTAGATCAATCCTAATTTATATCCTTTTATATCTTTACTTAAATGTATGTTAAACCCTTAATTAAAGATAACTGAAGTCATTTTACCAACCAGGGGTTACTGACGAGAAGTCAGCATTACAATATTAATAAAGGAAAATTATATAAAATTGCCACATGGCATATTACCATATAGTTATACAAGTTACACAAATTTGGTATAAAGGTATGGATTTGGTCTCAGTTCTCTCATTAGCTGCATAATTTTGAGTATGTCGGCAAGCTTCCTATTTTTTCATCTGTTAAATGAGGTTGATATAACCACCTTAACTACTTCTCAGAGGTGCTATAGGAATTAAAATGAGATAGTAGATGTGAAAGTCACTCACAAATACTTACGTATCATATAGAGTGGTCTCTATTACACACACATATATATACACACACACATATATAAACTTTAATTTTGTTGATGGAAAATACTAGTATTCTAAGTTTAAACGAGTATAATATGACAGCTTTATATTTGAAAATGAGTATGTCTGACACACAGAAACTTTATACAACTACAAAAGAAAAATTTACAATTATTAAAATTACTACATGGGGAAATGGAAACAATTGTATTTAAAAGACATACACACATGAAATACACAGAAACAAATTTTTTAAAAGCCTTTGTATATAGCACTTCCTACATGCCAGGTGCAATTCCTAGTCTTTTACAAATATTGACTTCTACCTCATTAAATCAATTTGAACTAGTAAATAACATTTAAGTTTCACATATGGTGAAACTAAGGCAAAGAGGATTGGGAAACTCGCTCAACATTAGAAAGCCAATCAGTGGCAGGACTGGGATTTGAAGCCAGATTTTCTGCTCCAGAATCTGCACTCTGCTGCTGTATACAGTGCTCTATTATTATACAAGTTGGGATCAGGCTTAACGGCAAGAATACTGTGAATCATGAATTACATAAATAGGAAGTTATTTATTCTATAACTTGAAGTCTGAAGTGGGCCATGTTGGCTTGACTATATAGAAAAATGGCATTAGGGACCCTGTTTTTTTTCTATTTTGTTTATTACCGTCCCACGTTAAGATGGTTTCCCTATACTCACAAACACATTCAAACAAGAGAGTTAAAGGTAGGAATACAATGCTTAGAATCTGTCTCCTTCCTGCTCAGATCTAGGCTAATGTGGTTTCTTTGCTTTGCAGCTGGTAGGTGGAGAGTCAGCCTGGGGCAATAGGGATAAAATGGGTTTGCATATCAAACTAACCAGGGGTCAAGTTGTTCTGCCTTTTTTGTTCTGTGACCTGGAACAAGTTATTTTTAAACGCTCTCTTTTTTATAGTGGAGACAATAGTTCCTTTCTTTCAGGTTTGTTGTACAGAATAGAAATTATATGTATAAAGCAGTGACCTTGAGCCAAGTGACTACCTCTTTAACCTACAAGGGGCCATCTCTTAATATCTGAATTGAAAAGGCCCTGGTATGATCCTGAATGGGCCTTGCCAGTCACTGGGTTTATTTTTTCGCATTCTGAGGTGAGATTAGCGGAATGAACCTATACTAACTCAAACTGGCCCTGCTGCTAAGTAATATTTAGCCTGTCTTGTTTATTTAGCTTAATCACCACCTCACAATTTCTTTGTGGCACTAGCCTCATTCTATTCTTAACTGCCTTTTCCCTATATCTTCACTTGCAAAACCTGGGTAAGAGAATTAGAAACATCTTTTCTTCTTGAAGACCCTACTCTATTGCTCCTGAGATCACAATTATTCTGAAATAAATATCCTCACTTTCAACTCAGCGAGGCTTATCCACAATGAAGGACGGATATCTTCCTGGAACACTCATTCCCTGAGCCCCCGAAGTCTGAATTTCCTCTGAAATAAAGAAGTTAACTTTTAACTTTGCCTTTTGTAGACCCTGAGTCCCACTGTTATCACCTATGTGTCCCTTCGTCTTCCTCTACAGGTTTAAGGAGAAAAATAAAATAATAAAAAATGAGGACAGACAGGAATCTTTGAGCGCACAGCTATTTTTCTTTCCTTGCAGCAGAAAAGCCCCTTGAATTTTCGAAAGTGGCCAATTCTGGGATTATAGAGTAACAGGAAAGCTCCAGGACTATTCTTGGCACCAGCATCAAGCCAAAGATGGAAAGACACAGTGAAACTGAAAAGAGAAATAATGCAGAGGCTACCTCCTGTGTTCTTCATGAGGAATGGGCAGATGGTATGGAGCCAAGACTTAACTGGGAGCCACTTTAGACAGCTATGTTAGCAAGAAGTCCATGTATTCCACACAACCACAGTTCTAAATTCTTTTGCACCCTTTGAGCAAAAAGCCCTCTTCTTGAGAACATGCCTACTTACATTGAATTGTTTTTTGTGTGTGCAGAACATGTTTCTATTATGAAAAAGTTGCTAGGGTACTTTAAAGGGTCACCTTGGCAGATGACCTGATTATTTACTGGGTTCAGAGACTGTAGACAGGAACTTAAATGGGGGATCTAATACGATTAAAATGTAAGAGAAATGAGTCTGCTGCAGGGTGTTGGAAACTGCCAATAGAAAGCAAATAGGTTCTAGCCATAATGGTGCCTGCCACAGGATCACAAGTGAGACTGAAACCAGAGGCTGAAGAAAATAGGGAAAGAAAGAAAGCTTATTCTAAAGGAAGAATCAGCTTTAACTCTGGTTAGTGATCATGCCTCAAAGAAATTCAACAGATCCAAAAAAACTTAGACAAATATGAGTTTTAGGGACTCAGTCCTTTAACCCTCCAAGACTGGCATAAGAAGTAATTTATATATTAGTTCTGGACGGTCCTCTTTCCCATTTAGGGATCAATGACTATCATATATGTCAATGTCTTTCCCACTCATGATACTCTTAACCTACCTATCTCTTGACAGTTTTCCTGAAGCCCATAGACACTAATTGGGATCCTGACCACTCAGATCCATGTTGCTAACATGCATATGCAATATTTTATGTCACTCACTGAATTGACTCTCCCTTTTCCCATATATACCAAACATAAGAATGGTGCTGCTGACTGAGTCATATGAACACCATATATTGGAGTATCCAGTTGCCTTCTTTGTAGTCAGTATCAATTGAACATATTGCTAGTACCTAAGCATGTCAATCATGATTTTAGTAAGTTCGATTAAGATAGGAATTAGGCCTATATCATTGGCCATGTAGTCCCACCTACAACTTATTAGGTGTTCAATGAATGAATGAATCAGGCTAACAGCATGTATGATGCATTTCTGACTATTTTTTCAACTAACATATTATTATGAGTGATAGACTCAATATCATTTGTATATTAGTTACATCATGCACATTCTGGATGTTATGGCCTAACCTGGGTGCCCAACTGACATGTAAAACATTGTTTCTGTGGAGGAATACATTCCCATTTTGAAACAACTCATCTGCAAATGAACTTTTAGAACACGAACCATATTGGAGACTGCGTGTCTTTAAATTTATTTATTGAGTCATTTTTTCACCATCTCAAATTTTTTGCCTCACAGGATGTGTCTTAACATGTTGCGGTGAGCTTTTTCTTTCCTTTTGTTCCTATTTTTTCCCTTAAAAATCAATCCTCTGAAGGTCTTGGCCACGTGTCAGTGCTATATTCACAAGGATTAAGGATCAGCAGGGCTGCTGTGCAGCAATTCAGAAATTGAGTACATCCTGTGGATTGGCAGCACATAGCCTGCTATTGTGCAGGAGGTACTAGTGTTCCAGTAAAGGCATGTTAAATTTAGCAGCTGTCTTGTATTTGTCACTGGGGATAGGGTGGAGGCAGTTGGCTGTAATATAGATCCATTTGGAAATTTTACTTGAAAGTTTACTTTAAAGGATTTATCTGACGGAGAACATATTCCACCTAGTCTTGTTTTCTGTAAAATGTAACAACTCTGCTCTGAAAACACACACACACACACACACACACACACACACTCACACACATGCATGTACTGCACAACCTATATTCTTTGTGGTTAATATCTTCCTTGTTGTAAGGATTCTATTGAATTTCATAGAAACTTCCAGGCCTTTCAGTGAGAGGTTATGGAGGCCATCATTCTGGTTCTTTTTATTCATATTCCAAGTCTGTTTGTGACAGAGGAATAAATCATTTTGGAAAGAAGTGAGAGAGGGTAACAAAGGACTTAGCAGTGAATCAATAGTCATGATGACAGCTGGGCTTTTTTTTTTTTCTTCTTAATAGACACTCAGGTGGGTGGGCAATGATGCTAAACTCATTTCTTTTACAGTCCCTCCTTACCCCTTCTATAGTCTATGCCGAACTATGACAGGCTCAAGGAAACTTCAAAATGGAAGTTAGCCTTGGAAATCATCTAAATGAAGCTTTTATTTTACTGCAAAGAAGACTGAGGTACAGAGGAAGGATGCAGGAATTAGAATAAGGCAGTTACAGCATACATGAGAACAAGATATTTGATTTCTAGTCTAGTGCTAATTTTACTGCTTAACAGTAGGTAAGGGATGGCATAAAACCTTTCTCTACATCAAGCTATGAGAATTGGATCTTTACCTTCTTGAAATCTGCAGAAACACAAAACATTTCTGGAATTGGTTCTCTTATGGTCCCTCACTAGGCCTTTAAATGGATAGAAAAAGGCACTGACCAGGTGGGGTGACTTTCGCCTGTAATCTCAGCACTTGGGGAGGCTGAGGGGAAAAGATCGCTTGAGCCCAGGAGTTCGAGGCCAGCCTGGGCAACACAGTTAGACTCTCTCTAAAAAAAAAAGAAAAAGAAAAAAAGAAAGAACAAAATTAGCTGTGCATGTTGGCACATGCATGTAGTCCAAGCTACTTGCAAGGCTGAGGCGGGAGGTTCACTTGTGTCTGGGAGGTTGAGGCTGCAGTGAGCTGAGATTGTGCCACTGCACTCCAGCCTCGGCAACAAAGTGAGATCATGTCTAAAACAAGAGGAAAAACAGAACAAAGTAAAAAGTATTGATCCCAAACATCATCCTCACAGTGTTCAACCTGTTGGCATTCAATGCTATACGCAGAGTGAGGAAAAAGAGATGCCAGAAAAAGAGGGAAGTAGAAACCATAACCCTAACAATCTAAGTGTCGAGTATACATTCTACTCCATGTACCATGTAGTTTAAAATGTGTTTACATAAAGTAACAGTTTGGAAGTTTCTGATTTAGGCTAAGGTAGTTTAACAGGGATGATCAAGCATTCTGAAGAAATACAATGTGAGTAACTTCAGTCTTAATGCAGGTCGAAGAAAGAATGGGCAAAGCTGGTGGTGGAAGCACCTAAAGCCATTCCATGCACTTACAGAGCACAGACCAATTTTTTCTTTTTAAAAAACTCATTGAGAATCACAAGCTCTTCTTTTAAAATACGTCTGTTCCTGAAGAAGTATTTTTATAGATCAAGCATTTCACTCTTTGGGGTAAATTTTTCAGATCATATAATCCACCATAAATGAGACAAAGCATTCAATATTCAAAGAAATGCAATACACATAATGTGCTAATTATGAAGCTTTGGAGATTCAAAAATGAAGAAGGCACATCCCTTGTCCTTATGGAACTCATGATTTTCCTGTCCCATCTGCACTATTATTTACTTTGGATTTTTTTCTCACTCCAATTTAAATTAAGTTTTTAAACTTTTTTTTAACTTAGTTTAATTCTTTTTTTTTTTTTTTTTTTTGGACAGCATCTCACTCTGTCTCCCAGGTTGGAGTGCAGTGGCACAATGTCAGATAAATTTATGGAGTAGGTGTAGTAATATCACAAAACAAGGCATGAATTACTTTAAAGATGACATTCTGATTTTAAGGAGAATTAGAGAGAGGGAGAGGTAAATTTGAAATGGACACCACGTGTGATGAAGGGAAGTGCTGGGTGATATTTTGCCTTTGAGATTATATTTTGAAAGGGTCAGAGGGCAGCCCGAGAGCACTGAGTCCTCGTATGAATGAGATCTTATAAAAGAAAGAATGCTCCAGGATGTTAGGAAGGTAAAAGGGAGTTTTTTTTTTGTTGTTGTTGTTTTGAGACTGAGTCTCCCTCTGTCACCCCTGCTGGGGTGCAGTGGCACGATCTCGGCTTACTGCAAGCTCCGCCTCCCGGGTTCACGCCATTCTCCTGCCTCAGCCTCCTGAGTAGCTGGGACTACAGGCGCCCTCCACCATGCCCGGCTAATGTTTTGTATTTTTAGTAGAGACGGGGTTTCACCATGTTAGTCAGATGATCTCGATCTCTTGACCTCTGATCCGCCCACCTCGGCCTCTAAAAGTGCTGGGATTACAGGCGTGAGCCACCGCGCCCGGCCTAAAAGGGAGTTTTATCCAGGATGTTAAAGGCCTGGATCCAAGTGCTGGTGTTCACAACCACAGTTGGTTCACTGCTGACACCAGTCCTGTAGAATTGCTGAAGTTTGTCTTTTAATTTATTCATCTGGGAACTTTGAGGGCTTTAGCTTTTCAGCAAAGGGGAAAATTTTTTTCTTGCTCTTAAAACTGTTTTCTTCTTTCTTTCTATTTTTTTTTTTTTTTTTCTGTAGCTGATTTTCTTTCTTTTTTAATGATTAACGTGTTTGTGTCAATGATATTAAAGTCAGGCTTTAACATAGTTCCAGATTATGAAGTCTCTAAGAAAAAAATAGTCTAGAAATCACCCATCATCTTTAGGATTTCACATGTTGGTTAAACCGTATCTAAATTACGATATCACATATCTAATACAAAAAAATCCCCAACTTGCAATGATTTGACTTAACGATTTTGGGACTTTACAATGGTGCTAAATTGACAGGCATTCAGTAAGCGCCTCAATTTGTGATGGGTTTACATCTGGAAACACTCATCATAAATACAAAATACTCTAAGCGAAACATACTTTTAATTCACAATATTTTCAAATTGCAATAGGTTTATTGGGACATAAACCTGTCATAAATCGAAGAACATCCGTAGTAAGTCTTTGTTTTTGTTGTTGCTTTGGTTTTGCTTTTTCATTTAAAGATATGCTATTTAAAAAAGAATCTGAAATCTCTTTCCGTTAAACAAAAAATATTAGTAGTTGTTAAGATGACAGATATTAGAAAAACCAAACCATTTTAAAATTTTCTTTTTGAGTGAATTTGATCACATCTAAACAAAATGGAAATTCAAAGATTATAGCTGAAAGGCCAGATTCTTATTTTAGTCTTAAACTTGAACCAATCCATTATGATAAGTTCCAAAGTTTAATAAATTTACTTAAGGTTCTAATTTATTGAAAAAAATTTAAATTGGAATCATCCTTTAACCCACTGAGAAAGATACCTAACAATCGTTTTGAAAGGGAAATGTGATATACTGAAATTCAGTGTGTGTGGGTGTGATATGAAACCATGTATTAGAATTCTGACTTTCAATGGCGATACAGACTTTCATTCATATTACTCTGTCCAGTGAAGTACTAATTCTGTGATTTTGAGAACACTTTAAAGCATTTGTTCATTTGATTAGGTGGCAGCAGATTTTTTTGTTGTTGTTGTTAACCTGGACTATGTTTCCATAGTCATAATGCACATTAATTCAGCTGGGGTAGGACATAACATGCTTGCCAGAAGGTCATAAAAGATATGCAATAATTAGAAACTCAAAATATAAATATGAAATGCCAAGTGAACTGTAATCAATTTTGAGAGCTCCTCTTAGAAAAATAATTTAAATTAATTTCAACAAAGTCAATATAACAAATTACAGAAAGGAAATCATTTAGATTATTGAATGATGACTTTTTAAATTCAATTTTGTTTCTCTGACTCATAAAAATAAACCTGGAGCTGACGTACTTGAATTATAAAATAGACCACTAAGTAACCATTTGGATTTCAACTACCTGGATATTTAATATAAAAGATGGACTTAAATACTTCTGGCTGATTTTTAAAATCAAGTTAGTGGCAACGACGGCCTTTTGGCTAGTCTTTGGTTAACTTGGTCTTCATCTTCATTGTATATCAGAATGAAATCATTTTGACTACCTTAGTTTTGGCAAAATGACATTTATTTTCTACGTAAGAGCACCCCAACCCCCAATGCAATGCATTCATGTCCACTGATGCTTTTTTTCCCCACTTTGATTTGTGATCTCTTTTTTCATCCTCACTTGTAGCATGGAATAATGGATTATATCCCTCACATGTATTTACATCATTTTGGTTGATTTTCACTCATATGCAAAAGGCAATATAAATGGAGCTAAATAGGGCTGTAAAGCAATAAGATGTTGACAGCAAGTAGTCAAAAGAATTTGTATGCAAGGCAGTTTCATTTATCCCCATCAATTTTCAGTGCAAACAAGAATATGCAGCTCAGTTAACTGTACTATGAATATTCATGCTGGATTGACTGTATTTAGAATCCAAAGAACTATGAGCATATTTTCACATAATGTTGCATTAACATATGTTTGTTTATATAATTTTGTTTTTCTTTGAATAAAAATAAATAAATGAATACATTACAAGATTGGCAAGATGAAGACAGTAATGGGAATTTAGCAGAGGGTCTATAGTTCTCAACTCTGGTTGGCGATCAGAATCACCTTCAAGGCCTTTAAAAACTAGACTCCACCTTGTACCCAGTAAAGAAGGTCTACAGGACAATAGAGATAGCTCTTCTCTGCCCAGCCACTTCTTCCCGGGATGTGTAAGATAGCCAACAAATTTTAATGAAGATAAACAAGGCTCCCTTTTTATCATCAGTAATACTGGTTCCAAGTTGTCAGAATGTCATCATCCTTGCTTGCTGAAATAAATTATGGAGTCAGTGGACATTGTAGATTAGACAATTGAGCAAATAAGCTGTAAATATCTTCCTTCCAATATTCTGAACTAACTATGATCTCTAGGTGCTTTGCTTTGCTCAAGCTAGGCCAGAAACCACCAGAGTACTCAGATTAAATGTCCTGTTGGTTAGAGGCATGGTGGCTTCCAAAAGTTAAGTGAATCAGATTTATAATAGCATTTATAACTGAATTACTTAGTGATAAATTAATAAAATATTTGTAACATTTTTATGCTCAGAACTATAAAATATTGATGATAAAGTAAATAGCAACTAAATAAATTGAGTGATGTAATATGTTTGTGCTTTAAAAAAATTATCGTTAAGGCATCAATTTCATTCAAGTTGATCTCCAAATACCAATAAATATCCTAGATTTTTGTAAAAATTGATATGCTGAATCGAGAAAAGCAAAGAAACTAGAATAGTCAAATAATTTTGAAGAAGAAGAACATGAGAAGACTCACACTACATGATTTTATTATATACTGTGATGTGATCACAATGAAAACAGTGTCATACTGGTATGAGAACAGACATGCAGATCAATGGAACTGAATAGAGCACCCAGAAATAAACTGGCATACAAAGTGATCAATTGAGTCTTCAAAAAAGATGCCAAGATAATTCAATGAAAAAAGAAGTCTTTTCAAAAAATGATGCTGGAACAATTGGTTATTTATACACCAAACGAGCAAACAAAAAGAGGCAAATTGAAATGGAGCATATATCTAAAACCTACTGCAATAAAACTTCTAGGAGAAAACATAAAATAAATTCCTAGTGACACTGGCTAAGTAATGATTTCTTAGAACACAAAAGTCATGAACCACAGGAAAATTTATATACTTAACTTCACAAAATTACAAAAAACCTACCTTGCCTTAAAAGATACTGTTAAGAAAACAAAAAGTTAAGCCAAACACTGAAATAAATCTTTACAAAATATATTTGATAGAAGACTTGTATTTAGTATACATTAAAACTCAACTCTCTGTACTCAGAAAAAAATACAACTTAAAAAAATGGACAAAAGATTTGAAAATTCTCTTCACTACAGATGAGATACTAATGCCATGTAAGCTCATGAAAACATGCTCAACATAACTAATCATTAGATAAATACATATAAATTCCAAAGTGAGATACTACTACATATGTACGATAATGGCTAAAACTAAAACAAATACAACTGCTGTTGAAGATAAAAAGTAACTGGCACTCTCATACATTGCTGGTAGAAATGCAAGGTGGTACAGATATTTTGGAAAACAGCTTGGCAGTTTTTTATAGAGTTAAACCTACATATATATCACATAGTCCTGCAATCCCACTTCCAGCTATTTTTTAAATAGAAAGAATATGTATAGCCATGAAAATAACTGTATGTGAATGATTTTTTAGATATTTCTTCATAATATCCTAAAATTGGAAATAACCCATTGTTCACCAAATGAGGAATAAACAAATTGTGATATATATGTATATAATTCTCAGTGATAAAAAAGAACAAACTACTACTATACACAAGAACACAGATGAATCTACATAGAATTATGCTAAGTGAATGAAGTCAAACTCAACAGACTTCATTCTTTATGTCACATCGAGGAAAGGTAAAACTATGGTGACTGAAATCAAATCAGTACTTTCCAGGAGCAGATGGCAGTAGAGGATTGATGACAAAGGAATATGAAAGAGTTTTTGAGGGGGGGATGGAAATACTCTATGTCTTGATTGTTGTGATGGTTAGATGATTATATATATACAAAATAAAAATAGCAACTCAGAAGAAAAATGTAAACCTAGAATGGAATTAGACTCAGACACAATTTTAAATTTCTCTGCTCTTACCTGATGGATTCAAAGAGGCTATGAGCAAGAATATAAAGCTGCAGCAAGGTTGGGAGCTGAAGATGGTTCCAGTGTGGCTTTATAGCACAAGATCTAGTCCAGTCTTGAAGACAGCTTCATCTGGAGGGTTATCATAATAGAGCTGTAGGACTTCACTGTGGGACAATTCATAAGTTACTATGGGACTCTATAACTCCTATTTCTGGAATCACCCAGTCAGTTCTATAGCTTCACTTTATCTCCTGGCCATTCTATATTAAGATGAAATACAGAAGGGTAGTAACAAGAACAGGGAAACAAGAAAACATATTTGTTGTGTGAATTGGATTTGAATTCCTTATTATTTCTAGATTTAAATTGTTCTCATCTATAAAATGAGAGTATTTGAATCCACTTCACATGGTTGTCTAATAAATAGAATGATGCATGTGGAAGCATTATGTAAGCCACACAACTTTACTCAAATAACATTAGTAGTAGTGGGAAAGTTACCCTTACAGAGTCTTGAAATTGTTCCACTATGTTCTATATTAGTCATCAACAGAGTATTGTGTCAGTTTTCAATAGTTTTAGGAAGAGAAAAAGAATCTGGTGAATAATAAAATGAGTCAGGGTGTGGAGGAGACACTATGAAGGAAGGTTAAAGTGGTGGGAGGGAGTTAATCTGAAGAAAATATAATTATTTGAATTGGCTCCATTACTGTTTTCATACGGAGAATGGAAGTCAGTTGTTAGTCATCAAAGAGTCATAAACAAGACTGAATAGGCACACCTTGACCAATTGGAGCAAACACAATAGAGCATAACAACTTCTTGAACATAATGACAATTACATCCTGGAACGCCCTTCAAAAGGAAGCTTTACTTTACTGGAGATAGGTTAAAAAGCCATTGGTAAAATGATTTAGAATTCATGTGCACAGTGAATGTGTGGGCCAAGTCATTTGCTGAGGTGGCATCTACCTGTCTGCTTTGACAGTGAGCACAAATATAAATGCTGTGTAGTAAAGGTAACTACGCAGGATTGTCTGAGAGCTCCAACTTGACTCCATTTTCAGGGTTGCTTCTCATAGTCCGGTCTATGCACTAGTTCTATCCAAATCACTCTGGTTTATTTTTCTGTTAATAATAGCAGATATCTGGATGTTGCCAAACCAGTGCTACTCAATCGGATTCCCAGAGAGTCAAACACAAAATTTAAATTTGATAAATACTGAAAGTGATGTTTAATATACAATAAAGATTATTAACCATCGTTTTAAACAAGTGACCTAATCAATTTGCCACGACTCTTTTCATATAAAAGTATATGTTTTAAACTTAAATGTGTTTTCCAGATAAAGGTTCCCTAGCTCTCATCTGGTTTAGTCAACCTCCATAATATTTTAATTGCTAATTAATATTTCAATCATATTTATGAGCCAATAAAAATGTTGCTTATATTTCATTTGGTTCTTTAATTGTCAAGTTGTTAAGGGAGCAATGTCTCCCCACAAACAAACATACACTTTTCTATACAGGTCGTATCTGGTTGGCTTTTCTAAAGACAGTAGGAAAAAAAGTGTTAGTTAAAGTAAATGTGTGTTAAAGGCATAATAAAATTTTAACAGGACATACAGTTACTTTAGTTTTTTTTTTTTGTAAGATTATAAGCAGGAAACTTTTGAGACTGTAATAGTAGATACATGTCATTACACATTCGTCCATCCACAAAGTCAAGTCAAGTTGACTATACAACTCTTGTTTTCTTCACAAATAAATCTCTCGTCGTTCAAAAATATTGTGTGGTAAGCTAAAGTTAATAATGACTTGCATATTTTGTTAATGTCATTTTAAGACTGTAAATTGCAAAAATAATTGAAATGAAAAACTAGTAACTCTCCTAGTTTATGACAAAGAAATAAGACTCATTTTAAGATTAAGTATACCGTCTTTCTTAACATTTTTCTCTACATTAATGCACAACTTTTAATACATGTAGAAATGCCAAGAATTAAAGTCTGGTTGAAATAAATAGTTTACTCTTGAACGACACAGAGGTTAGGACTGCTGACACCTGCATAGTTGAAAATTCATATATATTTTTTGCTTCCTCAAAAACTTAACCACTAATAGCCTACTGTTGACCAGAAGCCTTACCAATGACATAAACTCTCAACACATATTTTGTATCTTATTTACATCACATACTATATTCATACAATAAAGTAAGCTAGAGAATAGAGAATGTTATTGAGAAAATCCTAAGAAAGAGAAAAATATATTTACTCCTTATTAAGCAGAAGTGGATCATCATAAATTTCTTCCTTAAGTAGTCTGAAGAGGAGGAGGAAGAAAAGAGGTTGGTCTTGCTGTCTCAGGTGTGGCAGGAATGGAAGAAAACCAGAGTATAAGTAGACCCATGAAGTGCAAACTCCTGTTGTTCAAAGGTTAATTGTACTTCAGTTTAAATGAATTTGTATTTCTAGAAGAGGTAAAACAGTTAAGCTAAAGAAAACAAGACTGCCTTCTTCTCTGACTGGATCTTATGAGATAATAAGGCTTGATACATTTTTATTTCTGATTTAATATATTTGGGAAGAGGAGACCAGTGAAAGTGGTGGTCAATGGAATGCCCGATAACAAACATTGAGCCATGGTGACAGACCA
Organism: Piliocolobus tephrosceles; assembly: GCF_002776525.5. Classification (NCBI taxonomy): domain Eukaryota; kingdom Metazoa; phylum Chordata; class Mammalia; order Primates; family Cercopithecidae; genus Piliocolobus; species Piliocolobus tephrosceles. The sequence goes on along the minus strand of NC_045443.1, from coordinate 88,216,962 downwards.
GTGCTGTTGTTGTTACATTCTGTCTGTTTGATTGATGCTGAGGTTCATTCCTTTACCGCTAGCTCAGGCTTTTGCAGAAAGTTTCCCCCAACTCTGTTTATGTTAATTTCTTCTCTATCATATTCACTTGCACTCCCAAAAGTGGAAGCATCTGTGCCAGTCTCTTTCAAATCCCTGCTTTCCTGGAGCTTATGTTCTGGTGGGGGAAGATTGACATAAAACAAGATCATGATGGAGAGGAAATACAAGCTACTTAATATAGTCAAATGTCACCACGTGCAATGGTATGAACACCAGGGAAAAGAGACAGGTAGTGTGTATGAAAGGATATTCAGTTTTGAAAGAGGATTCCTAATGCCACATTAAAATATGACATTTCATGGAAAAGAAATTGGAGGACATGAAGGAGTAATCCCTGTGGATCTTTGAGGTAAGATTATTCCAGACTGAGGAAAGATCAGGTGCAAAGACCTTGAAGCTGTGATATGCTGGGCGCATCCCAGGAAGAGCTGGAGTATAGTAAGACAGGGACAGAGTGGTAGGTAATAAAATAAGAGAGTCAGTGGAACAGGAGGGTTAATTGAGGGGGACGGTAGTTTGCAGCAGAGTTTAGCAACAGACAAGGATTATACCCAAAACTAAAAACATTAGAACAAAGAAGAAAGAAATTAAATACTATTATTGCATACTTCCAGATACCAGAAATATTTGTAGGCATATCTTCTCTTACTAGATCTTCAGTCCTTTGAATATGAGTTACTTAGTCCTATACATCTTTAATTCCTCTGGAAGTTAGGAGAACTGCTTCCGCAGAATAAGCCCCAAATATAAACTTCTTGAATAAACGAATGCCTAATTAGATGAACTGAGTAAATGAAATGTGTTATAAATAAATAAATAAATAAGCAAATACATTATCTTTTTTTAATTGTTATTATACTTTAAGTTCTAGGGTACATGTGCACAATGTGCAGGTTTGTTACATATGTATACATGTGCCATGTTGGTGTGCTGCACCCATTAACTCATTGTTTACATTAGGTATATCTCCTAATGCTATCCCTCCCCCCACCTCTCCCTACAATAGGACCTGGTGTGTGATGCTCCCCTTCCTGTGTCCAAGTGATCTCATTGTTCAATTCCCACCTGTGAGTGAGAACATGTGGTATTTGGCTTTCTGTTCTTGAGATAGTTTGCTGAGAATGATGGTTTCCAGCTGCATCCATGTCCCTACAGAGGACACAAACTCATCATTTTTTATGGCTGCATAGTATTCCATGGTGTATATGTGCCACATTTTCTTAATCCAGTCTGTCACTGATGGACATTTGGGTTGATTCCAAGTCTTTGCTATTGTGAATAGTGCCGCAATAAACATACGTGTGCATGTGTCTTTATAGCAGCATGACTTATAATCCTTTGGGTATATACCCAGTAGTGGGATGGCTGGGTCAAATGGTATTTCTAGTTCTAGATCCTTGAGGAATTGCCATACTGTTTTCCATAATGGTTGAACTAGTTTACAATCCCACCAACAGTGTAAAAGTGTTCCTATTTCTCCACATCCTCTCCAACACCTGTTGTTTCCTGATTTTTTAATGATTGCCATTCTAACTGGTGTGAGATGGTATCTCATTGTGGTTTTGATTTGCATTTCTCTGATGGCGAGTGATGATGAGCATTTTTTCATGTGTCTGTTGGCTTTATGAATGTCTTATTTTGAGAAATGTCTGTTCATATCTTTTGCCCACTTTTTGATGGGGTTGTTCGTTTTTTTCTTGTATATTTGTTTGAGTTCTTTGTAGGTTCTGGATATTAGCCCTTTGTCAGATGAGTAGATTGCAAAAATTTTCTGTTTTTTGTGTATAAGAATGCTTGTGATTTCTGCACATTGATTTTGTATCTTGAGACTTTGCTGAAGTTGCTTATCAGCTTAAGCAGATTTTGGGCTGAGATGATGGGGTTTTCTAAATAGTCAATCATGTCATCTGCAAACAGGGACAATTTGACTTCTTCTTTTCCTAATTGAATACCCTTTGTTTCTTTCTCTTGCCTGATTGCCCTAGCCAGAACTTCCAACACTACGTTGAATAGGAGTGGTGAGAGAGGGCATCCCTGTCTTGTGCCAGTTTTCAAAGGGAATGCTTCCAGTTTTTGCCCATTCAGTATGATACTGGCTGTATGTTTGTCATAAATAGCTCTTATTATTTTGAGATACGTTCCATCAATACCGAATTTATTGAGAGTTTTTAGCATGAAGGACTGTTGAATTTTGTCAAAGGCCTTTTCTGCATCTATTGAGATAATCATGTGGTTTTTGTCTTTGGTTCTGTTTACATGCTGGATTACATTTATTGATTTGCATATGTTGAACCAGCCTTGCATCCCAGGGATGAAGCCCACTTGATCATGGTGGATAAGCTTTTTGATGTGCTGCTGGATTCAGTTTGCCAGTATTTTATTGAGGATTTTTGCATCGATGTTCATCAGTAATATTGGTCTAAAATTCTCTTTTTTTGTTGTATCTCTATCAGGCTTTGGTGTCAGGATGATGTTGGCCTCGTAAAATGAGTTAGGGAGGATTCCCTCCTTTTCTATTGATTGGAATATTTCAGAAGGAATGGTACCAGCTCCTCCTTGTACCTCTGGTAGAATTTGGCTGTGATTCCATCTGGTCCTGGACTTTTTTTGGTTGGTAGGCTATTAATTATTGCCTCAATTTCAGAGCCTACTATTGGTGTATTCAGGAATTCAACTTCTTCCTGGTTTAGTCTTGGAAGAGTGTAAGTGTCCAGGAAATTATCCATTTCTTCTAGGTTGTCTAGTTTATTTGCGTAGAGGTGTTTATAGTATTCTCTGATGGTAGTTTGTATTTCTGTGGGGTTGGTGGTGATATCCCCTTTATCATTTTTTACTGTGTCTATTTGATTCTTCTCTGTTTTCTTCTTTATTAATCTTGCTAGCAGTCTATCAATTTTGTTGATCTTTTCAAAAAAACAGCTCCTGGATTCATTAATTTTTTGGAGGGTTTTTTGTGTCTCTATCTCCTTCAGTTCTGCTCTGATCTTAGTTATTTCTTGCCTTCTGCTAGCTTTTGAATGTGTTTGCTCTTGCCTCTCTAGTTCTTTTAATTGTGATGTTAGGGTGTCAATTTTGGATCTTTTCTGCTTTCTCTGGTGGCATTTAGTGCTATAAATTTCCCTCTACACACTGCTTTAAATGTGTCCCAGAGATTCTGGCATGTTGTATCTTTGTTCTCATTGGTTTCAAAGAACATCTTTATTTCTGCCTTCATTTTGTTATGTACCCAGTAGTCATTCAGGAACAGGTTGTTCAGTTTCCATGTAGTTGAGTGGTTTTGATTGAGTTCTTAGTCCTGAGTTCTAGTTTAATTGCACTGTAGTCTGAGAGACAGTTTATTATAATTTCTGTTCTTTTACATTTGCTGAGGAGTGCTTTACTTCCAACTATGTGGTCAATTTTGGAATAAGTGCAATGTGGTGCTGAAAAGAATGTATATTCTGTTGATTTGGGGTGGAGAGTTCTTTAGATGTCTATTAGGTCTGCTTGGTGCAGAGTTGAGTTCAATTCCTGGATATCTTTGTTAACTTTCTGTCTCGTTGATCTGTCTAATGTTGACACTGGGGTGTTAAAGTCTCCCATTATTATTGTATGGGAGTCTAAGTCTCTTTGTAAGTCTCTAAGGACTTGCTTTATGAATCTGGGTGCTCCTGTATTGGGTGCATATATATTTAGGATAGTTAGCTCTTCCTGATGAATTGATCCGTTTACCTTTATGTAAGGGCCTTCTTTGTCTCTTTTGATCTTTGATGGTTTAAAGTCTGTTTTATTAGAGATTAGGATTTCAATCCCTGCTTTTTTTTTTTTTTTTCCATTTGCTTGCTAGATCTTCCTCTATCCCTTTATTTTGAGCCTATGTGTGTCTCTGCGTGTGAAATGGGTCCTGAATACAGCAAACTGATGGGTCTTGACTCTTTATCCAATTTGCCAGTCTGTGTCTTTTAATTGGACCATTGAGTCCATTTACATTTAAGGTTAATATTGTTATGTGTGAACTTGATCCTGTCATTATGATATTATCTGGTTATTTTGTTTGCTAGTTGATGCAGTTTCTTCCTAGCATCGATGGACTTTACATTTTGACATGTTTTTGCAATGGCTGGTACCTGTTGTTCCTTTCCATGTTTAGTGCTTCCTTCAGGATCTTTTGTAGGGCAGGTCTGTTGGTGACAAAATCTCTAAGCATTTGCTTGTCTGTAAAGGATTTTATTTCTCCTTCCCTTATGAAACTTAGTTTGGCTGGGTATGAAATCCTGGGTTGAAAATTCTTTTCTTTAAGAATGTTGAATATTGGCCCCCACTCTCTTCTGGCTTGGAGAGTTTCTGCCAAGAGATCTGCTGTTAGTCTTATGGGCATCACTTTGTGTGTAACCCAACCTTTCTTTCTGGCTGCCCTTAACATGTTTTCCTTCATTTCAACTTTGGTGAATCTGACAATTATGTGTCTTGGAGTTGCTCTTCTTAAGGAGTATCTTTGTGGCATTCTCTGTATTTCCTGAATTTGAACATTGGCCTGCCTTACTAGGTTAGGGAAGTTCTCCTGGATGATATCCTGCAGAGTGTTTTCCAACCTGGTTCCATTTTCCCCATCAGTTTCAGGTACAACAATCAGACGTAAATTTGGTCTTTTCACATAATCCTATACTTCTTGGAGGCTTTGCTCATTTCTTTTTACTCTTTTTTCTCCACACTTCTCTTCTCACTTCATTTCATTCATTTGATCTTCAATCGCTGATTCTCTTTCTTCCAGTTGATCGAGTTGGTTACTGAAGCTTGTGCATTTGTCACGTAGTTCTCATGTTATGATTTTCATCTCTATCAGTTCTTTTAGGGTCTTCTCTGCATTGATTATTCTAGTTATCCATTCATCCATTCTTTTTTCAAGGTTTTTAGTTTCTTTGCGCTGGTCATGTAGTTCCTCCTTTGGCTCTGAGAAGTTTGATAGACTGAAGCCTTCTTCTCTCAACTCGTCAAGGTCATTCTCTGTCCAGCATTGTTCCATTGCTGGCAATGAGCTGCGTTCCTTTGGAGGGGGAGCTGTGCTCTGATTTTTTGAATTTCCAGCTTTTCTGCACTGCTTTTTCCCCCTCTTTGTGGTTTTATCTGCCTTTGGTCTTTGACAATGGTGACATACTGATGGGGTTTTAGTGTGGGTGTCCTTTCTGTTTGTTAGTTTTCATTCTAACAGTCAGGACCCTCAGCTGTAGGTTTGTTGGAGTTTGCTTGAGGTCCACTCCACTTGATACCTGTTTGCCTGGGTATCAGCAGGAGTGGCTGCAGAAGATAGAATATTGTTGAACAGCAAGTGTTGCTGTCTGATTCTTGCTCTGGAAGCTTCATCTCAGGGGTGCACCCCATCGTGTGAGGTGCGAGGTGTCAGTCTGCACCTAGTGGGGGATGTCTCCCAGTTAGGTTACTCATGGGTCAGGGACCCACTTGAGCAGGCAGTCTGTCTGTTCCCAGATTTCAACCTCCATGCTGGGAGATCCACTGCTCTCTTCAAAGCTATCAGACAGGGGCATTTACCTCTGCTGAGTTTTCTGCTGCTTTTTGTTTAGCTATGCCCTGTCCCCAGAGGAGGAGTCTACAGAGGCAGTCCGGCCTCCCTGAGCTGCAGTGGGCTTCGCCCAATTCGAGCTTCCCAGTGGCTTTGTTTACCCACTTAAGCCTCAGCAATGGTGGGTGCCCCTCCCCTAGCCTTGCTGCAGCCTTGCAGTTAGATCTCAGACTGCTGTGCTAGCAATGAGGGAGGCTCCGTGGGCGTGGGACCCTCCGGGCCAGGTGTGGGATATGATCTCCTGGTGTGCCTTTTGCTAAGACCCTTGGTAAAGCACAGTATTAGGGTCGGAGTTACCCGATTTTCCAGGTGTTGTGTGTCTCAGTTTCCCTTGGCTAGGAAAAGGGAATCCCTTTTCTCCTTGCACTTCCCAGGTGAGGTGATGTCTCACCCTGCTTCAGCTCTCGCTGGTTGGACTGCACCAGCTGACCAGCACCGATTGTCCGGCACTGCCCAGTGAGATGAACCCAGTACCTCAGTTAAAAATGCAGAAATTACCCATCTTCTGTGTAACTCATGCTGGGAGCTGGAGGCTGGAGCTGTTTCTATTCGGTCATCTTAGGCGTGCCCCCAACATTAACTTAAACAGAGTGGGAGTCTGTTGGTTGGCTTGCTTCGTTGAGAAGTCCAGGGTCTGGGGTTGGTTTCCAAAACTAAAAGAGCACCAGAGCCTGATTCGTTTTCTACCTGCTCTCAATTTTACTCTGTTCCCTGTATTGGCTCAATTCCCAGTTTTTATGTAGTGAAAGTAATAAACGAATAGACATTATTTTTTAAGAACAGTTTTTGCTTCGTGGGCAAAAAATGAAGCAGAAAGTTCCATATGCCCTTCCTAAACCTCTGGTTTTCCTATTTTTAACATCTTTCCTTAGTATGGTATCTTTGTTACAGTCAATGAGCCAATATTGGTACAGTACTATTAATTAAAGTCCATAGCTCCAGCCTACATACTTTTAGATTCAAGACTACAGAAAAAAATTTACAGAGAGATAGAGAAGAAAAAGTTTATTCTCTCCCTTATCATTGAAGTGGGCCTTTGGCAGGGTTAATACGGGCCAAAATTGCGTGAACTAATCATTGTAGCCAGGAAGGAGGATTATGAGGTTTGACTAATTGACTAATCAGGTCCCACATCTAGTTCTAGTTCCTCAAGAAAATTCAATTTATATTTTACAAAAAGAAGAGCTAGATCCAGAGTAGTAACATAGCAGATGTTAACTAAAAAGAGAAATTAAAATTAATCTTAAATCTGTGGATCTCAATTTTATTTTCATTTTTGCAGGATCAGACACTATGAAATCACAGAGGACTTGATCATCTTCCAAATTAGTTCTAAAATGAACTCTACTAGTATGGCAGCACATCTTAGTGGTTAAATATAAGGAAGTATTACCATTAATGGTATAATGTGCACAAAGATCAAAGTTTAAAATAACACATAAAATCATTTTCTCCAACGTTAGGAACAAATAAATAATCTAGTCAAGATTCTCATTATTAAGAATTGGCTATTCAGCTGCTCATTTTGGATCATTAATTGTTGAACTTTTGTGTAATATTTAATTAAAATAATATTTTATTATTAAGATTTTGTGAAGATGAACCATGCTGTATTAGCTTTCCACTGTTGAATAAAAAATTACCCCTGCCGGGCGCGGTGGCTCAAGCCTGTAATCCCAGCACTTTGGGAGGCCGAGGCGGGCGGATCACGAGGTCAGGAGATCGAGACCATCCTGGCTAACACGGTGAAACCCCGTCTCTACTAAAAATACAAAAAACTAGCCGGGCGAGGTGGCGGGCGTCTGTAGTCCCAGCTACTTGGGAGGCTGAGGCAGGAGAATGGCGTAAACCCGGGAGGCGGAGCTTGTAGTGAGCTGAGATCCGGCCACTGCACTCCAGCCTGGGCGACAGAGCAAGACTCCGTCTCAAAAAAAAAAAAAAAAAAAAAAATTACCCCTAAACTTAGTGGCTTAAAATATCAAATATGTATCTCATAATTTCTGGGTTTGGCTTAGCTAGATTCCTCTGGCTCAGAACAAGTTCTCTCATAGTTCAGAGTGTTGACTGAAGCTGAATTATTAGTTATCTCCAGGCTCAACTGTGGCAGGCTTTGAAGCCAAATGGATGAAGCTGTTGTAAGGCTTCAAGGTGGATCTTCAATGACTGGTCATAGACATCAGTTCCTTGTCAAGGGGTTCTTTCCACAGGGCAACTCACAACATGGCAGCTGGCTTAACTCAGAGAGAGGGCTCTCAGAGAATATGAGCAAGAGAGAGTGCCCAAGATAGCAGACAGTGTCCTTTTAAAATTTCATCTTAGAAGTGACACCCGTGGCTTTTGCACTGAGTTATTTGTTAGAAGCAAGTCACTAGGTCAAACTCACACGCAACAGAAAGTAATGTTAGAAGAACATCAATGTCAGGAATCAGAAATCATCTTAAGGCTATCTACTGCAATTTTGGCATATCACCTATCTATGAAGTAATTAGCAAAAGGAAGCCCATAATAAATACTTATTAGTTGATGGGTGCTTCTTAAAAACTTGATATCTTCATAGAAAAATGAAACATTTTTTCTCAGAACTTCATCTAACAATTTAACTTTAGAAAGGTTCATATATGTCTTCAAAAGGCTTTGGTATGACTTTGTGAAGATAGTGGCATTAATGTATTTAGGTATGTATTCATTATGTTATATATAATTTGGATGTAATTTAGGCAAAATTAGGTGATACTTCTTTTTGAAAATATTCGATTAACAGGTGTTTGTTCTTTCCAATTGAATACTCTGATTTGAAATGCTGTAGTATATTTGTTCTTCTCTTAGGTTTATTTTATCCTTAAAGTATCTAACATTTGTAAAGCTAACACAAATATCATTGGCATTTACTTTGAGATTCTCTGGAATTCCTGGAAAATAGACTTTCTGAATTTTTATTTCACATTAGAGTTATGATCTGTATAGAAAAGTGGTCAAGTGTTATTAAAATTAGAATTAGCCTTTGAATATACTTTCAAATCACAAATTTCTTAATTTGTTACATAGAGACATGGCTAGAAAATATTACATTAAAATTGGATCATTATATAGATTCAATTTCAGGTTATAATAAATCATTTCAAATACAGCAGTAATTGTATTTGAAAATCTTTGGGAATTCTCTGAAGACATAGTATTTTTTGTAATATAGATGGACACTGAGGATGTTAAAAATTTAGGAATCATTATTGACTTAAGAAAATTATTTCTTCTCAACTATGTTAACAAAAGACAATATTTTGTCACTCATTAAAAATCAAACTTTTCCAATTGTTTGGGAAAGAGAAAATAATTTAATCATTCATTTACTTATATAATAACAATATATCCATTATAACACATGATCATCATAAGAAATTGTATTAGTCAGCTTTTTCTGAAGTGACAAACAGCCCACTAAATGAAAATGGTTTACAAAAATAAACATCAATTTATTTCTCATATATGAAGCCTGAAATTTGTCTGTGGCTCTGCTGTAGGTCTATGGATTGACTAAAGGTCTGCCTCACTTGAAATTCCATTCTGTGATTCAGGTTAAAGGAATAGCTCCTGTCTGGAATATTCTATTCCTATAGGAGAGGGAAGAAGCACAAGACAGATCAAGCTGAAATAGCCGATTTGCATTAAAACTTTTATTATACATGTGTGAGCCTCAAAAATCTGAGACAGGTCTCAGTTAATTTAGAAAATTTATTGTGTCAAGGTTGAGGATGCAGGCTTGGGACACAGCCTCAGGAGGTTCTGACGACATGTGTCCAAGGTGGTAGGGTCACAGCTTGGTTTTGTACATTTTAGGGAGACATGAGACATCAACCAATATGTGTAAGATGTACATTGGTTCAGTTTAGAAAGGTAGGACAACTCGAGGTGAAGGTGGGACAACTGGAATCAGGGATGGTACTTCCAGATCATAGCTAGATAAGAGACAAATGGTTGCATTCTTTTGAGTTTCGGATTAGCCACTCCAAATGATGCAATCAAACATGAATTTAACTCAGTAAGCAGAGGGGTGAGTTTGAATAAAATGGGAGGCAGATATGCCCTAAGGAAATTTATATTTTGTTTTGTTTTACCTGTTTCTGTCCAGCTTCAAATGAAGTAGTGCTCCTTTTGTCCAAAGCCAACCCAGGCATTTGTATTTTGAACTTCATTCTTCTTCTGTCTTTGCAAATTTTCATCTGGATTCCTTTTGCTTTTTCAATTTTCCCTCCATTTTCTCTTCAATCTCTTTATTCTGCCTATCACCTCTTGCCAGTCAAACTAAAAAAGTTGATATTTTTCAGCCTGAGCTTAAAAAGTTGATATTTTTTAGTATGATATTTATTAGCATGAGCTAATTAAAGACAAACATGCCAAAACCAAAATTATACAACTAAGTAGAACTCTTTCTAATGACCTCCCAATTATGAAACCCAATTTTATTTGTTTATATATGTATTTATGTATGTATGTATTTATTGATTGATTTTTGCCTTTAATTTATTGTGCTTCTTGGCACTCAGTCTCTGTTGATATTTTCTACTCCCCTGGATTTTCAATGCAACTCTCTCTTGGTTTCCTTCACAACTTTCTGGTTAGTCCTTCTATTTACCTCTTCCAAGATTTTGCCTTCTCTGTTTGTCCCTGAGAATTGAAGTTTCCTAGGGTTCTGTCTGTAGAGTACTGAAGTTATCACATGTTCACTGTAGATGAACTTATATTTTGTACATTGTTTTAAATATGCATTTTTTGTTTTGTCTTGAGTGTCTGAAAACCTACAGGTTAATAATTGCAAATTTGAGAGTCAGATTATGAATTAAGCTTGCCTCTTCTATTTATGAACAAGCTTCTGAAATCCTCCTCTATCCCAGGCTTATATAGATATTTCTATTCTGGGTTGGGTCGGCCTCTATTCTTCTGAATTCTAATTAATATTGTGATTATATGTATAATTAATATTGTGATTATACACTTGGGTCTCCCTCAAGTCCGTTAGGCCATGAGAATGTGTATGGGAGAGACACAAGAACTTCATTCTATTTATGTGTGTATCTTCAACAAATAGCACAATAACTAGAACATGGTTATATGAAGCCTTCAACAGCATTAACAAATGGCTTTCTCATGAATTTAACTTTAAATAAATAGTTTGTAAAATGATTTGCTCAAAGAAAGTCATTGAGGCACTGGAGGAAAATAAGGTTGTGGGTTCACAAGGCTGCTGCTGGTCAACTTGGCACTTTTGTGTGAATTACAAATCAGCTTCCCTTCCTGCAGGCAGCTGCAACTGCACAAGTCTTATAGCTTAGTAAGCAGTATATAACTGCCCCAGTCTTCCTCTTGGGAATAGATTTGGAGTGAGTAAAACCTGTATGCATTTATGGGATGTCTCTGAATGTTCAAAAACACTTTGCTGATGAGTAATTATTTTCTAGCCTTGAGCAAATATTGACAATTTTCAAAGTAATTCTGGATTACTACAGTTTAAACTGTAAGTCATCAGTACTGATCATTATTTCTAGATAACATGACTTACTTCCTTACTAGTAAATAATCAGAAATATATAGATAAAAATATATTTTTTTAATGATCATGGACACAATAACCTCATTTAGAACTAGTGTATAAATTACCTAAGCTCAATAGGTTTAATTTTTTGTGTATATGGTGAAATAATACAGAATGATAATTTATGTTTATATAAACTATACGGACTTATTATGAGTAAAGCACTCTTCAAGATGTTTTACATGAATTATTATTTTTTCCTCAGAATAAGGCAGGTACTCCTATGGACACGGTTATCCACAGAAGAGGAAAATGAAGCACTTAACTTGCCTACGAGCACATGCCTACTAAAAGAAGAATTCTATGAATATTTAAAGAACAATTTATGAAGTTGAACTTGATTCAACTTAAGATGACTACAAAACTTGTTTGAGTAATATAGCCAATTAGAATTATATGTGGGCTACCATGAAAGACAATTACTTTATCATCTAATAGCTTATTTGCTCATTCACTTAATAAAAAGCTAGACTTATTAAGGGCCTACAATATACTGGTCATTTTCTAGACACAGAGGATAGAACTATGAAATTATTTCAAATCCCAAAACCTCATGTATCTCAGTAGGGGTGGGGTCTTAAGGAGCATTTTCTTTCCAAAATTAATAAAATAAGAGTAAAGCAATTGTTCCCTTCTCAACCTACACTCTAAATCTTAAAGGAAGGGAAAAAAAGGTTTTCAGTTTTCTATTCTGCTTTGTTTTGTCTTACACATTTGATGTTCCCTGTGTAGTTATATGCCTGGAAGGAGTTATGTGTGTGTGTATGTATATGTATATATATATATATTTTTTTTTTAGATCATTTAACTTTTTTAAAAAAGGCTACAGGGTTGAAAAATGTGAAACTAATGTTATTTCCATTCTGATGCTCTTTGCTTTCACCATTTTATCCACCCACCTTATATTATCTCTGATCCTGCAGAGTCTTTCAAGTCTCAACTTGAAAATCCACTTTGAATGCTACTGTATTTGGTTAAAATCAACACACTGTGACACTAAGCAAAGTGGATATTAAACAGAAAAGAGAATATTTTCAAATAACAATTTAAATTCCTGTGATGAAATTCAGTTTCCTATCATTTTACCTTCTGAACCAATGTATAGGTTGATTAAACCAAATAGTGAGTAATTTTTTGGTGAACAGAATTCTGACAGCTTCAAGCATCTAGAACACGAATGCAAAATGGGAAGTAAACAACAGTAGTAAAATCTATTTACCCAGCATCTAGAATAGCACATTTGTTACAACAGCTCATGGATTTTATTTTGTAAGTGAATACTATAGCAATTGATGACTAAACTGTCAGATATTTTAGGTTTATAAAAGATTTGTTTCTGTTTTCTTCTGTACCTTAAGTCCTTAGTAGAATGGCAAAAGACAGAATATTAAAAGCAATGATAGAAACAATTAAGACTCATCGGTATAGTTATTCTGACAAGTGAAAGAAAGAAAGAGAAGAATAGTCAAAGTCATGATGTGCTGGAAAATAGCCTGGAATCATTAGGTACAGGAGAAAATAACCTTTCACTGCTCAGTAACTCCTAAGGGCATTATTGTTCAACATTATAGGATGGTAAATTCAAATGATAGGTATTACTCACTCTACTTAAACATTCAAGAAAGTGAGTAATATAGAACTCTAATGGCAATACAGCTAGAATCCACATTCTGTGACATTAACATTATAAAATATATATCATAAAATGAAAGTTAGACTTTAGAACTGGACAATTCTGTATGTTTTACATGACTATTTCATGCTCTAATCATTCTCGAACATTTGTTTCTAAAGGTATAATTCTCCTCCAAGACTAATGACGTCCTCAGACAGCAGCTGCGTCCATGTTAATGTGAGCTCATTATACTTTGATGAGCTGGTAACGTAATTCCTCATAGGGAAAGAGAAAATGATATTTTTAAGTTAACGGACTATTGTATGGTCTTTTAAACAACCAGACAACATTTTGTATCTTATACATCTATGTGATTTCTATAGTAGATTAAAAAAGATTTAAAATGAAACTACTGATGTCATTAAACTAATCACAATCCAATATGGGATACTAACTTTCAGAAAAAAAAAAAAAAAAAAAAAAAACTTATAAAATGAATAGGATTCTTGATGAAAAGAACATTATTTTATATTAAAGTTCAGATAAAGTCTACTAAATATAAATGTAATTTAGAGGAGTGTGGAATATAGGCAAGCATCAAATCATTCTATAATGTTATGCCACAATCTATTTCTCAGGCAAAAGAAATTTTAGTACTGATATGTGGATTTTAAAATTTTTACTTTCAGAGTTTCCCTGGTTAAACAAATTGAGGAATGTCACACACTAAAATTGTTGGTATCCCACTTCTGATCATTTATGTTACAATGAATTACTACTGTAATATATCTGGTTTGGATTTTTAATACTTGATATGGCTAATTAAAACCGCTTCTCTTGTCTCTCAGTAGTAGCTCAATATGCCTGTTACTCTGCCATCTTATTCTATAATTAAAATATGTTATTTTGAAATAATTACTTGGATACCTGAATATAGGTAGAAAAATATGATTATTTGATCCCATTGGCATCATCACCATGGCACATAGCTTAGAAACAACGTGTTACAATTACATAAAAGATTCTTAAGCATATAAAATAAATAAAACTACCATTCTCGTAACTCTCCTATTGTTTAAAATAATGTGATCATGTTTGCATAACATATCTTTTGGTACTTTTTCTTTGTTTCATGCACTATCACTGCTGGAAAAATAGCATAAAAGTTCAAAAATGTCTTAATCAAAAGCTACGCTAAACAAAATGTTAAAGATATTTCTACTTCATGGTAAATTTTGCTTATAGAATCAACAAAAGTTTCCTTTTTAAAAAACATTTTAAGGATTTGCCAATATATGAAATGGTATCTTGAAGTTATGTAAACATAAAACAGACATTCCACAATAAAAAGGTTATGTTTTCAGTAATCACGCTGGGATAAATTTACGAAACTGCTACCTTTGTTGAAAGTTAGCATTGCCTAAACAAAATTTTATTTGATTGATTATAAATAGGCCAGATTTGTATTCTGTCTTAAACTTTAAACAAAAACTGGTTATTTTTTTTTTTACAGTTAATTATAAGACCACAGAATTTCCACATGCTTCCTATAACTCTCTAATTGAATAGGCTCATAATGTACATCACTGAGGGCATTTTTTGGGATTAAGGTATTGTATGAAGTCTTCTGTTAAATCCAACACCCAAGCCCAGTCAAATAAAAGACAATTAAACTATTTTAAAATTGATACATAATAATTATATGTATGTATGAGGTATATATCATATTTTGGTACATTATACAATGTGTAATGATCAAATCAGGGTAATTAAGGTATCTATCACCTAAAACTTATCATTTCTTTGTGTTGGAAACATTCCAAATCTTTTCTAGCTCTTTTGAAATAGACAATAAATTACTGTTAACCAACACTTGGCAAAAACACATAAAATGGAACTCAAACTATGTCACAGACTTAAAACTAGAAGATAAAATCATAAAACTTCTAAAAGGGAACAGAGGAAAAATATGGGTAACTTTGGGTTAGGCAAAGATTTCTTAGATACTACACAAAAAGCACAAACTATAAAAGAAAAGATAGATAAATGTGATGTCATCAAAATTAAATCTTCTGTTCTTAGAAAACTTCTATGAGAATGAAAAGGCAAGACACAGACTAAAGAAAATATTTTCAAAATAGTCTTCTATGCTTAATAAAAGACCTGAATCTAGAGTACATAATAATTTTTTACATTCAACAACATGAAGATAAAAAATGCAACTTACAAATGAGCAGAAATATTTGAGCAGGTAATTCATAATGTATATGAATGCTAAATGACAAGAAAAGATACTTAGTAGCAGTAGTCATTAAGGACATGAAATTTAAAGCAGATACCTCTACCTACACACTAGAGAGGCTGAAAAAAAAAAAGAAAGCAAAACTATACTAATAAACAACCAGACAATGCCAATTGTTGGTAATGATGTGGAACAGCTAGGTATTCATACATTGCTGGTGGAAATGTATAATGATGTAGCCACTTTGACAAACGGTTTGCAAGATTTCAATAAAGTTACAAATACACTTATAACCTAACCTAAGTATTTATCCAACGGAAATGATATGTACATATAAATGGTTATATGCTAATTTTCATTGAAAGTTTTTTTTTTAAATATAGTAATAGCCAAACTCAAGAAGAGTTCCCAAATTCCATTAACTGGAGATAGATAAACAAATTGTGGTACCCCTATTAAACAGAATACTATGCAGCAATGAGAAGGAATGAATGCTGAGATATTGGACAAAATGAATGAATGTTAAAAGCATTATGCCAAGTAAAAGAAACTAAACACAAAAGTCTGCATAGTATGTGATTCCATTGATTTGACACTTGAGAAGAGATAAAACTGTAGGGACAAGAAACAGGTTAATAATTGACAAGACTTTAATTGGGGAGAGGGTATTAACTGCAAAGTGATCCAAAGAAATTTTTCAGGTTTATAGCATATTTTATATTTTGATTTAAATGATATTTGCATAATCACATAGAGTTGTCAAAAACTCATCCAACTATAAATGTAAAATGGATACATTTTATCTTATGTATAATACGCCTTAATAAACCTGACAAAAAATGTGCAATAGGCCAGGAGTGGTGGCTTGCCCTGTAATCCCAGCACTTCAGGAAGCCAAGGCGGGAGGACCACTTGAGGCCAGGAGTCTGAGACCAGCCTGGGCAACACAGTGAGGTCCCATTTCTACAAAGAATAAAAGTAAAAAATTGGTTGGGCCTGGTGACACATACCCATAGTCCCAGCTATTTAGGGTGTTGAGATGGGAGTAGGGCTTGAGTCCAGGAGCTTGGGGTTACAGTGAGCTATGATCACGCCCACTGCACCCCAACCTGGGTGACAGAGTGAAACTGTGAGTCGGAAAAAAAAAGAAAAAAAAGTGAAAATAAAAATCTTACCAGTTCATTCCCTTTCGTGCCAATGTTACTGTATCATTCCACAATTTACACTTTGGGGCTTCATAGGATTGGCATTCCCAGACCACTAATCTAGAGTATAAATACAGAATATAATTGAAGGGGCCTGGAGCAGTGGCTCACGCCTGTAATCCCAGGACTTTGGGCAGCTGAGGCAGGCAGATCACTGGAGAGGCAGGCGAATAGGGTCTGGAGGCAGGGAACCTAAGGCTGTTTCATGCCGACATTCTATAAATAAATTGAAAAGAAAAGCTTAACTTTCCACTCTAAGTAATAAAAGGACCAGAGGCTACTCACGGCAGATGGGAGATTGTCTGTCTGCAACGAATCATGCTGAGTGCCGGTGAGTTTTGGTTTGCAACTTTGTAACTTCACTCCAGCCTCCGAATGGCTGCTCTCTGCAACCAATCAGACTGATTAAGGGCTACTACTTCAGTTACCTGAGGTGAGCATGAAGTGGCCAATGGGAAACGTCTAGGGGGTATTTGGACCTAAGAAGATACAGTTTCCAGGCCCTTGAGCTGCTGCTTGTGTCCGCACCCACACTGTGGAGTGTACTTTCCTTTTCAGCAAATCCCTACTTTCATTCTTTTGTTGCTTCATACTTTGTTTGCTTTGCTGGTTGTTCTGTCCAATTCTTTGTTCAAAACGCCAAGTACTTGGACACCTTGCAGTCGCGACCCTCTACCAGTGACAAGGAGTTCAAGACCAGCCTTGCCAACACGGTGAAACCCGGCGCCTGTAATCTCAACTACCCTGTAGACTGGCAGGAAAACCGCTTGAACCCAGGAGGTAGAGGTTGCAGTGAGGCAAGATCGTGCCGCTGCATTCCAGCCTGGACGACAGAGCCAGACTTGGTCTCAAAAAAAAAAACAAAAAAAAAAAGCCCCCCAAACAATAATCATGGCAGGGAGCAGTGGCTTACGCCTGTAATCCTAGCACTTTGGGAGGATGAGGTGGGCAAAACACTTGAGGTCAGGAGTTCGACACCAGGCTGGTCAATATGGTGAAACCCTGTCTCTGCTAAAGAAAATATAAAAATTAGCCCTGCATGCTGGGGTGCACTTGTAATCCCAGCCACTTGAAAGGCTGAGGCAGAAAAATCACTTGAACCCAGGAGGCGGAGGTTGCAGTGAGCCAAGATCTCACCACTGGCACTCCAGCCTGGGCGACAGAGGGAGATTCCGTCTCGACAACAAACAACAACAAAAAAACCCACAATAATCATTAGATGGAAAACCTTAAAGATATCATTGACAATACAGGATACAAGGTTAGGAACTACCAACAGTAAAATAGATGGAAAATGATCAATGCTATCTGGAGAATGTAAATAAAATTAGTGTGCTGAGAGATCATTACTGGGTATTGATAAAATTGCAGGTGACCTGGTAAAGATTAAATTGGTAGTTACTAAAAAAACACAATGTTGAAAAGACACAAATATGCAATCATTGCTTGTTTTTGTTTTCCACTTGCTAGCTATCATTAAACAGGGATCAAAGGCTGTGAGAGAGTGCAGCATATAATAGGCATGATTTAGTGTGAAGAGTGAGTCAGGAAATAACTATAAAATGAGAGTCGGCCATTGAAGCCTAAGTTGGCTCAAAGGAGGTCCTGAGAGGCAAGGAGCTGACTAAAGATGCTTCTCTAGGGAAGTGGCACAAATATGACCAAACAAACGTGTAAAAGGGACTCGCATATTTCATTTTACGGTTTCATGCTTTCTATATATTCATTGTTAAAAACATATGAAAAATGCCTTAAAAAGGCTAAGTGTAGAAAACCTATTATTTTAGATACATTGTATCTATCTGATGTGGTTTGGATCTGTGTCCTCATCCAAATCTAGATGTAATCGCTAATGCTAGCTGTGAGGCCTGGTAGGAAGTGATTCGATCAAAGGGGTGGTTACTAATGGTTTAGCACCATCCCCTGGGTGCTGTTCTCCTGATAACATTCTCACGAGATCTGGATGTTTCAAAGTGTGGAGCACCTCCCCGCACCTTCTCTCTCTTTCTCCTTTTCTGGCCATGTGAAGATGTGCCCGCTCCCTCTTGGCCTTCTACCATAATTGCAAGTTTCCAGAGGCCTCCCTGACCATGCTTTCTGTACAGCTTGCTCTATGAGCCAATTAAATCTCTTTTCTTTATAAATTACCCACTCTCAGGTATTTCTTTATAGTAGTGTGAGAATGGACTAATATACTATCTCTATAGCTACTTATCTGTGTAAAACCTATGATATAAAACATATGGTAATTGATACAAAACATATGATCTATGACATAAAACATGCAATATAAAATTGATATAAATGTATGATCTAAAACATATTATATGAAAAGATGACAATATTCCATAGTTATAAAACACTATCTTATGTTCATAATCTATTTTTATCTGTTCTTGCATTTTCTCAAGAATTATGTTAAAAATAAAGTGAATATTCACATATTCTATTATAATAATTACAAATGTCTTATTTGTAATTGAGACCTTAAAATTTTTAAAATTAGGTGTTTTAAAATTTCATAGTCAACATTAAATTCTGAGCAATCGGCAATAAAATTTGCTTTTCCACCCCAAAGACTTAACCTTTTGAGTCACCTTACTGGTTTAGCTGACTCATTTACTGAGTAGCACTTGTGTCACAATAAGTGTTTTAAACAACATTTTTTTTTAATACTTTAAGTTCTAGGGTACATGTGCACAATGTGCAGGTTTGTTATATATATATACATGTGCCATGTTGGTGTGCTGCACCCATTAACTGGTCATTTACATTAGGTATATCTCCTAATGCTATCCCTGCCCTCTCCCCCCACCCCACGACAGGCCCTGATGTGTGATGTTCCCCACCCTGCGTCCCAGTGTTCTCATTGTTCAATTCCCACCTATGAGTGAGAACATGCTGTATTTGGTTTTCTGTCCTTGCGATAGTTTCCTGAGAATGAAGGTTTCCAGCTTCATCCATGTCCCTACAAAGGACATGAACTTATCCCTTCTTATGGCTGCATAGTATTCCATGGTGTATATGTGCCACATTTTCCTAACCCAGTCTATCATTGATGAACATTTGTGTTGGTTCCAAGTCTTTGCTATTGTGAATAGTGCCACAATAAACATATGTGTGTTTGTGTCTTTATAGCAGCATGATTTATAATCTTTTGGGTATATACCCAGTAATGGGATGGCTGGGGCAAATGGTATTTCTATTTCTAGATCCTTGAGGAATCGAAACACTGTCTTCCACAATGGTTGAACTAGTTTACAGTCTCACCAACAGTGTAAAAGTGTTCCTATTTCCTCATGTCCTCTCCAGCATCTGTTGTTTCCTTACTTTCTAATGATCTCCATTCTAACTGGTGTGAGATGGTATCTCATTGTGGTTTTGATTTGCAGTTCTCTGATGACCAGTGATGATGAGCTTTAGCAGACTAGGTCTTAAAATAAAGACATTACATACTTGTTTTCATGAACATCTCTGGTAGTTGTGTTGTTATTTTTCAAAAAATCAATCTAAATAATTATCTTTTAACCAAAAAATATTGCATTAAGGCTGGATTTTTTGAATGTTTATATGGATAAGTATTAGTTTTATTACCAAAATTGCTAATGATATGTTGAGTTATATGTAAAGATAAATCCCATGAACTCACCTAAAATCAATCAACAAGGCTAGAACCAGCATGGAGTTAATATACCAGAGTCAGAAATACATAAGCTGGAATAGGAGAGAAAATAGCAAAGTCAAAGTGGGATCTAAAGTTTTCATAAATGAAGCAGGTAAAGAACAGCTCCAAAAAAGAAAAAAAGAAAAAAAAAAAAAAAAAAGGCATGTTTAGTTTCAAGCAGACCTTGGATTTCAATCTGACTCTGTCTGTGGAGCTGATTTTGATATTTTTAGCCTGACTACTTCCTAGCTTAGCTTCAACATATTTGATCTTTTTTTTTTACTTGCTCTCTCCTGCTTTCTTGCTGTCTTTTTTGCTGTCTTTCTTTCCTCAGTTGACAAATATTAAATGAGCACTTACTATGTTAGGACACTTGACCCACAAATGCACTAAGATAATAAATGTGTATGTTTGAAGTTGCTAAGTTTGTAATAATATTTTACTGCAGCAGCAAAAACCAATAGTAATAGATTAATAAAGTCAATTGTATATGGAAAATTAATATTATATGGAAAGTAAGCAAATAAAAAAAGTTGATGATTAGGGAATTTTAGAAAGAAAATGAGGTCGGGTGTGGTGGCTCACCTCTGTAATCCCAGCACTTTGGGAGGCCAAGGGGGCCTGATCACGAGTTCAGGAGATCGAGACTATCCTGTCTAACATGGTAAAAACCCGTCTCTACTAAAAATGTAAATAATTAGCTTGACTGGTGGTGGGCGCCTGTAGTCCCAGCTACTCAGGAGGCTGACAAAGGAGAATGGCGTGAAACCCGGAGGCCGAGCTTGCAGTGAGCCGAGATCGCGCTACTGCACTCCAGCCTGGGTGACAGAGCGAGACTCCATCTCAAAGAAAAAAAAAAGAAAAAGAAAGAAAGAAAAAAAATTGAATAAAGTCTTACACATGCATATGTTCTTTATTTTGTAATGCTCTTGGTTCATTTCAAGGTTTTTTTTTTCCAGAAAGTATATTATATAAAATATATATATATATAATATATGTACACTTATATAATATATAATATATATGCTTACATATTATATATTTTATATATATACTTATATATTATAATATATATGAAATAAACCTTTATCTCTGTGAATTGTGACTTGTCTTAGAACATAAAAGTCTAGATTATAAACATTAATATCTAAATTCCTTATACATCTTCTGGGATTCAGTGTTGCAGACACCAACCAGATATTTTCCATTGTCAGTGACCACTTCTATAATTTAGTATTTTTCATATGCTTACATATTTCTTTATTATTGTTTTGCCTAACTTTGTCTCTCTTCTTGTTAATTTTATTTATATGTTATAAGCTGTATTCCCATTCTATTTTCAAGCTTAGAAAAGTATTTCTTAAAATACATATTTTTATTATTTTTGTTTTTTTTTCCATTTGAGAACATACATACTTTTTATGTTGATTCTGAATTATTTTGCCTCCATCCTCCTTCGATATCTATCATCTAATCTCTCATCATGTTTGTCTTCTACTCTTGTCTAAATTGCATCTTTTGTTTTAGTGATTGAATTTTCCAGTGTTAACCTTGTTCTTTGGGTTTACCTGTGCCAACTTCTTACTTAAACCAACTCGAACGTTATTTTGATCTTTGTCTCAGCCTGTTTGGTCCCTGTAGTTTGTTTCCAGACCTCCCAGAATCTGTGCTGTCTTGTACCCTGAAAGGACAACCTTTGGGTTGTTCCAAAACAAACAAAAACGTATTCTTTTCTCTCTTAGCTCATGGCTGCACAGGTACATACTACATTTCCCAAAAATGTAACTTAATATGACCATGTTATTTTATTCCAGCAAAAAAGATTAGAGTAAGTAGGAGTTTCCACTTCCATGTAATTTCTAAAATATACATAATTCACTTTCCTTGGGCCTTGTCTTTCTTACCTTCCTGCAGTCTGCAGTGTGAACATGGCAATGGCCTTCAACCATGGAACCAAGTATAACAATGGCAGAGCAATAAGATGACAGAAACCCGTGTTCATAAATAACCCTGTGGAAGATTGCTGACTCCTGCTGTAGATTGGCTGTACTGTCACATCAGAAAGAAAGCCTCCTTTTAATTATTGTGCATCAGAGATTTATAGTTACAGCAGCTGAGGCTTTGCTCAAAACAATACCATTGCCAATTTACTTCTTAAATAATTTCTTCTGTTTATGTACGAAATAATTTTTGGAGGTAGTCCTCTACGTCTTCGGGATTGTTTTATTTTATATTTTTCTTTTAGAAGAAAATGCTTTTTAGAGGCCCTACATAAGTATTTCTTTTCTTTAGGACTCAGGCTTGCTGAAACAAAGAGTTCTCCCAGTCTCATTGTTGCTCAAAATTTGGGATATGTAGCTTGTGCTTGGCCCTGATCCCTGAACTAGTCCTATCATATAGTATCAGAGGAAAGGCTGAAAAGGAAACAGACAGGGAGCAAAACGAAAGACAGAATAATCCCAGAGACGGCATTGGCCAGTGAATACAAGAAACATTATTGCATAGCCTTATTTTCTATATAAACAGCTCAAATGTCAGAATGTTCCATTTAAAAGCAAATCCCTAGAAACACCACAATCAGAATTAATAAAACCCGCCTCTTCTGTTGATCCCTGTAGAACTGAAGAAAAGTCCCAGCCTTTATCCCCAAGTTTAGTGTTTCATAACCATTCACTTCCTGTAGCTCCACTGGGTTGTAATATCATCTTCACTCACTCTATTATTTATTTATAAAACTTTGAAATGATGAAATAAAAGGGAGAATATATTTTACAAGATGCAGTACTGTTCATTCTTTCCCTCTCCTTAAATATATTGCTTATTTGGTGTCTTCATCAATTGGAATTGCTCTAACAATATGGTATTGACTGGGTGGCTTCTAAATAAAAGAAATTCCTATCTCACACTTCTGTAGACTAGAAGTCCAAGACCAGGGTGCCAGCATGGCGAGGGCCCTCTTTACAGCTGCAGATTACTAACTTCTTGTTGCATTCTCCCATGGTGTAAAGGGGGAGAGATATCTCTCTGAAGTTCTTTTTATAAGAGCACTAACCCCATTCATGGGGACTCCACCTCATGACCTAATAACCTCCCATTGCCTAATACCATCACATTGGGGGTTAGAATGTCAACATTTGAAATGTGGGGAGACACAAACATTTATTTGGTTGCACTTGTGCACCATGTGCTAAGATGTGATGTGAAGCTGTTATTTCTCCTACTCCTGAGGTATTCATTATTTGCACTAAGATTTTGGAATATAGGAATATAAAAGTACAATGTGATCATGCGTATTTTTTGGGAGTGTGGAAGATTAGGGGATGTATTCCTGTTGCCTCATAAATTGAAATCAATATGATGTAGAGAAGATTGCTCTATTGTCTTTTTTTTTTTTTTTTTTTTTTTTGAGACGGAGTCTCGCTCTGTCGCCCAGGCTGGAGTGCAGTGGCCGGATCTCAGCTCACTGCAAGCTCCGCCTCCCGGGTTTACGCCATTCTCCTGCCTCGGCCTCCCGAGTAGCTGGGACTACAGGCGCCCGCCACTTCGCCCAGCTAGTACTTTTTCTGTATTTTTTAGTAGAGATGGGGTTTCACCGTGTTAGCCAGGATGGTCTCGATCTCCTGACCTCGTGATCCGCCCGTCTCGGCCTCCCAAAGTGCTGAGATTATAGGCTTGAGCCACCGTGCCCGGCCTATTGTCTTGATTATGCAATCTGTGGACCCACAAATGAGGAAGAAAAAGTGTAAGAAAACATCTCCTGGCATCTCTCAGACAAATGA
This sequence comes from Piliocolobus tephrosceles, assembly GCF_002776525.5. Taxonomy (NCBI): domain Eukaryota; kingdom Metazoa; phylum Chordata; class Mammalia; order Primates; family Cercopithecidae; genus Piliocolobus; species Piliocolobus tephrosceles. The sequence continues at coordinate 88,193,232 of NC_045443.1, read as the reverse complement.
GTCTGTTTACTTTCCAAGGGTAATTTTTTTCAGTTTTAACTCACAAAATGATTCCTGTTTTTCACTTTGTAGGCCGTATAATTAGTGCAAACTGTCTGAAGTTAGATTGTTGTCACTCTTACCTTCATATGTTGTTATAACTGTGGGTTGTCATACTTTTGTTAAGTCCTCATACGTATCCTGAATGGAATTTTGGAAATAATGAGCCAGTTTAAATAGGAAGGATGGTTATTACCATATATAGTATCAATGTAATTTTTAATTATTTGGGTAGAAAGCATTAATAATTAAAAAAACTTTTAAGAATAAAGTTTGGGAGTTATATCATTAACATTGTACTTTTAGCACTTCATTGAAATTAGCTAGCTATTTAATCAGCTATACTATATAAATTAAAATCAGCTATGTATTACAGTTAGTTTCTACTGCTCCTGCCATGGGCCAAGATATATTTTTGTCACATGTATTTTACATTTGGGGAGCAGTAGACACGGGGAATGAAATTATGCAGACTTGCTTAATACGATTTTGATTCTCAACCTGGGTATGTTTAAAAGTTTTTTTCTCAGTTGCCTATGGATTTTTTTTTCAAGACAGATCAAGGCAAGAGAATATGTACACATATTTTGAGTTCATCTATACAAACTACAGGTAGACTCTTTATTCTGTAGAGATAAAAGAAAATCTAAAAATCCTTGGTATGACTGCTAATATCTAGAATACTGTACCATATGTTAAGTAGCCTGAATATCTATCAACAGCAGCTTAATGACAACATAAAACATAATGTGGAGCAGTACCATCTGTTTAAATGATAATGTGTATTTTCTCTCAGTCCTATAAGAAACTCAAAATAACAAAAAGCGATTATACCCACCATACTCCACACTAAAGAGAGCCAAAAGCTTGTCTCAGGTTTTGTGAATCCTAAAAATTAATTTTGAGGGTCTTCTTTAAGAAAAATAATACAAAATTATGAATTCAAAATGAAGTATGAAAATGAACATTTACTTAGACTAAGAAAACAAATCATAATACATTACACATTTTAAAAAGTCAGGAAACAACAGATACTGGAGAGTATGTGGAGAAATAGGAATGCTTTTACACCATTGGTGGGAGTGTAAATTAGTTCAACCGTTGTGGAAGATAGTGTGATTACTCCTCAGTGATCTAGAACCAGAAATTCCATTTGACCCAGCAATCCCATTACTGGGTATATACCCAAAGGATTATAAATCATTCTACTATAAAGACACATGCACACGTATGTTTATTGCAGCACTGTTCACAAAAGCAAAGTCTTTGAACCAACCCAAATGCCCATCGATGTTAGACTGGATAAAGATAATGTGGCACATATACACCATGGAATACTATGCAGCCATGAAAAAGGATGCATTCATGTCCTTTACACGGATTTGGATGAAGCTGGAAACCATCATTCTCAGCAAACTAATACAGGAATGGAAAACAAAACCCCGTATGTTCTCACTCATAAGTGGGAGTTGAACAGGGAGAACACATGGACACAAGGAGGGGAACATCACATACTGGGACCTGTTGGGGGGTGGGGGGCTAGAGGGGGGATAGCATTAGGAGAAATACCTAATGTACATGACGGGTTGATGAGCGCAGCAAACCACCATGGCACATGTATACCTATGTAACAAACCTGTACGTTCTCCACATGTATACCAGAACTTATAACAAAAAACAAAACAAAACAAAACAAACAAACAAAAAAAAAAACAGAAAAAAAATCACAAAATCCTGAAAAAATGCATAATTTACTACCTAACGTATCTCCATAATGCTATTGGTTCCTTTATGCTTTTCTTGTATACTCTTTGATACTTTTTACATAAAATGACTCTACAATATCATTTATAGAAATAAAATGGTAATTCAGTTGTCATCTAGCGAAGCTGGTCACAGTTTACTCTTATTAGTAGTAATTTAGAAAGCTTTTAGCTTTGCAACTATCCCACTCCCTAGCCTGTGAAACTGTGCTAGCAATATATCTGGAAGTACTGCAAGCCAATAAATATATCCCACTCCACCAAACTTAACTCCTTTACCAAATTTCTAAAATACTCTAATGTCCCTCTCTCAACCCCTGCAACCTTCACATCCCCACATATGTGAAGAAAATCTGTCTAGAAGTTCATAGAGGAAAGGATAGTAGTTTAACCAAATGTGATTAAATTTCTTTACTTTTGTAAATTTTGCAGAAACATATGACTGCCACATGAACAAATTGCTAAGGTCTTTCCAGGGATTTGGACGGGACTCAGAAAAGTGAAGTTCTGAAGCTTAACCTTCTTTCACTTCCCAGTATACCTGCTCCTGATGTCATTACGAATCCTCCTACATACTCCAAACACACACATATACACACATATACCCTGAGATTAACAATGTGCTATGAAGAAAACATCCTAAAAGTCTTATTTTGGAATGTTTGTTTGCTTTGGTTTGTGTTTTGTTGTGTCTTATCAAGAAAAGGACTGAAATTGCCACAGATAAGCAGGAGGAAAATGAATCAAAGATGGTGGTCCTTTGAGGAACGGTTCTATAGGGAAGAAGTTCTCCAGAGGCTGAAAGAATAGATACTGCTGCCAATTATACCAATAATGGGAATTTAAGTCCCGGCCAAACGTAGTATCTCTCAGACAGTCATGACTAAATATGAACCAGATGTTAGACGTTATACATAAGAAACTTTGGATAAAAACTATGGACGTAGTATGGAAAGACTGAAGAAAGGATTTTTAAATGGGCCATCTTGTCATGCCCAAGGAGGAACGGGAGACAAGTGATGGCAAAAATGATAATGATTGAATTTCACAACCAGCTGGTGAACAGATACTATTCCAGAGTTAATTTGCTTAAGGAAAATCAAGGAAAATGACTTTTATTTTTTAACCTCAGAATCTTTGCAGCAGATTCATACTTGTTACAAATACTTTGCATATTCATAATTACCAGTGGCATTTAAAAATAGATCTGTAATCACATGAACTTCTTCATCCCTTAACTTGTAAATATTAAATCATTAGGAAAATACATCTAAAACTTAGAAACAGGCAAAAAAGATCACTGTTTATTCTGTCAGGGTCATGCAGTGACACTTCATGCCTCTAGGTGAATGTGCCTTGGTTTAATTTCCCATTTACCATTTATGAATATATTTTACAGCTCTAAAGTAAAGATGTTAATTTGTAGATAAGCAAAAAGTATGCAAATAATACTTGTCCTGTAGCAATGACGACTCCTCTCTCACAGCTTTGCAAATGAATTTTATTTGGTGGAGATTCAAATTATATCAGCAAAATTATGACTTTAATGTCCTATAGGACGTTAACCAGCTTTGATTCTATATTAGCGATCTAATTGTAGCGTCCTGTTTTTCTGCCATAATTACTTGCGCTCTCTCCAATTCACTTTGGACCTGCCTTACCAAGTTGCTCTTCCTTCATTAATGAATTAAAGAAATCTTTGACATATGCTCACTTTACTTGTACCACAATGAGGCTCAAAAGTTTTGGAAATTATACATCAAAACTACACATATTTGAAAGAGAATGTTCTGGTACTCTGAATCATGGGCTAGAAATGGGGGTGTTGCTTCCTGTTAAACTGTCTGCCAAAATTAACTACTCCTGAAAGGAAACCATATATAATTCTCCTTGTTAGGCATGCTTCCACATTTTTTTAAATAACAAAATATCTATAAATGAAAACAGAAAATTGGAAATTGCATAACCAAAAAGATAATGATGATTTTTAAAGCAAATAATAACTTTGGCTATAAGCCTTTAGAAAATTAAATGAAAAAGAAAAAGCATAGAGTGAGCACATATTTATTTAAAAATATTACTTAGAGTGAGGGTATATAACCATAAAAGATATGTGACAGTGTCTTGATTTCTTTGTTTTTTATGTTTTTCCTAATTTTTCTATAATAGGCAAGAGCTTGATACAAATTAAAATATTTAAAACAAGATTTTTGTCTTAGACTTTTTTCTTATTTCTCTGTTTTGCTTGTTTTAGACTTAATTTTTTAAAACACTGTAGGTTCACAGCAAAGGAGAAGAAGGTTCAAAGATACCCCATATACTCTCTCCCCGCCACATGCCTAGTGTCCCCAATTATCAATATTCCCCACCAGAGTGGTACATTTGTTAGAATCAATGAACAAACATTGACACGTCATTAACAACGAAGTTCATAGTTCATATTGGGGTTTATACTTGGTGTTTTACAGTCTATGGATTTGCACAAATGTATGATGACAGGTATCCAACATGATAGTATCATTTAGATTATTTTCACTGCCCTAAATCTCCACTCCGCTCTGCTAATTCATTTATCCTTCTTCATTCCTTGCTCCCCGCAACCCCTGGTAACCACTAATATTTTCACTGTCTTAATAGTTTTGCCTTTTCTAGACTGTCATGTAGTTGAAATCATAGAGTATTAGTCTTTTCATATTGACTTCTGTCACCAATATGAATTTAAGTTTCCTCTATGTCTATTTGTGGTTTTATACATCATTTCTTTTCATCGCCTAATAATATTTCTCTTTTTTTCTTTTCTTTTCTTTTTTTGTGTTTTTTTTTTTTTTTTTTTTTTTTGAGACAGTTTCCCTCTGTCGCCCAGGCTGGAGTGCAGTGGCGTGATCTCGGCTCGGCTCACTGCAACCTCCACTTCCTGGATTCACGTAATTCTGCTGCCTCAGTCTCCTGAGTAGCTGGGATTATAGGTGCCCCCCACCACACCCAGGTAATTTTGTATTTTTTGTAGTGATGAGGTTTCACCATATTGCCAAGGCTGGTCTCAAACTCCTGACCTCAGGTGATCCCCTTCCTCAGCCTCCCAGTATGCTGGGATTACAGGCGTGAGCCACTGTGCCCGGCATCATCTAATAATATTTCATTATTTGGATGTACCACAGTTTATCCATTCACCACCTGAAGGAGATCTTTGGTGATATCCAAGTTTTGGAAATTATGAATAAAACTGACATCTGTGTGCAAGTGTTTGTGTGGACTTAAGTTTTTAACTCTGTTGGGTCAATATCAAGAAGTGCACTTGTTGGTTCATAAGGTAAACCTATTTTACTTTTTATCATATGTATATATTTTAGGTCAAACTTTCCAACTTTTTACTACAAAGGAAGTTGAGCCACCAAACTGTAACCCAAAAATTGTGCCAAGTTCTCAGATGGTATAAAATAATAGTTATTTTATTAAAATTGTACTCATTTTGTTATACATACTATGTTAATTTTCTAAGTTTCTTTGAAGTGGAGATTTATTTAGACTAGAGTACATCTGAGCCTTTGTGAAATCAAAAGTGATAGTGTGTTTATGCTCATTTTGTTCATGTTGGTTCAAAATTTTATTAGCTTCAACAAATTGGCTTATTATTTTTGTTTCATGGCATTTTGTTGATCTTATCTGTTAAGACTGTAGACTTCAAATATTACACCTTTCTGTGGGAAATAATTTATGAGATAGATATTTACATTTTAATATAGCTTTAATTTCATATGTCACATTTAATGGTTTTATTTCTCATATGGCAAAAAAGAAGAGACTGCCTGAATACATTTTCGTATACTATGCTATGGGCATAAATTTTTAGTTCCTATTACACAGTCAGTTTTGAAGTAATTTGAATTAGTGATTCCTTCAAAATTATTATCTGTTAGATTTGATTTTGTTTTCTTGGAACAAAGAAGTGAGATGTAACAGTAAGCATCAGTCCAGACACGCTTTTCTTCTTGTCCATAAAGAATCTATTTTAATTATATTACTTAAAGATATTCCAAGCATTAGGTGTTGGTGTTTTATTTAAATGGAATGTTTCCAAAATGGGGTAATTTACCCTGATTTGATTATTAGATTCTACGCATATATTGAACTATCATACTGTACCTCCTAAATATGTACAATTCTTATGTGATAGTTAAAAGTAGTAATAAAAGCACAAACAGTGCTTTTATTTGAACACTTGAACAGGTACCATATAAGTAACTAAAATTTATTTATCTTGACAGTGCAGTGCCTACTTATTACATTTCTAAAATTATCATTTATAGTTAAAAGTTAAAGTCAAAAAATTTGACTTTTTCCTTTGACATAAAATTCCGTGAGTCCAAACACATGCATAGCTTTATGCAACTACTACCAAAATAAGGATATAAAATTGTCTCATTACTTCAAAAAAATCCGTCATGTTGCCCCCTTGAGTTACTACTTTCCCCTATACCTCTTGGCTGCCAATGATTTGTTCTCCACCTTCATACTTTTACCCTTACCTGAATGTTACATAAATAATGTTTTACTGTCTGTTAATTTTGGGGACAGGCTTCTTTTGCTATAATTCACTTGAAATTCTTCCACGTAGTGCATCTTCAACCATTTGTTCCTCTTTATTGCCGAGTAGTATTCTATTGCATGAACATGCCATAGTTGATCTATTCATTCATTAAAGAACATTTAGGTTGTGTCAAGATTTTGGTAAATGTAAATAGAGCTGCCATAAACATTCGTATACAGGGAATTTTTGAAGATGTTTTCATATTTTTAGGGTAAGTATCCCAAAGTGGAATTGCTGTGTTATTTATAAAAGTAGATTTTACTTTACAAGAAAGTGCCAAACTGCTTTTCAGGGTGATTGTGGAATTTTTCACTTTCATTCCCAACAGAAATATATCAGAGTTCCAGCTTCTGCTCCACATCCTTGCCAACGCTTGCTAATATTTGCATATGTGTGTGCGTGTTCCTTGCTAATAATAGTTTAGTGATGTCTCACTGTGGTTTAAATTTGTATTTTGCTAATGGTTAATTATGTTCAACATCTTTTCATTTGATGCCTCCTTGCCATCTTTTAAAAATTTGTTGTTGATTTTTGTTTACTGCTGAATTTTGATAGTACTTTATAAATTCTGTATAGAAGAAATTTTCAGGTAAATAATTTGCATATATTTTTCCCCACTTGTATCTTGTTATTTCATTCTCAACATACAATTTATCACTTTTGTTTCCTGCATCACGTTTTCAGTGTCGTGTAGTATCTAAGAACTCTGCTTAATCCCAGATCTCAAAGATTTCTTCCAATAATTTCTTATGATTTAATACTGTACCTTAAGATCTATGATTCATTTTGAGTTAACTTTTAAAATAAGATGTGAAGCTTGAGGTTCACTTGTTGTTGCCTATGTACAGTTTGCCAATGGTTCCAGCACCATCTGTTGGAGACTAATTTTTGCATATTTGTCAAAATCAATGGGCCATATTAGTGTTTATTTTCAGAGTCTGTTTTCTATTGTGGCCCATTGATCTATATACATATCCTTTCACCCCTACCACACTGTATTGATTACTGTCTCAACAACCATCTAGAGTAAGTCTTCTAACTTTATACTTCTTTACATATAATTTTTATACAACTGTTTGGTTTTTAATATTTCATTCACTTTCTGTGTACATTTTAGATCAACTTATTTATATCTACTAAAATTCTGCTGGAATTTTGATTGTAATGGCACTAAATCTATAGACTAATTATGGGAGAATTGCCAACTTAACATTATCCATCTTTGTAAATCATGAACATAATATATCTATCAATTTCTTTGGTTCTTGTTTCATGTCATCAGCATTTTAGCTTTCAGCATACAAATCTTGTACATATTTTTAGAATTACACTCAAGTATTTCATTTTATGTAAGCTACTATAAAATGGTATTACATTTTTAATTTGCTTTCCCGTTGTATATTGCTAGCATAAAGAAACTTATTTTGTATGTTGACTTTTAACCTATGGTATTAACCTCAGTTTTATTAGTTCTAGTGTGTCCAGAATTGGTGGGTTCTTCTCTGACTTCAAGAATGAAGCCACACACCCACGTGGTGAGTGTTACAGTTCCTAAAGATGGTGTGTCCGGAGTTTGTTCCTTCTGATGTTTGGACATGTCCAGAGTTTCTTCCTTCTGGTGGGTTCCTGGTCTCACTGGCTTCAGGAGTGAAGCTACAGACCTCTGTGGTGAGTGTTACAGCTCATAAAGGTGATACGTCCAGAGTTGTTGGTTCCTCCCGGTAGGTTCATGGTCTTGCTGACTTCAGGAGTGAAGCTGCAGACCTTCACAGTGAGCTGTTACAGTTCATAAAGGCCTCACAGACCCAAAGAGTGAGCAGCAGCAAGATTTATTGCACAGAGTGAAAGAACACACCTTCCATAGCCAGGAAGGGGACCCAAGTGGGTTGAGCCCTGCCTCTGTCAGCCAGTTTTTATTCCCTTATTTGGCCCCACTCACATCCTGTTGATTGGTCCATTTTACAGAGCACTGATTGGTCCATTTTACAGAGTGCTGATTGGTCCATTTTACGGAGTGCTGATTGGTCCATTTTACAGAGTGCTGATTGGTGTGTTTACAATCCTTTAGCTAGACACAGAGTGATGATTGGTGCATTTACAATTATTTAGCTAGACACAAAAGTTCTCTAGATCCCCTCCTGATTAGCTAGACACAGAGCGCTAATTGGTGTGTTTACAAACCTTTAGCTAGACACAGAGTACTGATTGGTGCATTTACAGTCCTTTAGCTAGACACAAAAGTTCCCCACCTGAGGAGAAGCCCAGTTGGTTTCACTTCTCACTAGGAGTGAGTTTATTGGTTTGTTTGAAAGATTATTTGGTATTTTCTACATAGGCAATCATGTGGTCTATAAGTAGGATCAATTTTTTTTTTTTTTTTTTGAGACGAAGTCTTGCTGTATTGCTCAGGCTCATGTGCAGTGGTGCAATCGCGGCTCACTGCAAGCTCCGCCTCTGAGTTCACACCTTTCTTGTGCCTCAGCGTTCGGAATACCTGAGACTACAGGTGCTGGCCACCACGCCCAGCTAAATGTTTTTCTATTTTTAGTAAAGATGGGGTTTCACCATGTTAACCAGATGGTCTTGATCTCCTGACCTAGTGATCCTCCTGCCTCGGCCTCCCAAAGTGCTGGGATTACAGGTGTGAGCCACTGTACCTGGCCTAAATAGGATCAATTTTATTTCAAATTTTCTGTCAGAATTATTTTTATCTTTCTTGCCTTATTGCTTTGACTAGGACTTCCAGCAGGACCTTGAATAGAAGTTGGGGGAATGAACATCCTTGCCTTATTTTCCCCACTGTGTTTAAGTTTTCTTGCCGTATAAGTAATTATCAATGCCTTGGCAGCTTCAAGCAACACAGATTTTTTTTAATCACAAAGCTTCCATGGGCCAGGAGTCTGAATATGGCTTAGCTGGTTCGCCTGCTCAGTACATGACTGTGCTGAAATTATAGATTTGACTGGGGCTAGAATCTCATTTCAGGTGCAGTGTTCTCTTTCAAACTCACATAGCTGTTGCCAGAATTTTGTCTCTTGAGGTTGTGTGATTGAAGTCACCAGTTCTTGTGAGCTGTCTGCTTAAGATTGCGCTCAGTTTCTAGAACCTGTTCTCAAATTCTTGCCGCGTGGCCCCTTCCATCCTTGCTGTCTCAAAATGCCACTTTACTTCTTCAAGGCAAGGAAAACAACTCTCTGACTCCCCACCTTCATTGAAAGGGCTCCTGATTAGGTCAGACCCTGCTAAGCTAATCTCCTTTTTGATAAACTCAGTTAACTAATAGTAATGTAATCACAGGAGTGATATGCCATTATATTGCCTGTTCCCACCAACCCTCCACAGCAGTAGAATATTTAAGGAGTGTACAGCAGGGAACAGGAATCTCAAAGGCCATTTTAGATTTCTATCTACCACATCAAAATCTTAGGAAGAAACCATTTAGACTTTCATCATGAGATGTGATGTTACCTATGGTTTTATTTTAGATGCCTTTTATCAGGCTAAAGAAGTTCTTCTTTATTTCTAGTTTGTTGAGTTCCTTTTTGTTTTGCTTGTTTTGTTTTGGTGAATAGATGTTGAATTTTGTCAAATGCTTTTTCTGCATCAATTGATACGATCTCATGGTTTGATCTTTAATCTGCAGATATGATAGATTACATTGAGTTATTTTTAAATACAGAACTAATCTTGTTTTTCCTGGATAAATTGCACATGGGCATGGTATATTATTTCTTATATATATTCTTAGATTTTATGTACTAGTGTTATGTTGAGAATAATTTGCATATAGATTCAAAAGAAATATTTGGCTAGAGTTCTCTTTCCTTGTGCTGTCTGGGTAGTAATAGCCTCGTAAAATGAATTGTGAATATTCACTCCAATTCTGTTATCTGGAAGAGATTGTATAGCATGGATGTTATTTCTTATTTAAATGTATGTTTATTTCTTATTTAAATGTTCCCGTGAAACAACTTAGGGCTACAAACCGTCATTTTCAGAATGTTTTGAACTACAATTTAAATTCCTGTGATTATTATACAGCTATTGACCTTATCCATTTTTTATAAGTCAATTTTCATAATTTGGGACTTTCAAGTAATTGGTTCATCACATATAACTTGTATTTACGTGTTTATATTTTTCATGTTATTCTTTATATTTTTTAATTACATGTTTGTAGGGTCTGCACTGATAGCCCTCTTCTACTTCTGCTATTGGTAGTTTGTGTCTTTACTGTTTTTTCTTTGTCAGTCTAATTAAAGGTTTTTCAAATATGTTGATATTTGCAAATATAAATAGCATATATCGCACAGAATATGAAATTTTCTGAATCATGATACATTTGTTGATTGGTAGATATACATACAGATATTGATTATAAATATGATGAGAACAAAACACTATACTGTATCTACCAAATTCCACTAAAAGATTTATTTTTTCGCCGGGCGCGGTGGCTCAAGCCTGTAATCCCAGCACTTTGGGAGGCCGAGACGGGCGGATCACGAGGTCAGGGGATCGAGACCATCCTGGCTATCACGGTGAAACCCCGTCTCTACTAAAAATACAAAAACTAGCTGGGCGAGGTGGCGGGCGCCTGTAGTCCCAGCTACTCGGGAGGCTGAGGCAGGAGAATGGCTTAAACCCAGGAGGCGGAGCTTGCAGTGAGCTGAGATCCGGCCACTGCACTCCAGTCTGGGCGACAGAGTGAGACTCCGCCTCAAAAAAAAAAAAAAAAAAAAAAAGATTTATTTTTTCACACTCATTAACATGAGTTCCATATAGCATAATCTAATGAATTTAGAAATGATCCAAAGTCCTATACTATGTTTATTATCATTCTATATATTCTGGTGTTCATAAAAATTGAAATAAATAATAATTGGTTTTAATTGCCAAATATTGAATTTCAATTTAGACTATATCGAAAGACACATGGTTATTCACTGAGAATACAAAAGCAGGATTAATATTAAAAGCAACAAAAAATAATATAGGCACTGTCTTTGATTTAGCTATGAATATAAATTTACTTTTCTATGTGGTCAAGGTTGACAACATATAGAAAGTACAAGAATTCTAAATAATTATTTAAAAATATCATTTGAAGCTTTTACTCAGGATAAATGCAGATGTGTCTTGCCAAAAATAAGACTCACTAGTTTTGAAATATTGCATTAAAGAAAACAGGCATTCTTTTAGGGGCAGGGAGTGATAGTGAAATTTTATATTACATTTCAATAAACTAATAAATACATTTTAATGGCTAGAATTAATAACTTATCATTCAAGCTTCAAAAATTAAACATTTGTATCAAGAAAGAAATAGAATATTTTGTTAAGTTACTCAGTCTCTTATATATAACTGTTCTTTACTTTGAAAATAAATAGTGCTTTCCAAACACTCATTTTTTTTTTTTTTTTTTTTTTTGTTTAGGAAGCATTAAACTGTACACTTTAAAAATACTGCTTTCTTCAAGTTTGTCAAGCTTAGTGACAGTGACACATAACATATTGAAGAATAAACAAAATAGCACAGCGTAATTTTTCTTCTAATGCTGTCTAAGCAGTTTCTCTACTTGTGAAAAATTGTTTTGCCCTCCTAAAGTTCACTTGTCAAAATGATAAAAAATAAAAATTGATTTCATGCTTCAAATTATGCTAGCCTTAGGTAAAATATCTTTTAAAGCCCATTGCCTCTTTATTTTCCAGTAGAAAAGGTTACTAGCAATATGGAGATACATTAAAAAGTCACTTTTCTAATATTGTAGAAACTAGGGGAAAGAATTCATGAAGTAGTAACTTGTATACTAAGTAGAAGTCATACACCAAGGGAGATGGCACTTATTTTTTTAATTCGTAAGTATTTTTTTTTTTTTTATTTTTTAAGTACTAATAATAAAACCCAAGCTACGAATTAAATAATTTTTATTAAGGCCACCAACAGAGCATTGACAAGTCATTATAATTTCTTTCTCATTGTAAGTTTGAATATAAATGATGTAAAAAGTAAACAATTAGATTTATAACAACATTGAAAATAATTTCTATCTGGTATTATTATGATGAGATTTATTTAGTATCAAATCCAACATCACATCATGTACAGTCTATAAAAGTAAGTTGAAGAGTTCTTAGTTATTCACATGCTCTGGTAATTAGCTGAAACATTCTCTCCAGCCATCGATCTGTGGGTATCTAGCGGTATAATTAGATGTGAAACATTCTGAAAGTTGTTTTCCAAATCAAACACAAACCGAGAAGATTGTTTTAAGTGCCTGGATTTGTAGAGAAGGAACACTCTTTAATGAACAGGGATGGATATCTTTACAGAAGTAAATGAGAGATTGATAACAAAGAGTAATTGCATCACTTTGATGAAAATATTCATTTCCATAAGGGTATGACAGAGCTGTAAGAAGAAGGTTTTAAAATGCAGATATATTCTTAGTTTGCCCTGGGATATTCTGAAATTATGAATAAATATAGCAGAAGTTCTTTCTACTAGGATGTCTTTACCCAGGGAATGTGCATCATACATGTTTGTATATCATCAATCAATAAATATCATTCAACACCCTACTCAAGCATATATAGTAGTCTAGGAACTATGTACACAGCAGTAAACTAGACAAGGTCCATTCCTTTCAGAAGGTTGAAGCTCATTGATCTGATTTAGGGCCATCAGTACTCACTATATTCTATATTTTGGTTTTAGAACACAACCCAGTGTCTTGCCAAAGTGGTGTTATTGCCAGCCTGCCAGGTAATAGAACAACTCTTTGCTCTCTCTCCACGAGGGGGCTACATCTGAAAGACTTTGAATCTTACTCTGTTCTTGTGGCACAGAGGACTCTGCCTACTGTAGCCTTGGATCATCATAGTAGTGATTTTCAGTAACACTCAATGCCATATGAATTAATTTACCTTACCCTGGACTAATTACCTACAAAGGCAGATATAGGCATTTAAGGAGGAGGAGCCTGGGTGATATTGTGATAAACAGCCTTTCCCATTGTTTGGGAAAATCTATTTTGATGGTTTAAAACTGAGGGGCAGCAAAAGCCATTATTGATACAGACATAAGTAGTATTTGTGGTGGATGCAAAGTTTGAAATTGACAAAAGACGAGAAAATTCCCTTACTTTCTGTGACACAATTACCAAGGAGCTCAGGTTGGAGAAATGATGGATGAGAGAGGTCTAAAACATCCATGGAATTCCCCAAATCTCTAAATATCCTTGAACGTTCAGGGCTTCCCAAATGGGACCACTATCAGGCTGATGCCTTAATTAGGTAGGAATTCCTCCTATTGAATTTCAGTAGACATTAATAGACATTTCCCAGAGCTGGGCTGGAGATGGTACTGTGGCAGTAGCATTTACCTAGTTCAGAGATTAATGAGCTATCTATTTAGTACATTTGAATGAAACTTCCAATCAGTAGGTCATATATGGTCCCAATTAACCTACTCCTGTTTTAGCTACATGAACGATTTTCTGAAAGGAGGAACCCAAAATCTTTCAAAGGGTGTTTTAGGGAATGCTTATACGGTACAATGTTAAAAATTGTATTTTAAGGAGAAATGAAGTTGTTACCCATTGATATAATTGATATAATTTTAATCTTTTAAGACATATTATTGGAATAAAGGAACCTGAAGAAATAATTTTATATCCACTTTTAACATTGTAATTTATCTCTAAGAGTAAATTAGGTTTAAAGTTACAGAATAGTGTGTTCCAGTTTTGTATCTGAAGAAGGGATGTTTGTGGTATTTGGAGAAGTTGGGCTATAAATGCATTATGCTGGTGTTTGTGGGACAATATGGCATACAAAAATCCTCCTTTAGTGCATTGCTTTCATTACCCTGTATTTGACTATATTACCCACCCATCAGCAATTATAATGCATCTAGTAGTTAAGGCATTTTTTTTTTTTACATGGATTCTCACCCTGTCACCCAGGCTGGAGTGCATCAGTGCAATCTCGGCAGACTGCAGTCTCTGCCTCCCGGGTTCAAGTGATTCTTCTGTCTCAGCCTCCCAAGTAGCTGGAATTACAGGTACCTGCCACCAGACCTGGCCAATTTTTTGTATATTTAGTAAAGATGGGGTTTCACCATGTTGGTCTCGAACTCCTGACCTTGTGATTCACCTGCCTAGGTCTACCAAAGTGCTTGGATTATAGGAGTGAGCCACTGCACTGGCCTAAGGCACATATTTTAATATCATAATTATTTTATGAATTATTAGTAGCCTGGATCTATCCTGTTCACTTTACTAACTACACCGTCAATGTATTTTATTAAATGTGTCAGAGAATGGTTCAGCAAAACTTACTGATATTGGATCTGGTTAAACATAACATGGTGGTAACTCACTCAAATTGTAGACAAAGTACTCGAGTGAAATAAATATGCTTTTCATTCTTAAATTTGAAAGGGCAAACCTATAAAACGAAGGCAGATTTCTTATGCAGTTATGCCTATAAATGTTTTCATAAATGACGCAGATGGAAATGAATCATTAACAGCTACATATTGCAAGACAAATAAGGTCCAGAGGTGTCAAGGTCAAGCTTGTCTAGAGAGTAATGAGATGTACATGATTAAAGGGGATATTGTTAGATATATAAACGAAGTGAGGTAATGAGATATTCTAACAGGGAGGCAATTGGAGAACCACACATATGTGTGATAATGAGATGCCAAAGCCTTTGAAAAGTTAGATTTTAAGAAGAAAGAGCCACAGACCTGCCCAAGGCAACACATTTTAATCTTTGCTACTCTAGGTAACCACAAGGAAAGGCTCTTCTCATCCCCAAATCCCAAGTATGTTCCTCACCTTGCCCCCAGCAAATTACTTTCTGATCTTGTTTTGCAATATTGTTTGCATTTCTGTAATAGCACCTCCTTGCAGGGTAAGGTGATGTGGGCAAGAGGTGGCTGATGCAATTGAATTAATTAAAACTGCACTTTAATTGAGGTAATTCTGTGTGAACATTTTTGCATTTAAATGACAAGTGGATCTAAATGTCACTGCCCATAATGAAAAATGAAATAAAAACTATAGGCTCTTTCTACTGAACCAAATTACAAATGAGATTTTTATTTCAATAGAAAATATTTTTGAAAGACTTCAATAGCAAAACTTATTAATACAATGAAGAGATAATAATTAAGCCAATAAAGTGGTTACATCTAATTTATCAATTTTAAAATTGTTTTATGTTTTTATTTTAAAAATAAATTCACAAAGAATGAGCATTGCTCCTAGTTCTCCCTTTTGCTAGCTTAAATACATAAAGTAACTTATTTTACATGTGTGTTATGTATGTGTTGATTATTAGAAGAACCAAAACAAAAACACAGATAACCAAAAAGAAAAAAAAAACAAACAAACCTCACATTTGGTTTCAACAATGAAAATACCAGTTAAAACTTTCACATATATATCATGGTATCAGTTCATTTCCTGAATATTTGTATCATTATCTTCACTATATGCTCTATTAAGTGATTCTCGTTATTTAACATACTGGAGAAAAGCCTATTTATATGTAAATATATATGTAAATGATGGAGAGTTAACAAGAAGCTGGTAAAAGTCAGTCTGGTTTCTTGGGATCTGGAGCATGATACTTTGCTAAAAATGAGCCATGTTGTAAACCATAGCTAGCTGCTCAAATTAGAGCATCTGGGTGGTCAGGCATCTCCTTAACTGCATTCAGCCTGTATAGTGGATTAGCAAGTGAACATGTCTTCATCATGCTCCCCATTTATATAGACTGTAGGGTATACCATCAGAGCCTATTCCTCCAACTTCCACTGGTGGAGTCACTAATATAGCCTCCTTTTCTCAGAGGCAACTGGCCTAGGGGATCCAGCTGGTATAGGCTCAGCCTGGCTGATCCAGTACCTGGGGCAATCAATAGCTCTGACATCTTAGTGAAGTGTTGCTCTGCCCACTCTAAATATTTAAGTATCTTAGGGAACAGTTCTGGTCTCTTTTTCCATTCTCTTTTACCTTTTTGTCCTAGATGAGCTCCTTCATTCCCAGAACTTTCATTACCATCTATATGCTAATGAATACCAAATTTATATCAGCAGCCCACTTTTCTCCTTCAAGTTCCAAATTGGAACATCCAACAGCCTAATTTACATCTACTTTTAATGTCTCACAGTTATCTCAAATTTAACATGTCAAAAATCAAACTCTTAATTTCTAGTTGCCTTCTCCACAAACCTCCACCTTTTCCAAATTTTCTCTATCTGGTTGTTCAGAACAAACTTGGGATTTGTCTCTCTTTTAGTAAAAAGCAAAACAAAACAAAACAAAAAACGACTTCTAGAAATCAATAGTGAAAGACAAATAGCCCATTGGAAAAATAGTCAAAGAATGTGAACAGATAGTTGATTGGACAAATGTATGAAAATATATCAAATTGCACATATATAAAAAGGAACACATTTATTCTAAAAATAACAAACTATCCAACATTTGAAAATTGCTGTATCTGTGAGGCCAGCTCATCCACAATGAAACAGTTCCTTTGAAGAAGGTGAATGTCTGATAATATCCACCAGAATTGCAGATGCATTTACCCTTTGACCTGAAAATCCCAATCATGGAATTTAAAAAATTGGATTTTTATATATTTATAAATCATATATATATAATATATATAACCCAATTATATATATATATGTCACATATATATAAGAAATTGGGATATATATATATATATATGTCTCACACACACACAAAGTTGGTAAGTGTGGCATGCTTCAGGATAACAAATGATTGGAAACAATTTAAGTATCTAGCAGTAAGAGTCCGGCAAAATAAATTGTCTTTTATTTAGTAAAGAAGTACACAATTAAAATATTTTCTAAGTCCGGGTATGGAGAGATTTGGGGAATATTTTTGTTAAGAGAAAAAAAAAACAAGATGCATGATCATGAACATATTATGCCACATTTTATAAGATTAGGAAGGTGCTAAGTAGAAACATATTTGCTTTTATTTATATAGAATGTGAAAGAATAAATGAGAAGATAAAAATTGTGGAATGAAGCGAGTGGACAAAGATGGAGTGAAGTTTCTCAGAATGTATTTTAAAAATAGTTTTGTTTTTAAATCACATAAATATATTACCTAATCACAAGCTTTTCACGATTTAAATTAATAAAATTTAACAGAATAATAGGAAAATTAAAAATGCATGGTAGCCATGTATTTTTCATATTCAACCAAGAACCATTCAACACTAGAAAATATATTAATGTAATTTATAAAATCAACATACTACAGGAGAAATTTTTATGATTGTTGTCATATCATTAAAAAGAGGATGCTAAGTTTTGATATGAACTTTCAAAGTACATCTCCTAGCATGTTCTCTCTTTTTCCCTGACATTATCTTAAGAATTCACGTGGTATGTTTTTAAACTTCAGGAAATGAACAGTAAGGCGTCACTTGAGTGAAAACCATACCTGTTAATTTAGCAAACTTAGTACTGACAGTTGACAGATAATTAGTAACTACTTTCAAGAATTTCAAATGTCTCTGAATATCCTTTCTTGTAATCAAAATTTTAAATATTTTAAGACATTTAAACATGGCTGACCATGCGTAAGAAATCTTAACATTATAAAAGAAATGCTAAAGGAACAGAACATACAGGTCATACCAAACAATAACCATACATATTAATAAGTTAGGACGGCTTGTTACACACTGATTCTTGACGTCGCCCTCAGAGATTCTGATTTCGTGATTCTTGGGTGGGGCCCGAGATTTTGCATCACTAACAGATGTTAAACAAAATGTATAGGAGGTCATTGGTCTGGACTGAGTTCCTGTGCTAGGCCCAACAAACCAAACCAAAATGGAATCATTGATTCTGAAGTTCCAGGTCACCAAACAGAAACTAAATTATTTGACCTTCCAAAAAATCAAGAGAGAGAAACAGTCAAATATCGAAACGGGCCAGTTTTCACTGGCATGATAAAGGCATCCCCAAATCCCCTCTGCTTTGAGTTGTACAAGAAAAGTAACTTTTAAATGACATTTTGTTTTCTGTTTCTGCTTTCTTCTACACTTCTCTGTCTATAAAACCAAACTCCCCAGATTGGCTCATTGGAATACACATTCTGTCTTACAGAATGAGTTGCTGCCTGATTCTAGAATTGCAAATAAAAGACAATTAAGATCTTTAAGCTAAATTTATTGTAATTTTGTCTCTTGACACAAACTACCATGTGATGCTGAAGATGCCTGCCAGAGAATGATACATGTTGTTGCGCTGAACTAGACTATGAAGCTAAGATTCAAAGATGAATAGACAGAAGACACTGGGAAAAGGGGAAAAGAAAAAAATTTTAAAAAAGATACAAAAGTATCAATTGGATAAATATGTCACCTCATTGCTTATATTACAGCAATTCAAAAGTCTTGGGAACCTCAAAAATTTACCATACTTTTGGGTAAATTTTGGGTAAAAAACACACCTTCTGTATCCTTGCACATTGTATACCTTTCTTTTCAATAGGCCCCCCTCTACTATCCAAAATTGTGAAGGGTATTTTGGACAATGTGAGTGTGCCTTAAATTTATTCTGTTGGGAGTGTGAAATCACTAAAATATTCTAAGTAGAAGAGCGAGATGACAATACTTTTATTTTATATGTGTCAGTAGGGCAGCAGTGTAGCGGATGGATTGCTAGGTTCAAGTCAGAAAGAAGTATTTAAAAGTTACAAATTATAGATTCGTATTTCAGTGGTAAACTGATTTTTGGAATATGTGCCAAGATAATTTAACAGGGAAAAGACAGTCTTTTCAACAAATAGGGCTAGAACAATTAGATAACTGTATGGAAAAATAAATGAGCCTAGATCCATATTTCATACTATCCACATACATTACCATGAAATAAACAACAAATGTAATATGAGAACCAAAACTATTAAATTTCTAAAAAACATGGTGGAAAGCTTTGTGCTATTGGGTAAGGTACAAATTTCTTTACAAAGACCAAAAAAGTACAAACTGTAAGAGATAACATTTACTAGAATGAACTTTATGTGCTTTTCTAAAGATACAGTTGAGAGAATGAAAAGGCATGTCAGAGATTGAGAGAAAATAATGTAAAATATGTATTTAACAAATGTTTTTCATCCAGAATAAAAAAATTACTCATAAGACTCATTAATAAAACTAACAATCCATTTTTGAAAAGCCAAATTATTTGAACAAGCACTTTAAAAAGAAGATATCCCAGAACTTAAACTATATATAAAAAAGATATCTGAATGGCCAGTGAGCTCCTGAATAGATACTCAGTATCACAATCATCAGGAAATGCAAAGAGAAACCACAATGATATCCTACTATCCACCCACGAGACTTGCTAAAGTTAAAACAAAAACGGAAACAACTGACAACCACATTTGCTGAAGATAATGTGGAACACGTAAAGCTCATGCATTCTTAATGAAATACTAAGTGGTACAGCCACTTTGGGGAACAATTTGGTCATTTTCTTTGAAAGTTAAACATGTATTTTCCATATGACTTAGGCACATTTTCTGTATTTTTCAAAAATAAATGGAAACATATGTCTGCAGACTTGTATGTAAATGTTAATAGCAGCATTTGAATAAAAGACAAAACCTGGAAACAGACGTCCATCACCTGATTAATAAAGAAAATGTGCTAATATCTATAATACAGAATACTACTTATGATTGTAGGGGTTCTACGGCATTTGGGAAGTGATCAAGAAAATACATATGAACAATAAGTCAATACAACAGAACAAGCTTTATTGGTTGATGTTTGGACAGAACTGCAAGAGAGGGGCAGTCTCTTACAGCATGAAACTGTCCAGAGGCTTAAGGTGAGGGACACCATGTAGACAGAGAACTCTCAAGGCAAAGGGGAATCAGAGCGAGAGCTTACATGTCTAGGTATTGTCATTCAGCAGCAGAGGAGTCTCTTAGTAAGTTACCAATGACCTCTGAATGGCAATGGTCATTTGGGGGTCTTATAACCAAAAGGTTCTAGGTTGTCAATAACCAACAGATGTTGAATGTAGTTTTGCAGAATATGCAAAGCAAGCAGACCCTAAATGCCTAAAACTCTGTTTGTTTGGCTGTTTTTAAAAAACAATTACATGTGTAAAATTTTGAATGTGGTGTCAGTAGGCTTTTGTGCTAATGGATCTCAGACTGCCCTGAAGAAACAAACAACCCACAGGCCAAAACGCATGGCCCAACTTGGTTCATTTTATATTATAGTAATGAAAAGGGCAAAAATTACTAATACATTTATCAATATACATAAATCTCAAAAGCATTATTTTCAGTAAAATAAGTTAAAAACAGAATATACATTTGTTCTTCTTATCCATGGTTTTGTTCTCTGCAGTTTCAGTTACCTGCACTTAAGTATGAAAGATATTTTGACAGAGCAAAAGAGAGATATCACATATCATAAATTTATTATAGTATATTATTATAATTATTCTACTTCATTATTAGTTATTTTTGTTAACCTCTTATTAGACCTAATTTATAAACTATAGATATAGTTTATAATATACAAATTATATACACACTATTCATATACTCTACTATGTATATATGCTATGTTTACATATATAAATATACTAAGTATATATATACACCTAGTGTATTTATATACACATTATATATATATACAGAAACACTTCGGGTATACAGACACATGCACACACACACATACATATGTTTGTTAATAGCCGTGGTTTTAGGCATTCACTGGAGGTCTTGGATTGTATCCCTCAAACACACACCCATAGATAAGAATAGTTTACTGTATACTATTTGATTACATTTGTATAAAATACTAGAAAATGCAAAACTATAATGGCAGAAATCAGGTCCGTATTATATATCTAAAGACAATGGTTGAAGAAAGACAAAGAAAAGAGAAGAAAACATCTGAAAGGGAATAAAACTGTTCTATATTTTGATTATGGTAGTGATTATACAACTGTGTATAATCACCAAAATTCAAAAAAACTGATCATTAAAATAGAAGAATGTTAGTTTACAGATAAATAAAGCTAAAAAATAATTAATGAGGAAATCTCTTTTACTTAAGTATTGTTCCCCAGGAGAAATATGAATTAAAAATCAAATTTTAATCTTTTTTCTGTTGCAAGAATTGTTAGCCATTAAAATAATAGCAGACACCTTTATCAGTTAGTGTTATGGTTTAAAGGTGTCCTCCAAAACTTTCTGTGCTGGAATTAAATCCCTCTGACCTCAGAAATGGATTAATGCCACTAACTATCATGAGAGTCTGTTTGTTGCTGTTGGAGTAGCTTTGTTATAAAAGAGAGCTCTCTGTGGTTCTCTTACTTTTATTCTCTTGCCATATAATGCCTTCTGCCATGTCATGCTGCAACAAGAAGGCCCTCACCAGATGCCACTGCCATGCTGTTGGTGCTCCCAGCTTTCAGATCTGTGAACTAAATAAACTTATTTTCTTTATGGATTACTCAGTCTGTGGTATTTTTTATAACAACAGAAAATGACTAAGACAATTAGATACGTGCTATAACAAAAATTATGTTCCTTGAAATGAGAGGTGGAACAGGTATGTTTCAAAAAGTTAGGAAGGAAAAGTATAGTTATTTACAGGAAACTACTTTGTTCAGACAAGATAACAGTGTACTCTGGGCAAACAATGAGAGCGACACATTTCTGGGGAACATAACTGGTTTTTGCTGATTGATGGATTGCCTTGGAGTGAGCGGGACAACATGCCACAGATTAGAAAGTAACTTAAGTGGGAAGTTATGAAGTACCAGAGGAAATATCTTATTTTAAAATTCTTCTTAACTTGACTTTTATAGTATTGCTGTTTGCTTGTTATTATTCCCCACTGTATTATGATACAACTAGAATGGTGAATGATCCAAGATCATTCATATTCTAAAAAAACTTTCAATTGCCTTTGTATTGCACCTTTCCACACAATTTTATGTCCAGAAAATTCTGTCCTACCAAAATGATGAGGCTAAATTAAAAAGAGAGAGAGAGACAGAGAGAGAGCAATAGTTAACTTTTCTTTCTATTCCCAAACCTTACCCACTTACCCCCTACAGCCCATTTTGTATACCCTTAGCTCTAGATTAGAACAGATACTGGATGTATTCAAGTCTTCGAAACTTTTCTGGTGTAGGGCCTCATTAAATTCTGTGATTTCAAAGAGGATCATCATAGACAGACAACACAAGGCTTACTGCATACGAAGCTGTGAACACAACTAGTAATTATGTTCCATAGTTTTAATGTATTTCTATTGCATTTTAGAAAGGAATTCTTCTAAAACTACAGATAATTGCATGGAATAAAGCAAAAATGAAACCTTAAAGGACTTTCTGAAGGGATACTTTGCAAAGATAATATAATGTTCAAAAATGCTTAAACGTTGTACTTTTGACAGTGCACTGGTATTTACAAATTCTCTTATCAGCAGTGATACATCCAAATGATTCTGTATTTCTTCTTTCTCTACTAGGAATTCAAAATAGATAGTTCACCTTATTTGGTAGTAGACAACTCAATTTCCCCTTGTCTATACGTAATAGATAACATAAACTACAATGTCACTTTATATTTTACTATTCATGAAGTCAGGAGATCTGAGTTCTGGTGTAGTTTTTTATCTTAGTGTATTTAGTCTCTTTTGCTCTAAACACCAATGCCCTCATCTCTAAAATGAGACAATGATATCAGCTTTGTCTGCTTCACAGTGAGGTTATGAATATCAAGTACTTTTGAAAGGACTTAAAATGCGGCAAAGCCATCTATAAACAGAAGGTGTGCTTAACTCCAAAGGGGAATAACAGTAAACATACCATACAACGTCATTTTTATTCATTCAGGTATTCAATAATACAATCCCTTTTATTCCCCACTAAGCAAATATTAAATGCTCCTTGTGTTGTAGGGACTATTTTATGTGCTTGAGATAAAGAGATGTAAAGGGCACAGTGCTATTCTTCAGGCACTCAATGTCTAGGCTAGGAGAACAACATGTAAGCTGCTAATTAAAATACAATGTCCCGATTGCCATACTAGACATGCTAAACATACCATAAACAGAATGCTGAAGAAGCAGAAAAGTCCAGTAACTCTGCTGAAGAGAAATTCTTCATAACAAGAATAATTAGAGGTGCATTTTGAAGAGTGATGTGATTACAAGTTTGACTTGTGATAAGAGGATAGGGTTGAAGCTAAAGATTTAGGTTGGAATGTAGTTGTAGAAGACCTGGTAGAACAATCTTTTGACCGAACTTTCACATGAAAAATGCAAACTTTAGTCAATATTGCTAAAAGTTTAAACTAGGTAAATCAGGAACAGTCATCAGTAGCAGACTTCTGAATGCTTAAGGTACAGAGTAATGATTTCAATCACATAATTGTATGGTCTTGGAAGACGATGACAACCAACATCACTCTAGGAGCCAGAGAGAAAACAGGAGTCTAGAGTTACTGGAATGATAAACATATACGCTGTCCATTGAGAGTGATCATTATGTCTAATTGCAAAGTCTTACAAAAATTTCAAATCAGTCTTAAAGGAGTAAATAACAGGAGTAAAGGCAAGACCCGACTATAAAACTTCCTGAATGATGGAGGTAACTGCAGTAGTCTACAGATTTCTTTAAGCTGTCCAAATCTTGTTTGCCTATGGAAGTATTTTGTAGCTTCTTCCTTTTTCCAGACTTAGACAAAATGGGAAAATAAAACGTTCCCCCCCCCAGAGATATTATCATTTCTAGACTTATGTGCTAATGTTTCCACTAAGTTATGAGAAATGTTAACCAGGAAAAGTGATCTGAGCATTAATATTTGATAAAGAGATTAGATTTAATCTTATAGGCAATGAGGACTCTAGCAAAAAATAAATAAAGACAGCTAAATTAGTTTTTTCAAATGATTATCTGGAAGCATCAAGATACAAATAGAAATGGGGATGAGGATGCAGTTGACAGGAGAAAAAGAAAATAGTTAAGAGTGATTTATTGACTTAGACAATATCATCCATGAAGGAGTAATGGTGGTGGTAGTAGTGGTAAAACAGTGATAGGGAAAAAGGACTGTATTTAGAAATACTTCAAAAGAGGTACTGACAGAATGTGATGAGACTGGTGTGAGGAGGAGTTAGAAAGAGGAGTTATGGATTCTGGTCATGTAAATGTAAATGGCAGTACTCCCGATCTCATATCATTACAACCTCCGCCTCCTGGATTCAAGTGATTCTCCTGCCTTAGCTTCACGAATAACTGGGATTACAAGCACCTGCCAATATGCCCAGCTAAATTTTTTATTTTTAGTAGAGACAGGGTTTCCACATGTTGGCCACACTGGTCTTGAAACCCTGACCTCAGGTGATCCACCTGCCTCAGACTCCCAAAATGCTGGGATTCAGGCGTGAGCCACTGCACCTGTTAGTAACCTTAATTAAATATAGTACATAAGTGGGATGGGTAAGGCAGGAAAGATAATAAGTGCAATTTGGACATGTTCATTTTTCAGGGACTTGTGAGGTATTTGGGTATAGATGTCAACATGACAATTAGAAATACCATTATAATATTCAAGAGAAAGATCACTGGAAATAAACACATAGAATCACTAACATATTTCAAGTTATGGAGTAAGATAGAGTGATCAGAAACATTTTAACTGAAAAGAGAAGGAAGACATTAATAGCTAATCTCAAAATGAAACACAAGCAAATAATTCTGAGGAAGAATGTTGCAGAGTAAAGGAAAGTACTATAAAAGAGGGTTTTAAGATAAAAAGAGAAGCTGGTGTAGACAAAAGAGCTAAGTGCAATGGTGAGATTTATAGGTGAAAAAATGAGAGTACAAAAGCAGAAAAATCAAGGTCGTTGTGAACCTTAATACAATATTTTTGTATTATAGTTGAAAGAAAATTTAGGGTTTAATGGCTTGAGAAGTTAATTGATGCTGAGAAAGACTAGAAAATGCAAAATGGACATCAATGCTTCAGAAGGTTTGTTTCAAAACAATAAAAAAGATTGTAACTTGTAACTTGGAAGGAAATTGAAATAAAAAGAAAGAGACTATTTTCTAATTGATTAATCAATCATGAATTAATTTCATTTCATGGAGGAGATAGGTTGCTAATAATAAAGAAGGCCAAGACTGAAATCTGGATCCATTTTTTCTGCTGTGGGTGATCTATAAAAGATGGATTCCAGCTGGGCACAGTGACTCACGCCTGTAATCCCAGCCCTTTGGGGGACCGGGATGAGTGGATCACCTGAGGTCAGGAGTTCGAGACCAGCCTGGCCAACATGGTGAAACCCTGTCTCTACTAAAAAAATACAAAAAATGAGCCGGGCATGGTGGCCCGTGCCTGTAATCTCAGCTACTCGAGAGGCTGAGGCAGGAGAATCGCCTAAACCTGGGAAAGGGAGGTTGCAGTGAGCCGAGATTGTGTCTTGTTGCCTGGGCTACACAAGAATGAAACTCCTTCTCAGAAAAAAGAAAAAAGAACAAAAGATGGATTTTAAATAAGAGAAAGAAGGGAAAGAAGAAGAAGGAGAAGAAGAAGGAGGAGGAGAAGGAGGAAGAGGAGGAGGGGGTGTATTTTAATTTTTAATACTATATCTGTATATATATATTAGGGTTCTCTAGAGGGACAGAACTAATAGGCCAGATGTGTATATGCAAGGCAGTTTATTAGGATAACTGACTCACACAATCACAAGGTGAAGTACCACGATAGGCCTCTGCAAGCTGAGGAACCAGGAAACCAGTCCGAGTCCCACAACTTGAAAAGTAGGTAAGGCGACAGTGCAGCCTTCAGTCTGTGGCAGAAGACCCCTGGAAAACCACTGGTGTAAGTCCTAGGATCCAAAAGCTGAAGAACTTCGAGTCTGATGTTTGAGGGCAGAAAGCATCCAGCACAGAAGAAAGACTTAGCCAGTTTAGTCGTTCCATGTTCCTCTGCCTGCTTCTATCCTAGTCATGCTGGCAGTTGATTAAATAGTGCCAACCTAGATTGAGGGTGGGTCTGCCTCTCCTAGTCCATTGACTCAAATGTTAATCTCCTTTGAAAATACTCTCACAGACATACCCAGGAACAATACTTTGCATCTTTCAATCCAAACAAGTTGACACTCAATATTAATCACAGTATAGACGTAAACTTTCTCTGGTTTTTAAAACTAATATAAAGGCAATGAGAAGGCTTAAAAAAAGTTATAAGTAATAAACTATTCTCATTGTTATAAGTAAAAGCTTTTATTATAGATATAAAGTCCCGTCATTAACTTAAAAGTATGAGATGATCTAAATAACTTCAGGCACTCATAAAATTATCCTACGCTACATGTTAAATTGTGTATTATAATTTGTATATTAATTAAAAACTGATTTTTTCAGTTATAGAACAACCACACAGGAAAAAAAAAACCCTAATAGCTTAGCAATACAATGAAACTGATGTATTTTATCAATGAACTATTCTCCATAGTGGCAAGCAGTTATACAACCGCTGACTTATAGAAAATGGAACTGTGAATGAACCCAAGCTTAATACCTCTTCAAGAAACTTTTCCTAATTAGTTATATTTGAGTATACATATTTCATTAGACAGATTTTGCCCATTGCTTTCTCCCACTCTCAAGATAACACAGAGAACATGCTACAAGTTAAATTTCCTCATTTTTCTGAGCAATTGCTGGAGGCAAGTGTGGGAAATGAGGAAAATATAGCAGTGGCAAAGGACAGAAGTTGAAAAAAATCAGAAAAACAAACAAACAAAAAAAACCCTTACCAATTCCTACTAAGTTAAAATAGTAGTTTCATTCTTCGCAGTCTCAACCCACTGTTGAGTGTTGATTTTGCCAGAAATTAGTGAAGTAATAAATATTTTATTATTTCATTATTTGTCACATCACCTAAATTGTGCCAATGCTGCTAACATGATTTTCATAGTGGAAGTTCTGTTCAGTGATATCTCTTCTCATCCAATGAAAATTTTGTTTTTGACTTCTCTGAAGGTATTAAAGTTGAGAGGCTGTAAGGAGTCAGATGGCAACGCTTTCCAATTTAAAAACTCCTTAAAATATACTGTATGTGCCTTCTTCTAGAGCTTATGTTTTTATTTATTTTTTGTTTTGTTTTGAGAAGAAAAAGGGCAGGAAACACTGAATTCAAATCTTAATAGCATGACTAAGGGTGCTCATTGTAGCAGCCTGTCTTCTTTATTTTAAAGGCATGATTAACAGGAATGAAACATATTTTTTTCATTTTTATCTCAAAAGCCAGGAACATTTGAGACTATTTACATGAAGATGGTTGTATTACATTGTTTCTTAGGGAAAATATTTTCTTCTTCAAGACAAAGTGCAATTTATCCTTGAGGTACTTCAGATGTTTTTATGTAAAATTCTAATCATGATATTGTTTTTAGATAAATATTTTTTGGTGACAACATTTAACACTTTATCTTAAATATCTTATTCATCTAATAATATAATCCTTGCTTCTGTTAGTGTTCTTTATGATGAACCAAAGAATGACTCTGGGTTACTGAGGCACAAAGGGAAGATTCATTGGAAGAGTAGATGGTAGCTTGGGCAGCCTGGGAAAATCTAATGGATGGGAAAATGAATGTCACAAATAACATGAAACAGGACAGCTCTCAGGATCCAGGTAGCAGGAAATAAGAGAGTTTCCTAGAGCCACCCCTATTTGAGGAATCACCTCTAATTCTTACTGTCTTTGTTGCTCTGCTGAAGACAAAACTTAGAAGAAAGTGTCTGGTTGGCTCCCATTGAGTCATAAGTCTACCTCTTGGTAAAGACAAAGCAGAGTACACGGTAGTTCCAACCAGGAAGCAAAATATATAGGAAAGAGCATTGCGTTATAGGAATTTGGAAAGCTAAAGGAAAAGATATAAATTGGAGGAAGGGAGATGGTTCTAGAAATACTATATTTTGTGTTTTGGAAACCAAAAGTTAGTCATATGTTCATAAATAGCAGCTACCTAATTCCTGTTCAGGTTTTGATTTTTTTTTCAAGTTTTTATTTCATTTTTATCAAGTCTTTTTGGAGGTTATTTCCTTTAAAAACCATGTCAATCATAGAAAAGTTAATTTTGTCTTTTCAAATTATATCAATAATGTAATCTTGTTCTAGTTTAAAATTGTTTCAGTTGAAATCTACACCTGGAAAGGAAGAATAAAAGGCACAATGGTGTTAGATTGTATTTAATCTAAGTAATGAATAGGAAAGAATAAACTTTTCTAATTTAGTCTGAGAACACAGAACCATCAAACAAGATTCATCAGGCAAATCAAAAATGAATCAGAATAACCACCAGTGTACAGCTATTTTTTGACAGAAATGTTGTCTTGCAAAAGTATTCTTTTCTGGTTTCGTACACTGGAGATAAATTAAATGCTTCCTCTGACACTTCTGTCTATTTAATATCTGTGCTAGTAAAATAAACTAAATAAAAATAAATAAATGCCATTTTGTTTTTCATAGTCATATAATACTACTTAAATGACTATAAAGTAATTAAAGTCCATTACAAAGACAATCAGAAAGTTAGTTTGGTTTGCTTTTCCTGATGAAATAAGCAAACTCAAGAAAGGTATATTTTGAAGTGAGGTTATGTTAAATTAATTCAATTTGATTTAGTATGGAAGCAGATCAACCTTCTAGTGGGAGGCATTTTTTTTTTTCCTGTAAATGTTAGGTACTAAGGAAACGTATACAGTACATACTTTTTTGTGTGAAAAATGTATGTGAGTTCCTGACTCAACTTTGTTCTGTGACCTTGAGTGATTTATTCATTTAATTTCTGTCTTCCTTTCTGCCTCCCTAGGTGATACTTAAATGTTCCCTAAGGAGTTTAACATCTACCCTAACTCTCTACAAGATACAACGCATTTTATGGTTGTGTCAAACATTCTGATGATTACTATGATGACCACAAAGTGAAGAAGTTCATTGGGATATTAAAGCAGCAGCTACAATTCTAAAGGATATGTGTTAATTTCATCTGTAAGCACCAGCTTTCAAGCCACTTAGCAAATCTCTTTTGTGGTGAAACCCTCTATTATCTTTATAGACAAGTGTATAGTCAACTGCACACTCATATATGATCTTAGCTACTCTTCTTGCTTAGAGCATTTCTACTTTGAGAAGCATTTTATTTTTTAGGAATGAATTTTTAATGTCTTACGAAGTGTGGAACAATTCAAAATGGTGATATCACTACTAATAATTTTTGAATTAATAAGTTTTCCCAACATGTCTTCATTAGGAGTAATTCACTAAAAATAAAATCAAGTTAAGCTTATGTCCACACATGCATCTCAGTACGTGTGCATAGTAAAATGACTTGGAAAAATGAAATAAACCAAAATGTTGGCAAGTGATGAATTTGTGGATTTTTACTGTCTTCTTTATGCCGTTCTTCATTTTCCAGATTTCCTATATTTACCACTTTTGTAAGTAGTGAATATCTTTGCTAGACTGGAACTTGACATGTCAGGAAAAATTTTGATGCTTCTATTGGAAAGTTTTCATAAGTTGGCAGGTCTAAAAAGACTACTGAGTTTCTCTTTCTTCCCCATCACCAGTTTTGGAAACACAAATTTATCAAAGTTCAGGACTACTGTATTAGTCCATTATCATACTACTATAAAGACACTTTCTGAGACTGGGTAATTTATAAAGAAAAGAGATGTAATTGATTCACAGTTCTGCATGGCTGGAAAGGCCTCAGGAAACTTACAGTCATGGTGGAAGTGGGAGAGGAACGTCTTACATGGCAGTAGATGAGAGAAGTGAATGTATGAGAGCGCAAGGAAAACTATCATTCATAAAACCATCAGATCTTGTGAGAATTCACTCACTATCAGGAGAACAGCATGGCAGAAACTCCCCTCATAATCCAACCACTTCCCTCCAAATCTTTCCCTAGTCACATAGGAATTATCGGGATTATGATTGAAGATGAGATTTGGGTGGAGAAACAGCCAAACCCTAATAACTACTAAAGGAATTCTCTCAAGTACAGATCAACAAAATTTCTCTACGAACAGAAATGAAAATTAAAAATTAAGTGACTAAGAAACAAGGTTCTGCTTTTGTTATTGTGTTTAGAATAAATGTTTGCTTATAGAGAATATAAGATTAGTTTTCTTGGTAAAATTTATTAGGTCATTCAGTTTTATGATTTTCTCCAATTCAGCTTTTTTTCTGCACAACTTCTTTTAACAATAAAAAATTACATTAGCATATCTGCAACTTAATGTTAGTTAAAACAAACACTAATAGACTAACTTTCTCTCAAAAATACACTGTGATTGAGTCTAACACCTTTTGGGGTTTGAAACAGTTCTTGGAATTAGGCAAAATGGTTTCATTTACCCTCCAAGGGTTCATTGTAAATTGATTATTTTAAAATTATTTTCAGATGACATGATTTGACTCTTGTACAAGCTAGAAGATCAAAGATATACAAAGTAAGACAAACGAGATTTTAGAACTAAGAATGCTAACTAATTTAACCATCCTATAATATTAATGAACAATTTTTTAAAGTGTATTCTAGACAATTGGTTTATGACATCAAGTAATTTTTTTTCTTTAACTTCAAGGTCAATTAGACAAATATTTGAAGCAGTTGTAGTTCGATGTGCAAAAGAAGAAAGTGGAGTTGCTTGGTTTGAAATGGGGCCTGCCTACTTATCTCTTGGATTTTATTCCTCGTTTCAAAGCTGGAACTAAGGGTTTCTTCAGAAACCTTAGGATTTCTCAAAGCCCAGTTAGCAAACCCACCACTCAATTTAATATTGTTCATCATTTTAAAATTTTATCCAAATAGTTTTAGTTATATTTTGAGCATGGTTGGGAGGAAACATGTGAAACACAGAAACAACTAGTCAGGCCCTAATGTCCACTTAGCCACAATTTGTTGCTATTCTGAGTATTCCATTTCAGTCTAATAGATCTCAAAAGCATTACTTTGTAAATTAAGTCTCTGCTAGTATGAGTGCCATCAGCAAAATCACATTCCGTCACTCTTGAAGCAAATAAAGTTATAAACAAATTGGTGAATTTAATTGCAAGTTCCCATTTCAGAAACAGGAATTTATGGGGAGCTTTCAGTTAATCTGGTGATTAACAATCTGTAAAGACTATGGCTTTTGACTAAAGTTCATCTGTCATTTAAGTATATATTTTTAAATGCAAAAGGAATTGGGACAAGTATTTACCTTGTGAAAGAGACCTGAGGATAGGGGGGATGTGCTCAAGTCTATAAAAAGCTGTGAAACTACCTCAACTGGTACTGCTACCCTAAAATGTTTCAGGGAGAGGGAAAATAGTGGATGAGAGATCTGTTGGAAGTTAACCATAAATAACTTTCTGCTGAAAAAAAGAGAAATGTGCACCTAATAAAGTTGAACTGGTTCATGCAGGTATTTCCTTCCCTACTTTATTCCCATTTTCCTTTATACAGGTCCAGGATTTGTGCTTCCTCTCTACTTACTAGATTGAAAGAAACAAGTCCATAGACCCAGTGCTGTTAGCCAAGTGACCAGGCTTTTGAAAACTGAATTTATAGCTATGTAATGACAACGCATACATACACATGCACTTACATTTAGGCCTCTTTAAATTCTACCTGAAATCCACATCTTATTTAAATTAGGATGAAGGTGTCACTAAACCAAATGTTTTCACAATTTAAAATGTGATCCCAAAGTAGTTTTTTTACAGCCACCATATAACTAGATGCTCAACAAAGATGACGATAATCCCAGTACAGCCAGCATGAGACCAAACAATTTTTTGGCTAAAATGTATTAAACGATGACTCTATGTGGGCCCATTGGTTTTCCTTCTCTACTGAAGAGAGAGCCAGTAAAATTAGGCTTAATATCCTGAATGATCATAGACGGCATTTAGAAATAAGCCTTTTATCACACTGAGAGATTTTAAATATTTAAATGACTTATGAAGCCTATAAAAGACCCTTTGCCAGGGGCATCTGTGTGATTTGTAGCATTTGTGTAAATGATCATATTTATTAACAACTACTGACCTTCATTATTCTGCAGTAACAACCAGACAAAAGCAGCACATTCTCATTTCTTGGACTATAAAAATATATATTTATTTCGGTATATTTTCTGAGCTTGGAGTGGTTGAGGCAGTTTTTTTATTTGTTTAAAAGTATGGCACTAATAGAGTGTTAAAAGTGACATTGATGTGAGTAGTCCACTCACATGGGCTATTTTGGGAGAAACATATTAATGTTCCTGTTTGAACACCAGTTGTACAGATGAAAAATAGCCACACTTACTGGTATTTCTATATAAGCTTTATTATTCAAGTCCCCAAAAGTTCAAATGCAAGCCTTCTATTATAGTGAGTAGTTGGTCTGTGTTTTCTTTGTATTCAAGCATCTCAAATATATTCAAAGGAAAAGACAGGGATGCTTACTTTACCTGCTTTTACTTAAAAATTCTCTTCTCATAGTCTACATCCAATAATCACATGGCATATGCATTCAGAGAATGTTGCAATAAATAATAAGTGTCCATGTTATATATATATATATATTTTTTTTTAAAAAAACTGAGAGCTGTTGATCCTACTTGTAGTTTTGACTAGCTGTATGTACCTGATCATTTTTTGCATTGATCATTTAGTGTTAATGTTAAAAAGCTTAAATCTGCTTTAATTCATATGCAGTCTTATTTGCTTCATAAAATGAGCAACATCCACGTGCTTATCATTTAGAGAAATAATCTCAGCAATTTCTCTTGAGATTTGTTCACTGGAAAAAAAGGCTTTTTAAAAGACTCTGGACTTTGAGGCAAAACAATTGGCATTGTCTATTACGCTGGGATAAATGTTTGTACTTTATAACAGTTTCCTAGCATTCTCTTTTTAAACAATGCCTAGTCTCAAAATCAACATTGCACTCAATAATGCTATTTTTGTTTTGCTTGATCAGTACCAGGGGAAGAGAATATAATGGGTTCTCCAGTAAGACTTTTCAGGGAGACGTGAAACTCAAGGAAAAGCTAATCATCTAATGATTTCAAGGCAGTTTAAATTCTTGCTACCCAGTTCACTTCTGTAAACAATTGGTGCCTGATGGGTGCCCAAAGGGCTAAAACATTGACTGCACATTACAGAAACATTTACAAGAGTAAAGCAGGACACATGTACAAAGCATGTGAGACAAAAACTACCCATTCTTTTGCCAGAGCTCAGCTCAAATATCAAGACAGAATGAAACAGAATGTAAAATGGGTTATAAATATGAATATATGGGCTAGTTGGACTTTTTTTTACATACAAGAGAATATAATAAAGAAAATATATCCAATTGTGTGGAATAAGAATATGTTTTGCACTTAAAAAACCAACAAAGTGAAGACTTAGAAGTGTTTGACATTGTTTAAATACAATTACAGATTAAAATAACCCAGTGTGTATGAAACCAAGTTTGTATAGGGAAAATCCCAAAGACTGAATAGGAATTGTCTAAGAAAAACCAGATATGGATAGTAGTTAACGTGGTAAAACAGGTTTTACTTAGGAACTATTGTAATAGGTAAAAAAAGAAATCTTAATATAGAACTGGCCTCAATTCAGAATACAAGAAGGGAAAGTGACAATTTGTAGCCACAGAGGAGAGTAGGGTAGGGGAGTTGGAGGATGGAATTATAAGAGGAAATGTCTTGGGTAAGAGGGTTTCTGTTTAAACTGACTTAACAGAATTCTTACTGAAGGCAGGCCAGAGTGATGAAATAACAGTTCTTGCTAAACTGATTTAGCAAAGTTTTTCCTAAAACTGGGTGATGGATGCCCAACAAGGACAGACATTGAAGGCTGAGGCCTTAGCAAAGCATGACTAGAGTTAGATCAAGGAGCATCTTTGTTAGGAAACATTAGAAATAAAATGCATTTTTATCTAAAAGCATGGTACTTGGAGGCTAAAAATTCCTCATGTAAAGTTATTTATACAATTTTGTTTTCTTACCTAAATTATTTTTAATGCTGAAAACCTGCATTTGTTGGTTTCAGTGATACATTTCAAAAGAGAATTGTGAGTTTCATAGTTTTCTTTTCCTAGAACTGAAATGAAGTCCTTTAACAAAAAGTCTTTTGGTAGCGAATCACTAGCAATGAATAGCTCAAGGCCATGTTTAAAGGACCTCAATAATAGCAAAAAAACAGAAGAGGTTATGAAAAGAAAGAAAATCTGGACCAAGTATGGTCTAAAAATTAATTTAAGACATTCTTTTTTCCCCTTGTTTCTTCCAACAAAGTAACAACAGTTGGGAGTCTTTCACATGGAATTGGCCTCGAGCAGTCTATGAAATACAAAGAGCATAGAGACAGAAAATTTAAGCTTAAATTGTTTCAAAGACCTCTAACTATATTGTCCTTAAATATGTAGAAGACTTTAAAGATGGATTCAGGATATATGCCTATTGGGGGAGAAAAATTGATTCCCATGTAAATACCCAGACTTAGTACTGAAAATATATTTTAGATTATAAAACATATTTTAGATTATAAGACCTTACCTTACTTTCCAAGGTAACTATTGGACATATTATTGTGATAAAAATTAGAAATTAATAATGGAGTCCTTATTATATGTTTTCTAAAATTACAGTATTACGTTTACCATTTATCTGCACAAATAAATTACATTAAAAGATTTTTACTTTATATGGTAGTAAAAGCTAAGTATTTTATACATAGATATATGCATATGATTATAAAAATGTAACCATACAATATATCTATACTAGAAATCATGTTCTTCCACACCACATACAAATATGTATTTGTGTGAATTTGTGTATACGTGTATGTACACACATACACTATATAATATATAATATTTTATATAGTATATGTATTACTCCGTTTTAATGCTGCTGATAAAGACATACCCAAGATTGGGAAGAAAAAGAGGTTTAATTGGACTTACAGTTTCACATGGCTGGGGAGGCTTCAGAATCATGGTGGGAGGTGAAAGGCACTTCTTAAATGGCAGTGGCAAGAGAAAAATGAGGAAGAAGCAAAAGTGGAAACCACTGATAAACTCATCAGACCTTGTGAGACCTTTTTACTATTGTGAGAATAGCATGGCAAAAACTGGCCCCTGTGATTCAACTACCTCCCCGTGGGTCCCTCCCACAAAATCTGGGAATGCTGAGAGATACAATTCAAATTGAGATTTGAGTGGGGACACAGACAAACCATATCAATATATAACATATATAATACATATACATGCATTATATATGTACATATAAATTATATAAATCTCAGGGATTTCCAGCAAGATGTTCTAATAGGAACAGCTCAGTCTGCAGCTCCCAGTGAGATTGATGCAGAAGGCAGGTAATTTCTACATTTCCAACTGAGGTACCTGGTTCATCTCATTGGGACTGGTTGGACAGTGGGTGCAGCCCACAGAGGGTAAGCCAAAGCAGGGTGGGGCATCACCTCATCCAGGAAGCATAAGGGGTTGGGGTATTTCCCTTTCTTAGCCAAGGGAAGCCATGAGAGACTGTACTTAGAGGAACTGTACACTACTGCCCAGATACTGTGCTTTTCTCATGGTCTTTGCAATGAGCAGACCAGGAGATTCCCTCTGGTGCTTGGTTTGGTGTGTCCCATGCCCATGGAGCCCAGCAAGCTAAGATACATTGGCTTGAAATTCTCACTGCTAGCACAGCAGTCTAAGATTGACTTGGGACACACAAGCTTGGTGGGGGGAGGGGCAACTGCCATTGCTGAGACTTGAGTAGGCAGTTTTATGCTCACAGTGTAAACAAAGCTCTAACTGGGCAGAGGCCACTGCAGCTCAGCAAGTCCAATTGCCTCTCTAGATTCCACTTCTATGGGTAGGGCATCTCTAAACAAAAGGCAGAAGCCCTAGTCAGTGACTTATAGATAAAACCCCCATCTCCCTGGTACAGATCACCTAGGGGAAAGGGCAGCTGTGGGCACAGCTTCAGCAGTCTTAAGCATCCCTGCCTGGCAGCTCTGAAGAGAGCAGTGGTTCTCCCACCACAGATTTCGAGCTCTGATAATGGACAGACTGCCTCCTCAAGTGGGTTCCTGACCCCCATGTAGCCTGACTGGGAGACACCTCCCAGTAGGAGCTGACAGACACCTCATACACAAGAGCTCTGACTGGCATCTGGTGGTTGCCCTTCTGGCACGAGGCTTCCAGAGGAAGGATCAGGCAGCAATACTTGCTGTTCTGCAGCCTCTGCTGGTGATACCCAGGCAAACAGGGTCTGGAGTGGACCTCCAGCAAACTCCAAAAGACCTGCAGCTGAGAAGCCTGATTGTTAGAAGGAAAACTAACAAACAGAAAGGAATAGCACCAACATCAACAAAAAGCAGGTTCACACCAAAACCCCATCTGTAGGTCACCAACATCAAAGACCAAAGGTAGATAAAAATCACAAAGATGGGTAGAAACCAGTGTAGAAAAGCTGAAAATTCCAAAAATCAGAACGCCTCTTTTCCTCCAAAGGATCACAACTCCTCACCAGCAAGTGAACAAAACTTGATGGAGAATGAGTTTGAAGAATTGACAGAAGTAGGCTTCAGAAGGTGGGTAACAACAAACTCCTCTGAGCTAAAGGATCATGTTCTAACCCAATGCAAAGCAGCTAAGAACCTTGAAAAAAGGTTAGACAAATTACTAACTAGAAAAACCAGTGTAAGGAAGAATATAAATGACCTGATGGAGCTGAAAATAAAACAGGACAACATCTTTGTGAAGCATACACAAGTTTCAATAGCCAAATCCATCAAGCAGAAGAAAGCATATCAGTGATTGAAAAATGGGACTACGTGTAAAGACCAAATCTATGTTTGATTGTGTACCTGAAAGTGATGGGGAGAATGGAACCATGTTGGAAAACACTCTTCAGGATATTGTCCAGGAGAACTTCCGCAACCTAGCAAGGCAGGCCAACATTCAAATTTAGGAAATATAGAGAGCAACACAAAGATATTCCTCGAGAAGAGTAACCCATAAGACACATAATTGTCAGATTCGCCAAGGTTGAAATGACGGAAAAAATGTTAAAGGTAGCCAGAGAGAAAGGTTGGGTTACCCATAAAGGGAAGCCCATCAGACTAACAGCAGATCTCTCATCAGACACTCAACAAGCCAGAAGAGAATGGGGCCAATATTCAACATTCTTAAAGAAAAGAATTTTCAACCCAGAATTTCATATCCAGTCAAGCTAAGCTTTATAAGTGAAGGAGAAATAAAAACCTTTACAGGCAAACAAATGCTAAGAGATTTTGTCAACACCATGCCTGCCTTACAACTCCTGAAGGAAACACTAAACATTGAAAGAAACAACCAGTCCCAGTCACTGCAATAGCAAAGACTTGGAACCAACCCAAATGTCCATCAATGATAGACTGGATAAAGAAAATGTGGCATATATACACCATACACCATGGAATACTATGTAGCCACAAAAAAGGACGAGTTCATGTCCTTTAAAGGGACATAGATGAAACTGGAAAGCATCATTCTCATCAAAGTAACACAAGAAGAGAAAATCAAACACCTCATGTTTTCACTCATAAGTGGGAGGTGAACAATAAGAACACATGGACATAGGGCAGGAACATCACACACCGGGACTTGTTGGAAGGTGGAGGACTCGGGGAGTGATAGCACTAGAAGAAATACCTAACGTAAATGATGAGTTGATGGGTGCAGCAAATCAATATGGCACATGTATACCTATGTAACAAACCTGCACGTTGTGCACATGTACCCCGTAACTTAAAGTATAATAACAATAAAAAGAAAAGAAAAGATAAATCATATATATATATACACATACATATATATATATATAGAGAGAGAGAGAGAGAGACTTAACAGATGGCAACTTCTTTCAGTTGAGGGCACACAAACATGACTTCTTCATATAATGATGGCATGAAATATGAGACACAAATGACTAAGACAACCTTAAAAACTTGTGATGCATTTATTAACCTTAATAGCTAAAATTAAAATCAAAATTAAGATGTCAAGAACCCCAAACTTACAATACTATATATCATCTTTGTAAAATAATTTCAGGATCTGTTATATTTCACAATTTTTTTCAGTATCTAATTTTTTACTTTGTTTCTGAGGATGGTATACAAAATCATAAGAAGAAGTGAAAGTTTCTAACGGAACTAGGATTTTATTATTATACAATTAAATGCAAAATAATTTGTGCAGCTTTCCAGATACTCAGTATCTCCCATATTTTCAGTAATAACAACAGCAAACACTTAAATTACACTTATCATATGTCAAACAGTGTTCTATAAACTTATTATTCATGTCAGGGAGTCTAAATTTTACTTCTACCTTCTTAGGCATTTTTGTCAGGGCCTAAGAATTAAAGTGACATAAAACAGCTTAGCAGGAAAAAAGCAAACAAATATATTCAATATAAACTTAATAAGTCACAGGAATCCTCACATAGAAATGACGACCCAAAACGAAATGACAAAAAACCTGAATGCTTTTCTAGAACCTGACTGTTTAGTTTGAACAAAGACAGGTAGTTGTAAAAAAGTAACTGAACTATGTGGACAGGCTAATGCAATAAAAGAAGCCCTGGCCATCATTGTGCAATCTATCCACGTAATGAAATTACACTTGTACTCCATAAGTTTATGCAAATAAAAAACAACTTAAAAAATACGAATTCTTTTGAGGAGGTATGTTTGTACAGGATTCTCTTGATCTCAACTTCTTGTCCCTGGTAACAAGAATTTTACTTTTTCCTGATATACTGAAGACATCTTCCATCTTCTGCTTTTAGGAAGAGAAACAGAGGGGCAGAGTTCCCTTCCTACAACTGGTGTTTAGGTTTTGTTTTAGTTTTTAAAATAATTTAGCTCAAAATATACCTTATGCCAAAGCAGTGTATATTGGGGTGGCGTATTCTCCTACCCTTCACTCACATAAACCTATGATATTTGATTGTTGACAATAATAATAGTTTCCTTTCCTTCCAACCTTGATTGGTGTCTGCTAGGAAACAGCGTAGTATGGTGCAGTTTGTGGTTGTTGAGCAATGTCCAGCTTTCTTCTTAGAAAAAACAATTTTCTGATACTCCATCATGTTGATTTAACTGTCTTTTGTTGCAATTTTAAACAAATATGATCAAACCTAGTCGATATAAACTTCTTATGCTTACAAATTTAATAAAAACAATGAAACCAAATGAATTTACAAATTAAAAATGAACAAATCTATAACAGTAAAATGACCACTGCTTTAGTGTTTCTTTTCCATAATGAATAATTTTTAAATCTAATAATTACTATTTAGATAGGTCCGTCAATCAAATAGTGTGCCCCAAAATATAACTGCAAAATTTTAAAGTTGCTACATAATGAAAAATTGTTCCTTGAAGCAAATAAAAATACACCACAAACAATACTGCCATGATAACAAACCATTTTATTAGCTTAATCTCATTTTATTAGCTTAATTAAGAAATAAAATATTGTTCTCTATAATGTCTTCCTGTTACGCTTGGAGGCCACCTCTTGATTCGAACTGCTTAGTGAGAAGACTGGTGACCCCTAGTTGCTAATCCAAGGGTTAGTTATTAGTCTTACTTATATTTAACAATCAGCAGCATCAGACATATTTGATTACACTGAAACATATTGGTTATTTGGCTTTCAGTATACAATACTTTCTAGCTTTTCTTCCATTTCTCTTGTTGCTTCTTAATTTTCCTTTTCTTTCCTTTCCTTTACTGATTTCTTCTAATTTCCCTGACCTCTAAAATTTAGAGGTATATGGCTCAGTGCTCCTAATTCATTGCTATCTATACCCATTACTCAGTGTGTCATTCTCTTTCTTGCATACTCATGCCCATATATCCATCTTTATGCTATTTGCTTCCAAAGTTACATCTCCAGTTCACATCCCTTTCAGGCTCGTATATTGCACTTCACTAATAACTCCACTTGGGTGGCCAATAGGCATTCCAAACCTAACATATCAGTGACAAACAAAAACATCTTCAAATCTGTAATTTTTTTTCTTCCTTTCCCAAACTCTATTTTCACAAAAATTTCCTCATCTCATAAAGGGTAACTTACTCTTGAGTTCTTAGGCATTAAAACTTGAAGACATCTTTAGCCATGCATTCAATACACACCTTCCTACTGTGTCTGGAATTTGTTCCTTCCGGTGGGTTCTTGGTCTCACTGACTTCAAGAATGAAGCCATGGACCCTCGTTGTGAGTGTTACGGTTGTTAAAGATGGTGTGTCTGGAGTTTGTTCCTTCAGATGTTCAAATGTGTCCAGAGTTTCTTCGTTCCAGTGGGTTTGTGGTCTCGCTGACTTTAGGAGGGAAGCCACAGACCTTTGCAGTGAGTGTTACAGCTCTTAAAGGTGGCAAGTCCGGAGTTGTTTGTTCCTTCTGGTGGGTTCATGGTCTGGCTGACTTCAGGAGTGAAGCTGCAGACCTTTGCAGTGAGTGTTACAGCTCATAAAGGTAGTATGGACCCAAAGAGTGAGCAGATTTATTGTGAAGAGCGAAAGAACAAAGCTTCCATAGCATGGAAGACAACCCAAGTGGGTTGCCCCTGCTGGCTGGGTGGCCAGCTTTTATTACCTTATTTGACCCCGCCCACATCCTGCTGATTGGTCCATTTTACAGAGTGCTGGTTGGTGTGTTTACAATCCTTTAGCTAGACACAGAGTGCTGATTGGTGCATTTACAATCCTTTAGCTAGACAGAAAATTTCTCCAAGTCCCCACCTGACCCAGAAGCCCAGCTGGCTTCACCTCTCACTACCAAAAATCCTCTTTGCTCTACCTTTAAAATATATCCAGATTCTAGCATCTCACCATCTCATTATTCTTACTCTCTTCTAAGTCACCAACATCTCCCATGTGATGGCAACAAGCTGCCAAACCTCTCTTTCTTGGACGTTTGCTATAGCATCCTAACTGACTCACTGCTTCTTATTTTGTACATTTACTCTCTTTTTTTGACAGTGCAGTAAGAGTAATTTTTTCCAAATATTCCACATGAGTTTAATGCTTTACTCAAAACCTTCCAAGTGCTCCCATTCCTTCTTAAACTATCTACATTCCTTCTCTTTCCTACTACTTTCACCTTGCTCATTTTGCACCTGTATAATAAATTATATGCTAATCCTCTATTTCAGCCAACAACTTGAAGCCTCCTGCTCTCTACTAGGACTGCCCCAATCTGGATTTCCAGCAAACCTCAAGACATGCTCTACTGGATTATCTCACTCAGTTTTTGGATGAAATATCACCCTCTTAATGAGGTCTTTATTCACAACTCTATTTTTAAAGGTAACTCCATAACCCCTTGGATCTCCTTGTTTCCACCATGCCCTGTTTTATTTTTTAATAACATCATTATGTTATACTATATGCATTTTTATTTATTTATTATTGTCTGTCTTACATCACTGAAATGCATACTGCATGAAATAAGTATTTTTGTGTGCTTAATTTCTGGTCTGTCCCCAATGCCTATCAGAGTGACTGGACATTCCGATCAATGAATACTAAAAAAAATGGAGACAAAATAATTCATCTTTAATACAATGTTAGATATGGGCCAATTATTGCTTCTTTCATGAGAAAATGCTGAACTAATGCCAGCCATGCATTGTTTACTTAAATAGAATTCTCAAACCCCTGAGAATATATCTGCACATTTTTAAGCAGGAGAAACCCTGACGTAAAGTTTAATTTCATAGCCTTTGGATTTTACAGACTTGGTAGAAATCCTGGTTCTGACGCTAGCTTGTTAACATCTGTCAGTTTACTTAACCTCCAAGCCTCCATGTCATCTGCAAAATACATAAAAAATTTTATATGATGAAGTGAATCATTTGATGGCAATTATTTATTACAGCATAAAGTAATATTATTTCTAGTTTTAATGTTCTAAGATTCTAAGGCTTTTATGACAGGGATCATGTGTTTCTAAATGGGGACCAACTGTGACTAGTTATTTTGGAGCAAATTCAGCTAACTCAAGGAATACTCAAACCAGTGATAGGGTCCTCAGTAGCATCATACTCCAACCATTTGAACAATCATTCTCCATAGGAAAAAGATGTTGGGCACTCATCCTAATCTGTTCCTGCTAAGAGACTGGAAGATAAAATAAAGCTTCAGAAACTACTTAATTACTTTGTAAAAGTTGAAAGAGTCTGAAGTGGACTCTTTATTTTGCCTTTATAATGGCTTTGTACCACTGAGTGAAATAGTTCTGATGTTTATCAAGTGAATCCTGGGATTCTGACAAACAAAGACTTGCCTACCGTCTTTGACTATGCCTCAAAATATTAACCTGAAATTAAGTAGGTTGACCACATTTATCAATTTATTTATTTATAAATATTTGGAAATAATTAAGAATTTATCTGGTTTATATTCTAGACATAGGTATATTGTAGAAAGGCTATATATTTTTAGTTTAAATACTTTATATCTGAAATTATCAGTAGAAAATTGGAACATATAAAAAATTACAGAAGAAAATCTTATACAGTATTGACTTGGAGACTTCCTTGACCTAGGTATAGATCCTGTGAGATGGTTCCATTGAAGTTGAAAGATTCCCCCTTTTAATATTTTGATTTTATTAATGGGTCATGCCTGATATAATTAGCATTTATGACACAAAATTAAACTGTTATATATAAAATACACATCATATTTCAGTATAGAAGAGCTCACAGCCAAACAAAAATTTCAGCAGAATATTTTATAATATTACAAATGCTTAACTTGTTCAAATGCTTAATTTGTTCCTCTAGAATTCATGAATTAATTCACTTACTTTTGTCTCCTAAACAAAAATGGGCTTTTAAATGAAAACTTCCCTTTACTTCTGAAGCAAGGTATGGCTAACTTCATGTATTATTTCCCTCATATCAGTTCAAAATGAGATGGTACAACTTATGAAGCTACTCCTACCTGTCTGTTTTCACTATTGGATCAAACTTAATGCAAGAGTTTCCAAACTGTGACCCTCATTTGTTTATTATAACCTCCAAATAAGCATTTCCATTATCCATAGTAGTTGCTCAACTAGTTCAGTTCTA
Source organism: Piliocolobus tephrosceles (assembly GCF_002776525.5). Lineage (NCBI taxonomy): Eukaryota > Metazoa > Chordata > Mammalia > Primates > Cercopithecidae > Piliocolobus > Piliocolobus tephrosceles. Next base: position 88,149,575 of record NC_045443.1, on the reverse strand, counting down.
TTACAAATCATTTATTGAATACTTATGGGCTAGGCACTGTACTATGTAGAAGAGTAGCACAAAAAAAATTCTATAGACATATTTATGGCATTTTTATCCTCCCATAGGATCTGAGGTATGTTACAAAATGTATATACAATATACACAGGATAAAATAATATTTTTACAATTGTTTTTGTAGTAATATGAATATGAAAATAATAAAAAATTAAACTGTTATATAAAATACACATCATATTTCAGTACAGAAGAGCTCACAACCAAACAAAAATTTTACCAGAATATTTTATAATATTACAAATGCTTAACTTGTGCAAATGCTTAATTTGTTCCTCTAGAATTCATGAATTAATTCACTTACTTTTGTCTCCTAAATAAAAATGAGTTTTTAAATGAAAACTTTAAAAGATAAAATAAAATTAATAGGAAGGTGTAGCAGAAACGGTTAATAATACTCAAGATTTTTAAGGGTTGCAGTTTTCCTGCCATTGGGACCAAAGCCTTGAAACATTTTTCTACTTACCGGTTTTGATGAATAAATAAAATTTAGTATATCTCAAAGACTAAATATGTCTCTTTTAAGCCATCTGTATTGAGTACTTATTATATATTTGGAATTTTGTAAGTACTAGACATTTGAGAGTTATGGTATATTTTCACGGTGAGTGCCTAGAAGTTTAATATTCTGTCTTACTTTCTTACTTTTTTTTTTTTTTTTTTTGAGACAGAGCCTTGCTCTATTCCCCAGGCTGGAGTACAGTGGCTCAATCTCTGCCCACTGCAACTTCCATTTCCCGGGTTCAAGCGATTCTCATGCCTCAGCCTTCCAAGTAGCTGGGATTACAGGCGCTCGCCACCATGCTCAGATAACTTTTGTATTTTTAGTAGAGATGGGGTTTCACCATGTTGGCCAGGCAGATCTCGAACTCCTGACCTCAGGTGATCCGCCTGCCTTGGCCTCCCAAAGTTCTGGGATTAGAGGCATGAGTCACCTCACCCAGCCTCTGTGTTTCTAAGTAGAGACATAACCGTGGGCATTGGCAGTTTATCAGACATTCGGTTGGACTAAGGCTGTTTTGTGAAATGTAGACATGATAGTTGGCTTCAGTCATATTGCTATGGAAGAGGGGCTGCAAAGATACACAGCAAATTGGGAGAAAACTATAATTCGATGCAACTATACCTTAATACAACCTTATCTGGAAAATACATTTCCAAGCTAGTTTTATTTAACAGCCATCATCAAATACCCCTTATATACCAAGTACACAGGTTGCAAAAACAAAATAAAACAGTCCCTGCTTCCAGTAAACCAGAGCCATGATCCTTCTTAAAATCTTCTGTTCCCACCAGCTGTCCCAGGAATAACAGAGTAGAAAAATATGACTTATCAGGACCCCCACAAGGGGTGATTTTTCTCCAGAAATTTTTACAAAGAAAAGCAAAGTCAAGGATCATATGCATTGTCTGTATTCCCATTTAATTAAAAAAACCTTCATAAACATGTTAAATCATATTTGCTTATATGAAATATTTACATTTTATAAATAGGCATCCTAATCATAAGCTATGTTGATGGCTCACAAACTCTTACATCAGAGAGGATAAAGAAAGACTTGGCATGTCCTTCCCAAGAGGTTCCCAACCATTGATTTAATTGTTGAATGCTATAAGTGGTATGTGCCATATTTGTAAAGAAAACCAAAACAAACTCAAAAAGGTAAGCACATGGGGCAAATACTTTGATAAATGAAACTTTTTTTGTTGTTCATAGGGAAAATAAAGAAAGATTGCTTGCCTCTGTATGGAAAAATCTCATCAGTATTTCAAAGACAACACGCTGGTAACTTGATCAAACTGTCCCCTGAAGATAAAGCGTCATACTCATAAATGCAATTCATTTGTGAACACTTTTGTTTTCTGTCTTTGAAAAAACTGAGATTCTCATCATTTTCTGTGACAGGGAATAAAAATAAAATGATGTAAAAAGCTCCATTCCCTTAATGAAGTTTTTCTTATTAGAAAACCCGAGTCTCAGTGTTCTGCTGACATTTGTGCCTTTTGATTTTAATGGTGCAGCTTTATCTTTTGGGCAGAGTGTTCTGACATAGAACCTAATTTATATTTGCCAAATTAAAATTCAGAAGGTGATGAGAGGCAGGAGGTCTCTTAAGGTGTTTGCCAAATTCTATCGCTTTCATGGCTATAATTCACATTATTTAATTGAATGAAAATTTTATTTAAGATCTTCTGGTTAAAGAAAAAAAATACCAAGACAACGATCATGACAAATAGAAACCAAGAGCACACCATCCTTATTTTAATGGAAAACTTAGCTGTTGCCAAATATATATGAAATTGGCTTTTCATTTTGAGTATAAAAATATCAAATAGATGTTCACTTGAACCTCTTACAGAGGATCAACTGAAAAGTCATTAAAGCTAAAATTTGCTTAGGCTTTTAGTCCTTTAAAATAATTTAGAATAAAAGGTACATCTAAATCAGCATATTCAGGATCCTGGTTGGATGCCACTTCATCTAAAGCTTTCATTTTTCTCATTCTACCCGCTCCCATTGGAATTGTTCCTGGATCACACCCAAGACATCTGCTCAGCTGTGCTCTCTTTTTAAATATGATGATGTTGTGATTAGCGGGATACAGCACTTAGCTCTGGGATTGTGTTTTATCCCACAGGCCACTGTTACCTACTGTGCCCTTCTGCTCATTTGCTAAGCAGATGGTCAGGATTAGGGGCACATCTGTAAGCATGAAAGAAATATGTCTTCAGTGTAACCCTGACTGACCTAAATAGGGAATGAACTTCTGGTCCTCACCTTTTTTAGCCCTTACTCTAACAAAACAAGATAATTGGACCAGGTGCAAAATTAAGGAAACACTAATTTATACCCAAGAAGAAAATAATCAGGGTCGGTTTGGTATTTTTGTTGTGTCAATATTTACTCAGGACAACTTCCCAGAAAGAAATGCTAAAGACTTCAAAGGTAAAGGACAAAACTTGTCAGATGATTAAAATAATACATAATGAAGAATAGTCGAAATGCTATAAGCGGTTACCTGGAGTGGCAACGAAAGGAGGGACACAATTTGAAAGACTTGAAGAAGCTACGCTTTGCAATATGATACCAGATTGGTGATTACCATGGATCATGATGTTGAGCATTGTGCTAAGTTTGTTACACACATTATTGCGTTGAATTCTTACATAATCCCTCCAGAGCAAATATCTTTATCTTCATACTACAGGCTGAGGAATCTGGGACTCATAGAGGTGAGTCCTCTTGGGACTTTCCCAAGATTACAAATGTCTCCAAAAGTCAACATTATGAATAACTGAAAAGAAGATGACATAAGAAATACAACAGAGTCAGCAAGTAAGAAGAATAGCACCCTTAATGTGCTCACGTTTTAAAAGAATTAAAGGAAAAAAAAGAGGCAGAAATGTATTAGGTCCTACTATAAAAGAGGTAGCTGCAAAAGATATAAGGGGGATTTGGGTGCTTCCCGGCAGGCTTGTTATGCCAAACATTTACATTTATTTACATGTCTGCACACGTGGTTGACATCTTGGTGTTGACAATGGCTGAAAATGTGTGAAAATGGGCATGTTCTGAAGGCCAGCAACATATGCTTGAGCAGGTGGTTCTAAAATAAATGACAATAAGAGTAGCCATTTAGTTGGGTTATAATGACAAAAGAAACAGGAAACAATGCCTTAAGGTCCTGGATAGAATAATCTGATTAAGATTCGACAATTGTTGCAGTTTGGGTATTAAATATTTCAATTTGGGGAAAAGGTGGAAATAGATGTTTATACTGGAAGTGTTTATACACAGATAAAGCTAATCATACTCGTAAATCTCACAGTTTAGGCTAAAGTAATATTATATATGTCTATATATAAATACATATACATAAATGTTTTATCTATCACATATATAGTACATATATAGCTTTATGTAAAAATCACCATCCTATGCATTATAAATATATGTATAAATTAATTAGGCTATTACATATATTATTATACACAATTATTTTAACTTTATCATGGCTTTTATATATAAATTGATTTCATTATTATATATTATATATGCTGTATATAAGATTAACCTTGTAGTCAAGAATACATATTATTTTTATCAGCTTTTTATAAAATCAAAGAGGAAAATTTTTGTTGGGTTGAAATAAGAACAGTAAAAAAATAAAATAAAGTTTTGATATTTTTCTCTTTTATTATCCAATGTATATAGGACTTATTATGCTATCAATATCTGTCTCTCCCACTAGACTGGTTTATGAGGTCTGGAACCCTACGTAAGTCGTGGTTGACCACGAGTAACTGAAACCACAGTTATTACTACTGTGGATAAGGTGGGACTACTGTGTAACTTAGCAAATGCTTCCTTTGCACTTGATAACAATGTGTATTCTGCAAAATGGTTATAATACTCTATAAATGTCAGTCTTATCTATTCTTACTGTTTTTTTTTCTCCTATTTGTGTTACCAATTAATGAGAAAGAGATATTTAAATTTCTAATAAAATTGTGGATTCATGTATTCTTTTCCCTTTAGCTATAACCATTTCTGCCTTATGTATTTTAAAGCCTTTTTATAAGAGTTACACAATTAGGATTGTTATTTCTTCCTGATGAACATTATTAAATGTGCTTATTTTTACTGTTAATGATCACTTTTTGAAGTCAACTTTCATATTAACATAGCCACACAATCTTCCTTATGCTTATTGTTTTCCAGATGTATCAGTTTTCCATGTTTCTTTCTACTTTTTGGTGTCCATAAATTTAAAGTATATTTCTTATAAACAGTATGTAGTTAAGTTCTGACAGTCTCTGCTTTTTAAATGGATTCTTTTGTATGGTTACATTTAATCTATTTATTAGTGGTGTTACTTTAAGTCTACTATCTTGCTTTATTTGTTTTCCATTTATTCCTAATGTTCCTGGCTTCTTTGTTTCTTGTTTCCTGTCTTCTTTTTGGTAAATGAAATCAATGATAGTATTCCATTGCAAACCCTCTGTTGACTTTTGGCTATATCTTGTATCATGCTTATTCCGGATATTAAAAGTACAGTCCTAACATATCAGAATCTACCTTTAAATTATTTTTAAAGAACTTCAAACATAACAATCATGCAAGAATTTTATTTTATTCACTCATTTATCCTCATTATTTATTATATTTATGCTGTTAACACATACTTTATTTACGTATATTAAACGACAAAATGCACTGTTACTATTTTTTATTTTAGTTGTGAGTTGACCTTTAAATGTTTTTCAATAGAGAGAAAAACATTTATTTTTATTTATGTTCATAGATACCTTTTATACCATTACCAATACTCTCCATTTTTGTCTATATATCTGAATTTCTATCTGGTACATTTTCTTTCAGTTTGAAGAATTTCTTTTTTCATTTCTTCTGTGGCATATAAAGGAAAGAGATTTGCTTAGCTTTTATGTATACAGTTTTTCTTTTACAATTTTAAACTTATTATTTCATTATATTCAGCATTCAATTTTTCTAATTTAAATTTAAATTATTCTAATTTAAACTTAAAATTTCTCTAATTTAATTTTTAATTAAATTTTAAATTAAATTAATTAAATTAAATTTTTCTAATTTAAATTTAAAATTTCTCATTTTTCTAATGAGAAATCTGTTCTCATATGTATTGTTGCTGCTCTTTATATAATGTATTATTTTCCTTGATGATTAAACATTTTCTTTTAATCATTGGTTTTAAATAGTCTGGTAATGTGCCTAGATTTTTAAAAGATTAATTTATATTTTATATTGTTTTGGATTTGTTGAACTTTCTTGATCAGTGGTTCTCTAAATAGCCCTAGAGATTCATAAAATGTTGGTAGGAGGCTGATTTGGTGCTTTTAATGTCTTGAATTCAACTCTCTTAAGAACCTGATTGTGTAGCACATTTAAGAATTAATGGTATATGTGCTTAGACCTAGAGAATATAACTCACATTTTGTTCCATCAAAGTTCAGTAAATTACTAAAATGACATTGGAAAAAACAAGGCAAGTCAATGTAGAAATGAACCATTAAAATAATAGTAGAGAAAGCATTTTTGATAGTAGAAAAGGAAAGGAAAAATAAACAATTTGATTTCAAATTAAGTAGAAAAAATACGATTTTAAATTACATTTTGACATAAACCTTAGAAGATTTTATGCAGTAGATAATTTTTGTGATACAGGGAAGGAAGCTGGTGATGATGCAGTCAGTTATTCTAGTAAAAAATACTTACAAAGTAACAGCAAAAACGGATACTACATTTTTGTTTATCTCACATTGTGTAATGCATACTTAGTGAAACATAAAACCCACTGGTCCATATAGTTAAAGAGACTAATACCTAGTCCCCTTTAAATGAGAACTGTAAAGAAACAAAAACAAAAAACGTGTTGCAAATAACTACACCCACACTATCCAACTAAAACTATATATATATACACATATGTATATCTTACAATAGCTCTCTCTATATGTGTTACTATATAAATTTTATAATGTGTTTATATATAATTTTATCATAATGGTAAGTTTCTTTCAAGGCAATCTTAGTTTGGGGGTCATTTTTACTGCTTGCTTTTTTCACTTGTCATAAACTAGTGTAAACCAAAAATAAAATTATAAGCCCCCACTCAATTGAATGCACCCCTTCTCTCTGGCACAGTCATTTCTAAAGTAAACCTGAAACACTAGCTCAAGCCATAATGGAAATCGGTGGTCCGACCTGCCTTTCTATACCTCCCTCCCTTTGGAATTCATACACAGCTGACCAGCATTCACATTGAAACAGTTTTTAAGGGTGGCAAAATATAATCTTTGTAGCAATAAAATACCAACCTGACTGATGACAGGCCCTGAAAATAAATCAAAGTATTTTACCCCAAAATATATTGGACATATTTGGAAATGGCCCTCCAAAGCTGTCTCGTGGGGGAAAATCTGCATTCTGTAGAGTCCTCTCCTCTTTCCAGGTCTTTGTCCTGATCCAGGAGAGAATTAACTAACTGTCTAGCACTTTTTAAAGTCTGAAAAGAAACATTTACAATCTATTCTCTCTGAAGACTGCTACCTGGAAGCCTCAGTTGTATAATAAGAGATGCAACAAGAACCTTGGTCTCCCTGGCCCTTTATCTTAAATCAGACCATTCCTTCTATGAATTCTACATCTTTAGATAAATTCTTTCAGCCAATTGCCAATACAAAAATATTTGAATCAACCTATGATCTGAAAGTACCACTCCCCACCACACTTAGTTGTCCCACCTTTACAGACTGAACCAATTAACATTTTACATGTATTGATTGATAACTTATGTCTGCCTAAAATGTATAAAACCAAGCTGTACCCCAACCACTGATACAGGAATTTCTCAGCCATTTTACCAACTGGGCAACTCCATAGCCAGCAATGTTCCCGTCCTCCCCCTCCCGCAAAATTCCTGCTGTTGTGTGGTTTCTCTCTCCCTGTGACTGGGTCTGCGGCATTTTACGGACTCAGAATGGGGAGTGCATGCTAATGGGTTTGTGAGGATACAAAAAGGTTACTGCAAAGACGCCACTCAAAGGTGGGTACAACAGTGTATAAAACCCGGCCGGGCGCGGTGGCTCAAGCCTGTAATCCCAGCACTTTGGGAGGCCGAGACGGGCGGATCACGAGGTCAGGAGATCGAGACCCTCCTGGCTAACACGGTGAAACCCCGTCTCTACTAAAAATACAAAAAATTAGCCGGGCGAGGTGGTGGGCGCCTGTGGTCCCAGCCACTCGGGAGGCTGAGGCAGGAGAATGGCATGAACCCAGGAGGCAGAGGTTGCGGTGAGCTGAGATCCGGCCACTGCACTCTAGCCTGGGCGACAGAGCAAGACTCCGTCTCAAAAAAAAAAAAAAAAAAAAAAAAAAAAAGTGTATAAAACCCATTAGGAAAAGGTAGGTATATATCAAATCTGTCAAGGATAGGGATCAATTAGAGGAAAGCAAGCCAAACAGGAAGACAGGTTCTCAACCCTGTCCATAGATTTGACTTGTAGCTTGGCTTTCAGGCTTTAAACTGTCTTTGGCTTGGAGGTGGGGTTTCACCCCTATCTGCCTAGGTATTTGCCTGCCTCCTGCCACCATCACCACCTTTTGCCTTTGTTGAGCATCCACTTGCAACTCTGCTGCCTCACCCTATCTACTATAATATTTTGGTTGTACTCTAATCTCTCTAACTGCTTCACTGTCTTTTTCTTGATAATATTTTACTAACCCACTTGATACTAGATCTAATATCAGATGTAATACTAGTTCTTGATTTTCTATTCCCACTGCAATTTCTTCCTAAAGCAAAATGTACAAACAGCAAAAAAAAAAAAAAAAAAAAAAAAAAAGAAAAAAATACTTACCAAATTTAAAGATAATAATTCTGTGGCAATGCAACAATGAATCCAACCTCTCTCAAGCTCCTCATTTAAATTTATAGGTGCTTACTTGACATAAGGATTTCTATCACTAACAAATGCTCTATCACAAAGTTGTTTATATTTTAATATATCCAAAGTTTAATTATTTTTCTCCTTGGATACAGCATCTCTTTTATGTATCCAAATTTCTACTAGTAATGCCTTCAAGTAGACCTGAATTTAAGAGAAAGCAAATTCCATTTGGAGAATACTTGTGAAGCTCCATCTTTCAGAGACATTATGATGCATTATTCTAATAATCTAGATCTGGAATAATTTTCTACTTTCCTCTACTTCACTTTCCAAATAAAAGAAGTTGCCAAATGTTTGAGATTTAACCTCAGCGATAGACGCAAGACAAAAATATTACCACATGTTGGAATACAGCTTGAAAATTAACAGTGCTTCCTTTCATATTTGATTTCCTTAAATGAAGAGGAGATAGATATGTAGATAAATCACAGCATTACTTTATCATAATCCTATGAGCTTGGTTGTCCCATTTAACATATGAGTATATTGAGGCTGAGTTTGGTGACTCGTAATTCACAATTTATGCGAAGACTATTATGCCATATGAGAGTACTTCATGATGTACAGTGATTCTCAAATCTGTTTTCCCCTTGCCATATCTGCTGCTTATATAATTTAGATCCTTATTATCTTCACAGTAAATTATTAGAGCAATTTGTTTTGTGTCACTACACCTTTGTTATGCCTCCATGTTGTTTAATCCTGCTAGCTGTTAGCCTTCTCTGTCATCTCACTTTCCCTTTTAAAATGTTTTCTGACTATAGAATGGATAAAGATATTTCCAAATACCTGAAGACGTTTTATTTCTTGCTATTTGGTATTTATTCTTGTGGAAAAAGAAATCTGAGGTCCTTTAAAATTTAATTTCTTTGAAGGTGCCTATTTTTTCTTAACTGTATGTAGAAATCTACTTACGTTTGCGCAAGTCAATGTCTGATCATTCCATTGTTTTTATCTGTAATTTAAATTACTTGTTGCATCTGTTATATTTCTTCTCTAATTATAAAATTTACATAGCAAGTATATTTTATTCCTGAATTTGTTTTCATGGTGCTTGTATTTTTTCTCATTTTAATTTTCACAACTTTCCTTGTAAGTTTGGGGAAATTTATCAAGCCTCTCTTTCACACAAAGTTGCTTTTCTGATATTTCTTCTCTTACTGAAAGTTTGAATTCAAATAAATAGTTTTTAATTGTATGCAGTCTTTTCAGATTTTATACCACCCTTGTTTTGACTGCCTTCTTCATTACTTTGTATTCACTATCCTCTTGAATCGTGTTCCAGAATGATTTTCATGTCCATTCTTATGAATTTATTCTTATGAATGGAATTTCCAGAATGATTTCCATTTATTCTTTTGAATGGAATTTCCAGAATGAAATTCATTCATAAGAATGAAATTCATAAGAATGTATTTTCTGTGATTATTAAAAATGGTCTCTTCTTTCAAATGCACTATTCTTTCAAAAATGGTATGGCGATTTTTGGTTTCCTTTACTAATGAAGACTCTTAACAATTTGTTTCCTGAAACAACTGTTTCCTACCAGCTCTACTGCAGGATGGTGAAAGCCACCATCCTCTCTCACTGGGTCTTCTGCAGCATCTTCTTCCCTCACTAGCAACGCTTCTTCCCATATCTCTCCTCCTAAAAACTATTCTCCACACAAATTCCATCTTAGTTTGTCAAAATTCGAATCATATCCAATTGCTTCCCTGCCTAAAAAATACGGTATTTGAATAAATTTCCAACTCTTTGCTACATCATACGAGATCCTTCATGATATGCACTCTTACCCTCCTTGCCATTTGACTTGGTTCTTCACCTATTCTTTTTATTGTCTTCTGTTTCACACTGAGCTTTCCTGACCAATCTACTTCAAATAGAAAATCTCCCACTCTCCATGTCTCTCTAAGTTGTTTTACTGCTTTCCTTTGCTAGTTTTTTCTTTATGTCAGCTATCACTACCTGATATTATTTTTATTAAGTGTCTTGTTTTTTGCCTGCTTGCCAAATTACAGAGTAAGATTATAAATGCCAGGGGATTGTCCATTTTAATTTCATCTGTATCCCAATGCATGAGAGAAACTCAGTATTTTTGGATTAATGAAAGGCTAACGACTAAAGGCTTTATTTGCATATCGGTTTTTGTCAAATGCACGACAGGACGCTATTACGGACCATCCATTCACAGTTGCCTCCAATGTCAGGGCTGCTTTCAAGTCAGGTATTTTTCAGCATTTATTATTGTGAAAGAATATTTCCATGTCCTGCCACATGGCTGGCCATGTATTTGAATAAAGTTTCTCACTGCAAACACCTAGTATTGTTTCACAGATTTAAATAAAACTGTAAACTAGAATTATCAGGCCGAACATGAAGAAAAGCTGGATACACTGAAAAGTAAACTGAGAACAGAAGCTGCTTCTCTTCAAGGTCTTTTAGAAATCTGGAAAACTTGAGTTGTAGTTTAAAAGAATATTTAGATAAAGGAACAGATGACAAGTCCATTGTGTAACCAGAGTGACGAATCTAATGAGAGTATATTCTCCAATAAAGCTTGGAGTTGGATACCCTCAGCATCAAAGTGACCACAAAGTCAAATTACAGAAACCCAACATTCAGAGGGTTACAGGGAAAGTTACTTTGGTATAGAACAAAGGGGAAAATATTCCCAAGTAATTATGATAACAAATGAGTCCGCTTGTAATTTTCAGGACAAATTCACATAATGAAGGTGATCCAAGAAGTTCAATAAGTAAACTTGATTTAAGGTTTTCCTGGACAAATAATATATTTGGAAATTTGTTAACAGCAAGCAGAGATAAATCACTGAAAAAAAAACTTTCTGTAGCACAGATCAAAAATAATAACACAGTAGGCCTGTGTGGTGACTCACGCACGTAAACCCAGCCCTTTGGGGGGCCTAAGTGGGTGGATCACTTGAGGTCAGGAGTTTGAGACCAGCCTGGCTAACATGGTGAAACCCTGTCTCTAGTAAAAATACAAAAATTAATTGGGCATGGTGGTGCATGCCTGTAATCCCAGGTACTTGGGAGACTGAGGCACAAGAATCTCGAGCCAGGGAGGTGGAGGTTGCAGTGAGTCGATATCATGCCATTGCAATGCACCCTGGGTGACACAGTGAGACTTTGCCTTAAATAAATAAATAAATAAATAAATGGCACAGGAGAGACTTCCAAATATTTATGTATAACATACACATGTAGCACATGTCAAAATTTCTCCATGGAGCACTTTCTAGTGAGGGGAAGGAGTCAGTAAACAAAACAAATAAGATATGTAATATACTAAATGGTGAAACATGCCATAAAGGAAAAATAATAGTAGGGTAAGGTCAAGAAACTGTGTAATAAAAGAGTTTTGAATATTGTGTAGCTAAGATGACCTCATTAAAAAGGCAGAATCTGAGAAATGGAGTGCTCTCACAAAGTTTTGACAGAGTAATATGAAGAATAGATGGAAGTGGAGTAAGGGCTGAAATAGGAAGATATTTACAAGGCTCCTGTAATAATCCTGGTGAGCGGTGATAAAAGCTTGACCCAGGGAGGTAATGGTGAAGATAGTGAGAAGTGCTTGGAGCCTGGAAATATTTTGAAGACAAAAGCAATAGAATTTGAACACAGAGTTGATGTGGATATAAATGAATGCATTCAAGATTTTGGAGATTAGGAACTACAAGAATAAAACCTCTGAAAGAATGTGCTCTAAACCAGACCTCACATACTTTTCACAGATAAAGATGTAAAATAATAAGCTCAAAATAATAAATCCATATGAAAATAATTATTCATCATCACTAGGAGGCAGCAGAAATAATTCTAAGTAATTAGACCTTCAAAGTTTGGGATATTGGGAATAAGATATTCAGGATACAAAATACATGTAGTTGAAATATTTGATTAAATTCAGGAGAATATAAACAGTATGAAAAGTGAATGAGAGGCTTTCAAATATTACCATGAACACTTGAAAAATAAATATTTATAATATATGAAAATTTTAAAAATATAATTAAAATGAGATAGTGAAAAGGAAGTATAAATACATCTTGAGTAACCCTTATCTGAAATGCTTGTGATAAGAAGTGTTTTGGATGTCAGAGTTCTTTGGATTTGGGAATGTTTTCATTATAGTTACTTGTTGAGCATCCCAAATCTGACAATCTGAAATTCAATATCCTCCAGTATTTCCTTTGAGAAGCATGTTGGTGCTCAAAAAGTTTTTTATTTTGGAGCACTTCAGATTTTAGATTTTTGGATTTGGTATCTCAACCAAATATGAGATTTTGGTATCTCAATCTAAATATGAGATTTAGATGATAAAAGAATTAGTGCATTGGATGATGTACCTGAAAGAATTACCTATATTGCAACAGTGCAATCCCAATACTAACAAGAGAGAAGATAAGGAGTGAAGAGATACAAAATTCAAAGGGACGGCTGAGAATAATCCAGCATTTTAACAGACAAATATTCTTAAATTCAAGAAAATCAATGAATAGCAAGCATGATAAATGCAAAAGATGTAAACCTCTAAACACATTCTAATCAAGTTGCAGAGTACCACTCATACAGAAATATACAGAAATGAGCTTAAATATCACCAGTGAAGAAAGACCAGACTGAATGACACTTAGATTAGCAGCAGGTATTTAAACCACAAGGGAAGTAATAAAATGGTAAATACTATCAATGAGTTGAGAGAAAACAAAAGTCAACTTAGAATTGCATGGCCTGCGAAATTTTCGTAGAGGAATTAGGATAAAATAATGATGTTTTCAAAACAAAACAAAGAAACAAACAACTGGGAGTTTAGTACTAACAAAACCGCAGAAAAAGAAACTTCTAAATTACATATTTTGGGATTAAAGAACATGTTCCCATAATAAAGGCCTGACATACAAGAAGCAATAGTGAGAAAATTTGAAAGTAGCAAATATTTTGATAAGTTCCTAAAATATCACTGACTACATAACAACATCAGCAACAATAACATCTAATTGTTGGGGATAAAATAAGAAAAACATCAAGATGGGAATAAAATATTGACCAGTGATGATGGGCTTTTTTTCATATGTTTGTTGGCCACATAAATGTCTTCTTTTGAGAAGTGTCTGTTCGTAACCTTCTCCCACTTTTTAATGGGATAAAGAAAATGTGGTACATGTACACCCTGGAATACTATGCAGCCATAAAATAAATAAACAAATATATATATATATACACACAAGCTTGTAATCCCAGCACTCTGGGAGGCTGAGGCGGGCGGATCACCTGAGGCAGAGATTGCAGTGAGCCGAGATGGCGCCATTGCACTCCAGCCTGGGCAACAATAGCGAAACTCTACCTCAAAAAAAAAAAAAAAAAGATAAATTCATGTGCTTTGCAGGGGCGTGGATGAAGCTGGAAACCATCATTCTCAGCAAACTAACACAGGAACAGAAGACCAAACACCACATGTTCTCACTCATAAGTGGGAGTTGGAACAATGAGGACACATGGACACAGGGAGGGGAACATCACACACTGGGGCCTGTCAGGGGGTGTTATGTAGCCTGTAGGGAGGGATAGAATTAGGAGAAATACCTAATGTAAATGACGGGTTGATGGGTGCAGCAAACTACCATGGCACATGTATATCTAGGTAACAAACCTGCACATTCTGTACCTGTATCACAGGTTTAAAGCATAATAAGAACAAAAAAGAAAAAAAAGAATAAAATATTGAAAGCCACCAATATGCAAACCAGGAGATGGTTTCAGAAGGTTATATACATTTAAGTGTCTTTATTCTTTTGTAGGTAAAAGTTAAAACAAAAGATTAACTTCAAACTATATTAAGTGTGACTCTTCAAATATCTCATGTTACCACTAAAAGGAGTAGTGCTTGCAAAATGTGAAAATTGGAAAGGAGAATAAAAAAAGTAGCCTGAAAAGTAATGAAATTAGATTTTACCTTAAGAAGTTGGAAAGAAATTATAAACATTAAGAAAGTAGAATAAATTACAATATAAGCTTTTGAACAGAACTTAATGAAATAGAAAAATACAGTAGAGCTTCAACAAAACTGAAAGTTGGCTTTCTAAAAAGATGAATAAGATCAAAAAATCTTTAGCAAGGCTAATGAAGATTTAAAATCACCCTAAAATTTGGGAGACAGATAAAACTGAGGGATAATGTAAATACTTCCCTGGACTTTACCAACTAAAGTCAATATCCCTTCAATTCTTTTCTTAAGATGAAATATTCAATAACTGTTTCTGCTCAATAAAATGTAAGTATGCCACAGAATCTACATTCTTAAATGCAGCATTACACTGCATTTAAAGGTACAATTAGTATTAATAATATGGAAACTGAATATTGTAGATTAAAAATTGCCAAATAATAAATAAATTTATCTTTAGATTTCCGGTTCTAAAATTGGTTAAGGTTTCAACTTTCTGGAGGTAAATGAATTAGTTTTACTTATTTAAGAAAGTCAAAATTTCAGCCAAATAAATATTTGTTAAAGTGTTTCAGAAATCGTGAAATATTTAAAGAGATTTCTCTCTGGTAGTTGCCAAAGAAATTACCCTGGTCAAATTTCAGGGAAGATGTGAAACTATCAGATTTGTAGAAAAAATAGGATCTGTAAAAGAAGGCAATGACGGAAAAAAATAATTAAGAACTCTAGGAAGAAAAGATACAAATGAGAACTTATCTCCTTCACTGCTAATTTAAGTTATACTTTTGTCAAATTAAGTCAGAAATTACTAGATTCTCCAAAGAGGAGAAAAGAAAAACAGGAGGTTTTGGGATGGTATTTTCCAGGAATGCTAAAAATATGATGCTCCACCATTCCCTTCATTCCACCAACCAAATGTTCTGTTTTCCTGTCTAGGGCAGATATAAGGCAGAACACATCTGGAAGGTTTTTCCTGCTCTGATTTTTTGGTGTTTTCTTTTAATCTTTGTCTTAAATAAACCTGAAATATTGAGAAATTAGAAGAAATGATAGAAACGTGTATGTATGCTTTGTGGCTAGCAGCAGTGCTCAAATTTTAATATAAAATGCATTGGTGTTATAGTTAATATCCAAATTACTCATAATAAGTGAGTTTTAGAGCCTATTAAGCAGAGCTGAATTAAACACGCTAGCAAAAGGAGACATTTATTTCTTATATCAAGGCAGTTCTCCTTCATAGAAAACAAAAGGTGAACACTCATTTTAATCCTCCAAATCTGAGGTCAAATAGAATATAGGAATTTGGAAACATGAAAATGTGCTTGATGCAGAAATTTGGCACAGGGTTTGCTTACTTGTTTAATGAACACTCTTGCTTCCATCAGTAAGACACTGAATATCATGAGAAAGGCATTGTCTAGAAACAAAAGGCTGAATTTAAATGCCACCAGCTGACTCTAATTTAAACACATGCTTCACCTTGAAATCTGAAAACATGTATAGCATCGAGGGATGTCATCATTATCACAAAGTTTAAAGATAGCATTGTTCAATGAAATCAGAGAAAAATGTAGTTTGAATGGCATTTGCCTTGAAAAGTTAGGAAAATCAAATAGTTACATGGATATATATATATATTTCCTTTCAACAAAAAGATACCATATGCCATATATGAAGACAATTACAGATGTTGTTATAATCTGCCATTGATATATCAGGATTTTTAATGTCAGCATCTTTCATAAATATGATTGTTCTGTGACTAATTAATGCTCTAACATCAATTTGGTAGTGAAAAGTTTAAGACAACCTAAATTCATTTCTTCCTCAAATATTGTTTTGGAATGGTCTTTTCCCCTACAAACTTTAAAAATCTTATTCTATTTCATATTTAATATGGGCCATAGACAAAATATGCTTCTGTCTAGGGGTATACAGAATATTCCACACCTTCTAATAGAGCTATGCTAATTCAGTAGCCATTAACCACATATGGATATTTACATTTCAATTAATCATAATTAAATAAAATTTGAAAATTTGATCCCTTGGTGCTTCATATTTTGATTACTTATTAGCCATATATGGGTAGCGGTTACTGTTTTGGACAGCACAGATACAGAACATTTCTATTATTACAGGAAGTTCTATTGGACAAAGCTGCACATAGAGAGTCCTAGAAAGGATTTGGGGGGTAGGCATTCAGAACTTCCAGAACTGTTAAAAATGGCAGAATTATTTAGCCTAGAAAAAAGAAAGAGGAGGACTGGCCTTATGAAGACCTTTGAATGACAGAAATTATATAAAAAAAGGCAGCCAGCTGTTTTTCATATACTGGTCAGAGACAGGAGGAACTGATTTAAAATATAGTGGAGAGATTTAGAGTAAGCAGAAAAAGTAGGAGTTATTAAACAACTAAATGACTTACAGGAATTTCTCCTTTCAAGACTTTCTATGAGAAAGCCACATATTTAGTGACAGTTAGTGAATATTTATCATTGATAATTAAGCCAAATTCTCTGGTGTCCTTTCTAAACTCAGAGAGATCGGGTCAGTTAATTAATCAATAAATAACCACTGGGTTTGTATTATGTATCAGGCAGTGTACTAGACAGAAGGTATATAGCAGGAGCACTGAACATTATTTACTTGCATCCTATGCTTCCAGTATCACACTTTAGGAGTAAGGAGAAGTAGTAACTACATAAACAAATAAATTGTAAAATAATTTCTGGTAATTAATGGGTTTCTGAGTAAGATAAAGTAGTGTAATAATGAGAAGGTGACAGTGACATTGAAGAGTACATGGATTTGGAAAGACAAAGAAAATCTCGGAGTGGCTGATATGTGTTGAGATTTTGTTAGGGGGGAAGAGGTAGCCATAAGAGAATCAGAGAATCCAGGGGAAGCCTGGTCCAAGTACAAGAAACAGCAAGTTCCAAACTCTCAAGCCTCACATATTAGGGAAACAACAAAAGCCACTGTATCTGGAGATGAATGAAGGCAGGGATGAGTGATTTGGGGTGAATTGGAGAAATGCACATAAGCCAGTTCATGCAGGGACTTGTGGACCAAAGTATAGATTTATATATTACGGTATTGAAATATCACGTCAGTGGAGGATTTAACAAGATCATTCAGGCTCCTCTTCCACATCTCTTCTGGAATATGAGACTGTGAGGGGAGGGTCGGGGCTGGGAGGACAGGTAGTGAATGATACCACAATTGGACTACAGTTTTACGAGTAGAGATGGAAACAAATAGATTTAATATGTTTAGAGGCAAAATAGAATCCATTGATGGATTGTATGAAGTATGTAGTATAAAGAGAAGTAAAATATATACTCATAGTGTTTTGACCTGAGCAAGGGGCAAAAGAATGGATGGTAATGGAAATTACTGAAATAATGGAGGCTTGGTGTCAGGACCAGGGAGGCATATTTGGGCAGAATATGCTGAGTCTAAGATAAATTTTAGACATTTAAGGCATTTAAATATATGAGAGGAAGGCCCACTAGAAAGAAATCAGTTAGGATTTCGAAAATTTGAACACCTCTTTCAAGCATCTTGATCTCGCATTTTTAGAACACTACCACAACAAGTGTCAAATATGTAAACTTCATGTGCTCATAAAAAATTCACCAAATAAACTATCTGTGAGGCCATAAGTCTAATTAATTCAAAGATTAAAATCTCACAAACTCTGATGTAAAAAGTTATCAATGAATTACATTAGAAGTTAACAACAACAAATTATCTAGAAAACACACAAAATATTTGAAGATTAAGTTACATATTTGTAAATAAACTATAGCTTAAAAGAGCAAAAAGTAAGACAATATTTTCACAAAATAATGAAAACACAGCACATTAAAATTTAGTAGATTCAGTTAAAACTTTTCTCAGAAATTTATTCTTTTAAATTTCCATATTAAAGAAAGGATTCAAGCAATGACCTAAATTTTCCTCTTAAGAAACAAGGGAAAGAAGAACAAATTAATCCCTGAGTAAATAGAAAAGGAATTAAATAACTAAGAGAAGATAAATGGAAATAAAAAACAAAGAAAAAGTAGATAAAAATTTCAAAAGCCAGGACCTGTTTCTTTTTAAAGGTTAATAAACTTGCCAGATTGACCTACAAAAAAGAAGAGATGATACAAATAACCCATTAGGAATAAAGATTGAAATAAGTGAATTATTACTGTGTTTATTCACAGATGATATAATTGTTTTCAAATAAGCGTCTAACAAATCTACAAAAATAGAACTGGTACTAATTAGAAATGTAAAAATATATTATATGCAAAGTTAATATGCAAAAATTATTGTATTTTATATACTAATTGCAAACAATTGCATAATAAAATTAATATACACATTTACAATAACATCAAGAAGGATTTAAAAACTTGGAAATAAATATAACAAATGGCACTCAAGACCTCTGCACTGAAAACTAACATATTGCTAAAAGAAATAAAAGAAGACTAATTCAACAAAGAGATATATCATATTCATGAATTGGGAGGCTAAATATTGTTAAGATTTCACCTATCTCCAAGTTGATATTTAAACTCAATACAATCCCAATCCAAATTCCAGCATTCTTTGTTGTACAGTCATCTGTCACATGTGGAAGTTTTGACTAATGAAAAACTACATATATGTATGATGGTGGTCCCATAAAATTATAATGGAACTGAAAAGTTTCCTTTTCATAAATACTACTGTTACTATTTAGTACAGTAACATGCTGATTGAAGGTGTTAGACAGATGGGAAAGTAAGTGAGCAATCATATTTTGTTATGATTCCGGATTGTGGAGTCCAACCTACCTCAAAGAGGAATGCAACGGCTTGCTGGGGTATGGGTGTCAGTGAACAATGAGGTTACGTTATTTGATTTCTGAGGTGACTGCTTTAGGAAGGAGCTACTCATGCACTTCACTCATTCTCCTGGTTTTTTATTTTTATTTTTATTTTTTTATATCTGCCTAAGGCAGCATGTATTCTTGACTCCTCTTGATCATGAAGTAAGCTTTGTGGGACAATTTCTTTCTGTAGGAGTAAGAAGAGACTTGAAAATGTCGAGTACTGTCCATGATTTACTCTAATTTGGTATTAGGAAACTCCTTGCCTAGCGGATTTAAAGTTCTCCATTTGTCTATTCCCTATGTCTATCTCTCAGGTGTCCACAGAATCATGTGAAAAGGAATATTACAATTATATCTTCAAAACCTCAACCCTGGAATATGTAAACTCCAAAAGAAAATTTCCTGTTCTTATACTTGTATTAAAAGAAATGCATTGAATCACTGAATTGTTGCTCACAACTCCCACTAGAAAAATATTTCATTCATTCATTCATCTCACAAAGTTTCACTGAGAATTGTGTGTCAGGTACTGTGCTAACAACTGAGAAAATAGAAGCTAATACAGTCTAGTAGAGTTTTGTTACACAATAAAGTTATGTTAACTATTCAGGATAGTTCAAATCAACATAATGCATTACTGTGTAACTATAATAACAGAATATTTGCTGAACTGCTCATAGTTTCATGGTCTAGGCTTCAAGGCTCCTATTAATACTTGGGCAGTCAATGCAGAAATAGTCAACACATCTCTGAATGAATCAATTTTCAAAAACTGGGGAATAATAATATACAGGATACATTTCTTAAGGAATATTGGTGTCATTGTCAAATGAGGAATTTTTGTAGGGAGGGTGGGGAATTAAACACGTTGTAATTAAGTGCATTGTATGTGTTAACAATTGTTCTAGATAATTTAACATAACTATGTAATATCATCACAGTAATCTCAGAATATTTTTTCCTGTTTTCATAGAACAAAAAGACTTATGCAGGTTGAGGATTGTCTAAACTCTTTTAGGTAATGTAAAACCTTGTCTAAAGAATGTAAGAAAACAGACACTTCATTCTATCACACTTGTAATTCATTCTGAGGAGGATATTGAGGATTCATACAAAAATGATTGCAGCACCTTAATATGTTTTACTTTAGAGTTTTATAAAGTGTTTTCACATATATATCTCAGATGATCTTTACAATGACTCTTGTTCTTGGCATTTACATTGATAAAAGTGTTTTGAAAAAAATGAAAATCTAGAATCCTTTTGATGACTTCTCGATGGGAGTTAGTTTAAGGTAATTAGGTGTATTTCAGAACCAGAATAATGAAACAAGAATCGAGAGCTTAGTTAAGAAAACACAATGGTGCTGCAATCCTCAAAATATTTCAGAAAGATATTCTGGACCGCCTGGTTATTTTTTAGAACTAAGCACGAAAGATTACTTAAGTAGTTTCCCAGGTAGAATCATTTCTGTCCTATTTCAAGCTCACTTAGTGACAGCATTGATGGAGAGGTTTGGCTGTAACAGAAAGACAAATGTGTCGAAAATCATGAATATTATGAATGGTGATTTATGATCTGATGTCTTAATATATGGACTGAGTCGTCCTAGGAGTAAAACATTTTAGTTTTAAGTATGTTATCACCGTATTACATTAACATTGAAAACAAAAACTTTGTATTTCAAAATAATTGTAAACTCTCTACAAAATAGTACAGAGTTCAATGCACCCTTCACCCCGCTTTCCTCAATGATAATATCTTACATAGCAATAATACAGTGATCAAAACTAGGAAATTGGCACAATGCTACTAATGTAACTACATATTATATTTGGTTTTTACATGGGTAACCTTTAATTTTATTAATATAAATTTATTCTCTTATTTATTTATTAATTGATGCTTCTTTTGGGGGGTAGTTTTAACTTATTCTGCTGAGTTATCAAGAGATGTCAACTTTTATATCTACAATCACAAATGGAGAGATAAATAGAAGACTTCTTTCTGGAGAATAAAAAAAAATGTTTTTATGTTATTCCAAAGGAAAAAAGACAGTTTTGTGTCTTTTTTGTTCCCTTTTGTGAATTCAGGTAATAGAGAATTTCTCTGCTTTAGATTGGTGCTCTTCAAGAAAAATAAAAATACAAGTAGAAGGATAAAAATACCATCTGCACTGAATATAATCTAGTTGGTAAAACAGAATGTAATATATTAAAATGTATAATAAATATTTTGCATCATACAAAACTGTTGAAAAGATTTTTTTTGGTAAAAATTAATGTATCTAAAATCGACTGATGCAGGCACTGCTCAAGTCAGGCAATGAGGCCAGGTTGTTTGTTTTAAGAGAACTTCATGAGGGGCTTTTGGGAAAGCCAAGTTCACTTGGTGATTCTTGGTTGAAATACCTGGAGGAGAAAACTATTAACATCCCAGGACCTTGTGCCTTGGGAAGGAGGCATGAACACTCCACTTTCTGCCTTCCTATAATGATGTCAAATGATTCGCCTCATTAAGTCAGCTGTGTGAGAAACCTGGAGCAAGCAAATGTATATTTAAATGTTCCTCTCTTTTCCCATCACTAAACACACATTGCTTTTTAAAAATGTTTAGAGAAATATTTTTTAAATAATTCTTAGTACTGTCCATGATTTAGAGAAATAATTTCCTAAGATAGATCATTCTGGGCACCCTTATGATATTACACATTGAGGCAACCAATCTGCCTTTGACTAATCTTCCTCATCACAGATGTCTAATTCTCTGCCATTAATTATGGAATTTTTGCTACTTGTATTATATTTATTACTCTTACACATATATGTTAAGATCAGAAATAAAGAAAAAATGCAAATAGTTGTTTTGTTGGAGGTTTTATAATGTATACTTGTGTAAAAGGACAAATATAATTATTTATTTAGTTAGTTTTTTTGAGACAGAGTCTTGCTCTGTCACACAGGCTAGAACACAGTAGCGGCATCTCAGCTCACTGCAACCTCTGCCTCCCTGGTTCAAGCGATTATTGTTCCTCAGCCTTCGAGTAGCTGGAATCACTCACAGATGTGCACCACCACAGCCAGCTAATTTTTGTATTTTTTTTTTTTTTTTTTTAGTAGAAATGAGGTTTTGTCATGTTGGCCAGGCTGGTCTCTAACTCCTGGCCTCAAGCAACCCACCCTCTTTGGCCTGCCAAAGTGCTGGGATTACAGGCTTGAGACAAATATAATTTAAAAACCCAGAATTAACTTTAAAGTCACTTATTTGATTATGACTTGCTTTCAGAATCTCCTTTTCTATATTTTAAACTTGTATGTAGTTTTATTTTTGATCATTTCTCTTTTGTATTTTTCAATAATGAAAAATTTTTATTTGGTGAAATTTTAAGTATATTGCTATAAAACAATCATTTTTATTAAGACCGTTCAGTTCACATCAATGTAACAAATATAATGAAGAACCTTCTGCATATTAAAACATTTCCCGAGTTCTGGTAAATAGCCAAACAAAGGTTTAGTTCTGGAAACATAAGGTTCATAAGATCCACGTTTTGTCATCATAAGCCTTGGACCAATTAATAATAATTATCAGTAGAAATATATTTACATATATTTGAAGTACTAACGTTAGATCTCTATAACTCATTGATTTATCAGAAAGTCAAATTACTTTTTAAATTTATTTGTTCTTCATTATTTTAAATCTTATCTGAACTCTGAGAAAGTTATTACATTTCTAACCCAGACAAAAATATCTTTCTAAAGTGTACACTACATAATAGGAATTATTCTGGATATGTTAATATACAATATAACTCAATCATTCTAAAATCCTCTTATGTAAGTATTCTATTCTCCTTTTTTTCAGATAAATAAGCTAAGGCAGAAAGAAGTGGTGGATGCCCGTATTGCTTTGGTGAATTTTCATATCTTTCAGCTCCAAGATTTTGAGATTTTATTAAAACAAAATTACCTGCTATGAAGAAAAGAGACTGTGAAGAACATTGAATGACACTGTACACTTACCCTATAAGAAATATAGCAGCAATTGCACTTGCTAATATACTTGCAACAGAGGTAAAACCTCTATTCTCTTTTCGGGAATGTAACTTCTAGTAAAGTAGTCTTTATAATGAAATCCTCTAAAGTCGAGGAAGCAATATCTGCCCTCTTAAACTGTTTTTTAAATAAGAATTAAATGGAAGTATTTAAAACATAATAGTGGAAAGAGTGAACTTACAATGCAAACAACAGACTTCGCTTTCTTTCTAGCTTTGTTATTTTCTTCAAGTAATTCACTTATCACTCAGCTTCATTTTCTTTCTTTATAAAACATAAAACGTAAATAATCATACCAACCTCATAGGGTTGTTTTGATGATTAAAATTAGATAAATGTGGAAAAAAAAAAAAAAAAAAGCCTGGGAAATAGTAGAGGATACATTTCATAATAATTACTTTTTTTTTTTTTTTAACTTTTTTTTTCTGTTTTGATGTGGAGTCTCACTCTTTCGCCAGCCTGGAGAGCAGTGGTGCGATCTCACCTCACTGCAGCCTCCAACTCCCTGGTTTAAGCAATTCTCATGCCTCAGCCTCCTGAGTAGCTGGGATTACAGGCACGCGACACCACACCCAGCTAATTTTTTTTTTTATTTTTTATTTTTTATTTTTAGTAGAGACGGGATTTCAACATGTTGGACAAGATGGTCTTGATCTCCTGACCTCGTGATCCACCCGCCTCTGCCCTGCAAAGTGCTGGGTTTATAGGCGTGAACCATCGTGCCTGGCCTAATTACTACTTTTAAAAAAATTCATATTACAGTAGCAACATATTAGCGTTGGATTACAAAAGACCTTTCCAAATTCATATAATTAGACAGGAAGTAGTTGTTCAAAGTAACATGAGAAATGAGTAAGCTAGTCCTCCTGCACTTATTTATAATTACAATTTTAGACCTCAAAACTTTGTTATTACCACTTTCTTTTAGGGAAACTTTATTGCATTTATTCCCACTTTCTTAACATGACTGAGAGTTCTCATTTGGAATACCACACACATATTTCTAACCATCCTAGTGAATTAAAATTTGTATTTAATTAAAATAGAAGTGCGTACATTTCGAGCTCAACTTCAAATCCAAACACTTAGAGAAATGGAACGCATTTTATGTTTTGTAATGTATTCCTCTTTGAACACTTTTTCCCTCTTATGATTGACTCTGTATCCTTTTTCAATCTTAAATATTTTGACTACATTGATGATTTCTTCTTTTACATAAATATTGCGGAGGGCGCTACATTTCAAGAAAATTATGTCTTGAAGGGAGTTCTACAAATGAAAAACTGATGCAGTCTTGTGGCAAGAAATACCTGCCATGGAATCTTTTTTGTGTTTGCCAACTAATATAATTGGCATTCTGATTTGAGGAAAGTTCTCTTAGATCCTACCGCTCAATCTGAAAAAAATTAAATATATCTCTAAGTTGAATGAAAAATGAAAAGACTTCCTTCTCTATTCTTCTTTCTCTCACTAATGTTTAATATCCAAATGAATGTCCCAGAGCAGTATGTCCAACCCAGATTTCACACGATGAGAGTTTATTTTGGAATTCTGTCAATGCCTTTTAGGTTTTCAGGAAAAAAAAAAAAATTGTAGGTTGCTTGCATAATATTTTGTTTTATTTTTTGCTCTCTTATCTAAAAGAACTTCCTTAATGTGTCTTTTTCCAGTTCATTGGTATTTTGTAATTTCCAGCTTGAATCTCATTTATTCTCTTTTCATTTTTTTCAGTCATTACCATGCTGTGGATGCATGAGAATGCGTAACTCTAGAATCAAATCTTTATGAAACTTTATTATAGAGAGTCTCTTTGTTTCTATATTTGAGAAGAATAAATGGTTGGAAATAAATATAAATATTTTGACTATAAGTAAAATAAATAAAAATATTTTGACTATAACTGGCTAGCTAAACCAGTGAGAGAACTAGACATATTTTATTTGTATTAGAAACAGCATTTCTAAAGCAGTGTTTTTTGGTAGACTAATTACTCAATCTGGAAGCTGCACACAAGAATTTTATGAAGACAATACAACTTCCAAGGAAGATGCAACTGGGAAAACGTACTGGACTTTCAATTTAGAGAAACAAGCTTTATTTCTAGTTCGACTGCTTGTGACCTTGGCCAAGTTATTTAACTATCCTGGGTCTGTATTGTCATATATGTAAGGATACAGTTGGAGTCATAGAAGTGTGAAAATTTGACAATGCTAAAATTTATAATACTCTTGTTTAATGTTTCATTAATATGCATTTATATTACAGTGTTTTACATGTGAAAAGAAATAGAGATTAAAAATTAAATGTCAATTCTTGCTGTACATTGATTGATTTGTTTTATCCTCATTGCCAGACAGACAATTTTTAGAGAAGAGTATTTTGTAATCTGTTCAAGGGTACACAGTTAGTAATTTGGGGGACTGCCATTCAAACCTAGGAATTGATTCTCAAACTCATTCTCCTTCTCATGTACAGTAGTTTATCTCAAAAGCAAGTGAATGTGTTTATTTTGTAATAGAAATTAATATATACTTCAATATATCCATCAGTGTTAGATGAATATAGTTGGGTGGTCAGGAGTTAAAAGTCTTTAGCTTCTATTTGCATATTCCATTTCTTAAAGATTGCAGAAGTGCACATTTATTAATTAATAAACTTAAATTGACTTACAGGGTTTAAACTAGGTCAGTAATAAGACTTATTCTACAGAGTCTACTGAAATAATGACTTTACATTTTAAAAATAATAGAAACTGCATAAGGATGTTGTTATCCCACAATTGCAAAGAAAAACTTCTGGGTATTATTTGATAGCAAGTCTTTCTGTATTCAGTTAACAAGACAGCTCAAAACTATACTTGATATATGATACTACAACTTTTTCAAATATTGATCAATTACATGGTTGATGAGAGCCCCAGAAAAGTGGGTATAGACTAAGCATAACTTCTACGTAAAACATCATTTAATTTGTTCTGAGGAGAAAAAGAAATATATCATAACACTCTATATAAAATTATTGCATCAATGAAAGGATTATTTCTTCAAGAATACTTTCTATTAAATTCACTTTATTTGTGTTGTGCCATCCTTCGTCACTGTACTCTGAACCTTGTTAGGAAATTCCTTTGGACACACTTCATGTCCCGAAGCACTTAACATTCCTAAATTGTTTTCTTGGAACTTGCTTTTCATTTCCTCTGCCAGGCATGCCAGTGAATTTGACCTTTGATCTGTAAAGAATGCACTTCAAGATAGATGGAGGTAGGAGAATTATGGTTCCTTGTCACCTTTTATATGTTGAAAAGTACATTTTAAAAAACATTTTGAGCAAACATACAACTAAACAAAATATGTAGTTACTTAGGTTCACAGTGCATCGCCTCCACATCCTTCTTTAGCGAATATATTTTTAGATTAGGTTACAGTCAATGACTTTTGCATTCTTTATGTCACCACAAAGACAAATAGCATTAATTTACATTCTTATCATCTTATATATTCTTCTAGTCATCTTTATTATCCAGAAGGCAAGAACAATTAAGCAAGTAAATACGTTGCTATGTACTTCTAGCATTTTTAGTTCATTCTTCAAACAGTATATATATATATAATTTCATTTTGCATTTAATTTTCCTAATTGAAAATAACTTCAAGTCATTTTAAATAATACATTCATTTGAAATACCCTAAGAAAACCTCCACTCAATCTATAACTAAGTAACAAAATTTTTGGCCACTTATCTTCTTCACATATATTCAATAAAAACAGAAAACAATAGGCCGAGCGCAGTGGCTCACACCTGTAATCCCAGCACTTTCAGAGGCTGAGGATAGTGGATCACGAGGCCAGGAGATCAAGATCATCCTGGCTAACATGGTGAAACCCCATCTCTACTAAAAATACTATATATATAATACTCTATATATATATCCGGGTATGATGGCGGGTGCCTGTAGTCCCAGCTACTGGGCTACTGGGGATGCTGAGGCAGGAGAATGGCGTGAACTCAGTATGTGGAGCTTACAATGAGTCGAGATCACGCCACTGCACTCCAGCCTGGGTGACAGAGGAGACTCCACCTGAAAAAAAAAAAAATACAGAAAATAAAAATTAAAGAAAAACATAACTGAGTGGCAGCGTTTACTAACTTTATTTTACTATGTAGGAGTAATATTCAAATTTGTCATTTGTATTTAATGCAGAATTGCCCACTTTACTTGGATGGTGCTTGGTACTTATTCTAAAGTAGAAGTTTAAAATGATTTTACAAATACAGACATATTTCATTCATTTAACGTACTTATTGTACATGTATTAATGCTGAACACTAGGGAAGATGTTGGAGATACAATGTGAATAAGACAGAGTTCCGCTTTCAAGGCCACTGATATGATGGTTTGGCTCTTTGTGCCCATTGAAATCTCACTCATCTTGAATTGTAATCCACATGTGTCGAGGGAGGGGCATGGTGGGAGGTGATTGGATCATGGGGACGGTTTCTCCCATGCTGTTCTTGTGATAGTGAATGAGTTCTCACAAGATCTGACATTTTAAAACTATTTGGCAGTTCCTTCCTGGCTTGCTCTCTCCTGCCACTGTGTAAGACATTCTTTGCTTCCCCTTAGCCTTCTGCCATGATTGTAAGTTTCCTGAGGCCTTCCCAGCCATGTGAAACTGGAGTCAACCAAACTTTTTTTCTTTATAAATTGCCCAGTCTCAAGTAGTTCTTTATAGCAGTACGAAAATGGACGAATAGAGTCAAGTATAAGGAAATATGTAATGAATAGAAACCAGTACATTCTGTGATGGGAGTAAGTACAGGATGCTATGGGAGCATATAGGAGACACATGAGGAATCTCATTTGGGTGTGATGGATAAGGTGTAGGGATTTTACATAAGACCTGGAGGTTGAGAAGAAATTAGCCAGATAAAGAATTATGCCAAATGAATAACCACATTAAAACTTTAAGAATTTCTTCACCAATTCCTCTTTCAGGCCTGAGTTAATAAATGTTATACTGGAATGTACCTTGCGTATATACTGGAGTGTATAGCCAACTCTTCACTTCATGATTTAGAGCTGTGGTGTTGGTGAGACTTAAGTTAAGTGAAAGAAGTTAATGCAGTAATCGGAACATTAACCCAAGGAAGATTCTAGGTCTGCCCATTTCCCTGAATTTTCCCAGTAAATCGTTACTGCATGACTCCTCCAGCAATTTCAACAGAAAGCAATAATTTGGATGTTGAATAAGGTTATAGAAAACTTTATTTAAAATACATGAGATTTCAATTTAAAATTTTAAAAATTATTGATTTTAGCCAGTTTTCTAGATTGCTGAAAAATACAGTAATTGATCAAGTTTGTGAATTAGTTCTTCCAACTTAATAACTAGATTATATTGAACAAATATAATTATGTAAGATTATATATAACAAATGATTGTGTGGTGATCAGCTGATATTATTGCCACTATTATAACATGAAATGTTCAATTATTCACAGTTTAATTCTGTCATGTCACAATGACAACCATGAAATGAAAATCATTTATAAAAATAAAAGAAGTTGCAAAATATGTTTTAGTTTAATTTCTTAAATTAAATTTAATAGGGAGTATATGGAGGGGACCGGGCTGAGGAAATGAGAGTAATAAGCAGTGATTATACGAAAATGTGAAAACGATCTCGCTGTATTTCAAACAGTTGCCTATTTGGTGAATAAGGTTTGTTATTCCTACAAAAAACAAAATAATATAAGACTACGATTTTTATTAGTTTCACTATTTGGAACGCTATAGGAGCAATTATTATGGGTCCCAAAACACTTTGTTACAATTAAAATTGTTCAGGTCATGAGGACAAAAATCATCGTTGGTAGTTGAGTCATTCCATCAGAAGATAATAATTTCTTGATGCGTGTCTATTTGACAACACACACATTCAGGTTAAAGGAGATGTCCAGTGCAGGTGTGGTCTCTCAGGTCTGTAATCCCGTCGCTTTGGAAGGCCAAGGTGGGCAGATCACGAGATCAGGAGTTCGAGGCCAGCCTGACCAACATGGTAAAACCTCGTCTCTACCAAAAATACAAAAATTAGCCAGGCATGGTGGTACGTGTCTGTAATCCCAGCTACTCAGGAGGCTGAGGGAGGAGAATTGCTTGAACCTGGAAGGCAGAGATTGCAGTTAGCCGAGATCGAGCCACTGTACTCCAGCCTGGGTGACAGAGAGAGAATCTGCCTCAAAAAAACAAACAAACAAAAAGAGATGTTGAACAGGATATCAGTTTTACTAACCCCACCAATCAATGGCACTAGAGATATAATCAAGGTATTATACTGTAGAATTTCACCAAGTGACATACATTTGGAGAATTGAATACCAAGCATTCAATCAAGGAAAAGTTGCCAACTCCAACTGGAGACTGAAGAATCATTTAATTACCACTCACAAAACTAATCTGGTGAATTATATATTAAACTGAGAAGGCTATTACTTTGGTATCAATTTGAACAGAATGTGGTAGCATGACATTTATTAGCCAATGGAAGAAAAATAATGAATGCTAACTATTCTTCTGTGATGGTTTATTTTAGGTGTCAACTTGACTGGATTAAGGAATACCTAGAGATCTGGCAAAACTTCTGTGTGTTTATAAGGATGTTTCACAGAGGAAATTGGAGTGTAAGTCAATGGACTGAAGGGGAAAGATCTGCCCTCCATGTGAGCAGACACCATCTCATCAGCTGGAGGACTGATAGAATAAAAAGGCAGAGGAAAACAATATTTATATGTCCCTCAGAGCTAGGACATTCATCTTCTCCTGCTCTTGGGTGTCAGAACTCCAGCCTGTTCAGGTTCAGACCCTAAGATTTACACCAGTGCCACCCACCCCACTCTCCCCTGCCCTAGGTTCTCAGTCATTTGGTTTTGGACTGAAAGTTTTATCATTGGCTTCCCTGGTTCTAAGGCTTTTGGACTTGGACTGATTCATGCAATTTGCTTCCCTTGTTCTATAGTTTACAGACAGCCTGTTGTGGGACTTCTCAGTCTCTGTAAATCACAAGAGCTGATTCCCTTATAAATCCCCTTTCATATATTATCTATATCTGTATCTATATCTAATCTATCTATCTATATCTCCCACTGGTCCTGTCTCTCTGGAGAACTCTCACTAATACATCTTTCAATTCCTCTGTCACCCATCTAGAATTGTCTGACTTGCAGTATGCTCTGCTTAGGTTTCTCCATAGTAGCCATACAAGAGATTGATAGGGAAAAGTGCGCTATATTTAGATCTGTAAAAATCTTTATCCTACAAGTTTTATTCTTTAATAAATAATTACATGTATGACAACTTACACATAATTATAGGTACCTTAAAGATGTCTTCAACTGTACACCTGGGGTCCCAAGATTTCATAGGCTTTAGCATCTGTCCCAGAGTGTTTAATACAATATTATGATAGTTGTATCAAAATAAAACAGAATGTGTTAGGAACAATTTGTACATTCCACTTTGGTCATTGTCTGACCTACTGGTGTAAGATGCATGTGCTACATACAGTTCTTATTTTAGCAAGGTAAATCTGAGAGCTGACCAGAGATAAGCTACTTCTTTTCTAAGTTAGAGAAAAGTAAGATTGCTAACACCTCCCTTTCAAGGACAGTGTGCAGAGTTCTAACTGATAAAGTTCATTCAGAATTAAGTGGCTGGATACAACTAACTCCTTCCAGTAGAGGTAAGATTGGGAGTTCTTGGCCCTGCTGCCACTACAATGTTTTGATTATTCTTATTGTGGCCTTTATTGCGTCCTATGAAATGCACTTGGTCAGTGTGTCACAAGTTAGTGGAATCAATGGGAAAGTTGATCATAAACAACTTACGCACACTGATAATATTGACCATTTACTATGACAGCCTAATGATAGTACTGAACAGATGAAGTCCAGAAACTGCTGCAAAATTCAGCATTTATTTCAAAATCTGAGAATCTTTATAAGAAACCAGACAACTTTAGCAGGTATGTTTGTAATTTACTTTGTAAAGATTGATTGTGCATTTAGATCAAATTGTTTGCTTTTAATTCCAGTTGTCTTGTGCACATCTGAAAAGTGAAGCAAAAGCTGTTATGTTTGTGCCATTAACAGCAGGAAAATTTTGGGTCAGGCACAGTGGCTCACTCCTGTAATCCTAGCACTTTGAGAGGCTGAGGTGGGCGGATCACTTGAGGAGAGGAGTTCAAGACCTGGCTGGCCAACATGGTGAAAACCTGCCTCTTCTAAAAATACAAAAATTAGTAGGGTGTGGTGGTGGGCACCAGTAAGCTCAGTTAGCTACTCAGGAGGTTGGGAGGGTAATCGCTTGAACCCAGGAGGCAGAAGTTGTAGTGAGCTGAGATAATGCCTCTGCATTCCAGCCTGGGCAACAGAGCGAACCTGTCTCAAAAACAACAACATAAAACAACAAAACACATACACACACATACACACACACACGCACACAGTAGGAAATTTTCCCAAATACTGAAATAATACAAATTTCATATTGTTGTCATCAGATATTTCAACTAGAATATCAAGAAAGTTAATTCAGATAAAGATGACATTATTTTATCCAATTTATGTATTCTATGTAAAGGCTTAGAAAATTCATTAGGTAAAAGGTGAAATATATGACATTATTTTGAATGCTAATATCAACTAATTTAACATGCACAATTCAAGATAATTTATTTGAGGTGATGGTGTGAATATAATATTTGGTAGAGCAGAGTAGGGAGACAAATGAAGGATCCTACTAATTAAGAAAATCTAAGAAATAGAAATGTACTTGGAATTGGTTGTGAGGAATTGCTAATTTATAATTGGGTATAAGCTAGCTATAATATTACACCCATTGAAAGAGAAGTTGAAGTACCAATATATATAACTATTTTTGTACATACATGATGAAAATAATTTTTTATAATGAAATTGATGTTGAATACAAAAAATACTTCAACATTGCAGACTGTGTGATATAGCCTTCTTTTATGAATTAATTTTAAACATATGTGAACTTTTGAAATCTACTTTGTAAATCAACATATATGTACTACAAAGATTTTTAACTTTTTTGCACATAAGTCTAATTTTGTTTGCATTTTAAAAATTTCTTTGATTTCTTGAATCAAAGTGTTTAACAAATAGAGTACCAAATGACTAGCTTTTAAAGCTCTTATTGAATCAAAGCTCCTGTTAAAATAAACATGAAAACAGGAAAACATTGAAATGTATCCCCACAAAAGTAAGGAAGGAACGGAACAAATTAGATGATGAGCGCTTACACAGTGTTTAAGATTTATTTTTGTAATTGCTCCTTAGAATATTTCCACTCGTAGAAGTTTATTTTGATTGCATTCCTATTTTTAATTTGATAAATTTATATTCTGTAAAGGAAAGGACTGAAATTAAGAAGTCTTACAATTTCACAGCACCTAAGCTTGTCAAGTCATTCAAAACAAACATAAATGACATTATTTAATGAGTTTTATTTTGCAAAAATATTTGTCAAAGAAAGGTATTCAATAAAGCAGAAATACAATATATATAAAAACTCATGGTTTAAACTGTTCACACATTTAATTAAAAAGATCCCAAAATTAAAAATTGAGAAATTTTATTTTACAGCCTTTACTCTGATCTTGCTAGGTAACAAAACATGTATCGAGAATGTACTTTGTCAACTGGGCACAGCACTTTGGGAGGCCGGGGCCGGCGGATCACTTGAGATCAGGAGTTTGAGACCAGCCTGACCAACACAGTGAAACCCCATCTCTGCTAAAAATGCAAAAATTAGCAGGGCATGGTGGCAAGTGCCTGTAATCCCAGCTACTCAGGAGGCTGAGGCAGGAGAATAGCTTGAACCCAGGAGGCAGAAGTTACAGTGCACTGCACTCAAGCCTGGGTGACAGACGGAGACTCCATCTCAAAAAAAAAAAAAAAAAAAAAAGAGAGAATGTAATTTGACTTGGCATTTAGAATACTATAATCTCCAGAGAGGAGTCCATTGAAAATATCAATTTTTCTTGACAGCGTCAACTAGTGATGAAGTATATGATCCCTGTGTTCTGAAGAGGCTATGCATTTAGAAGTCTAGAAAATTCTAACTTTTCCAAAGGCAACAATGCATATTATACACTGTATGTTTTAGTGGGATCCATTAAAAACTTTACATAATCTTATGTATTTTTAAGCATTTTAAAAATTATACACAGACAGAAGTGTGCACAGATTGTAAGTATACAGCCTAGTGAATTTTTACAAAGTTAGTACATCTGTGTAACCAACACCCAGATCAAACACAGAGCAAGACCAATATCCTGGAAGCCCTCTGGTATCACTCTTCAGCTAATTTACCTGCACCTTTAGGGAAACCTAACAGCACACTTTTCATGTGTGTTATCATAGGCAGATTTTTAAAACTTCATTTGGCCGGGTCCGGTGGCTCACGTCTGTAATCCCAGCACTTTGGGAGGCCAAGGCAGGTGGATCACGAGGTCAGGAGATCGAGACCATCCTGACTAACATGGTGAAACTCCTCTACTAAAAATACAAAAATAATTAGCCGGGCGTGGTGGCGAGCACCTGTAGTCCCAGCTTCTCCGGAGGCTGAGGCAGGAGAATGGCATGAACCCGAGAGGTGGAGCTTGCAGTGAGCCGAGATGGTGCCACTGCACTCCAGCCTGGGCGACTGAGCAAGACTCCGTCTCAGAAACAACAACAACAACAAAAAAAACTTTATTAAATCACCTCATATGACATGCCCTGAATTATTTTATTCAATATTATTTTCATTGAGATTAAATTACATTGTTATGAGTATTTTTAGTTTTAATATTCTCATTCCTGTGTAATATTCCATTGTAAAAATAAATCACAATTCATTTATGCATTCTACTCTTGATAGATATTTGGGCTACTTCCAATTTGAGGCTATTGTCTGTAATGCTGATATAAACATTTGGGCATGGGTTTTTTAGGCTTTTATGCATATTCCTCATGTAGACTTTCAAAATCTCATTTTATTTTTAAAATTCAATTTAAATAAATTAAATCTTTTGTTAAAGTAACTTCTCTCTCTCTCTCTTTTTTTTTTTTATTTCTTTTCAATGTATACCAGGACAGTCTAATGCCTTGAATAGGTTGGTAAACATTTTACACTTTTCTGTCTGTAGCCTTCTTCTACTTGTGTTTGTTTTTATAAATATCCACCCATTTATTCATTTTATTCTGCCCCTAAATGGCATCCAAGGCAGTCACCATATAATTGTGAGATCATTCATGGAACACTTTCCTATTACTCTTATTCTCAAACTGATTGTTGTAGTAATTTTGCAGAAAAAAGTATCATCTATCAGTGTAAATCTCAGTAATAGTATGCTCATTTCAACCTGATTTTAGAGTTTTTTCTTTGGAACCAGGTGGGGTATAAATAAGTAAATTAGTTGTACAAATAATCTGCCCCAAAATATACTTTACTACAAGCAGCAAAGTTTAGGTGAAACAATTAAATTGTGGTTTCAAAATTCTTTATACAATCTTTTAGAAAAAGTACTTACTCTTTCACAAAATACATAACAATGCATAGACTAGGCATCGAATGCCTTGTGTGGGATTAATTGGAAATTGGGATTTTTTTTTTCTTCTTCTTCTTCTGAGCAACAGGGCATTTTATTGAAATGAGATCAGTTATTTTGATGCTACACTTTATATTATTCATTTTAGTATATTTACCTCTTTGAAATACGAAATTTCCTATTGGAAATCATATGAACTTCTTGGAAACATTAAGGACTCAGAAAGTAATCTGTTTTTTATAGATATTAGAAATACAATGGTGATTAACAATAAACTACCAGTAACTGATGAAGTGTAGAGAGAATTAAGCCAACCTAATATTGCTTAACTATCATTTTATATGCCTGAACTATTGTGTGGTTAGTGGTATTCTCTTTGTTTCTAAATTTTGAGTAAATCAATTTTAACCTCGATATTATTTAATAAATTACAGGTAAGTTTAGATACATTTACATAATTTACATTTTAATGTAAATACAAGTTGTAAAAGCAAGAGCATCACATAAAAAGTTAATGTCCTGATACATGAGCAAAACAGAGTGAAACATTTCTAACAAATCAAATCAAATAGATTTAGACCTAACATATCATAAAAGCAATGGCAATAGCAGCAATAAGAACAATATTAATACCTAGTGCTTTTGTAGTCATTATTGTGATAAAAATATATTTAAATAAAAGAAAA
This sequence comes from Piliocolobus tephrosceles, assembly GCF_002776525.5. Taxonomy (NCBI): domain Eukaryota; kingdom Metazoa; phylum Chordata; class Mammalia; order Primates; family Cercopithecidae; genus Piliocolobus; species Piliocolobus tephrosceles. The sequence goes on along the minus strand of NC_045443.1, from coordinate 88,113,818 downwards.
AAATACACAAATGCTTAATGAGGGCATATAATCTGTGTACTGAGACTGGTGCTAATCCCTGTTTATTCATTCATTGACTCATTTGATCCCAGCAAAAACTGAGATTTACAGAGATTAAGTACTTACATAATGTTACACAGCAAGTGGTAGGAAACCTACAACTGGACCCTAGACTGTCTAATTTAAATGTGTGTCCTTTTAACCATTCTATTGGCTCTCATTAGAATGAAGAGGAATCTCTAATAAGAAATAATAAAAGAAAGAGTGTTTATTCTGTAGTGTCTTCTTTGTTGTTGTTCTTCTCAAATAATCGTATATGTTATAAAGTGTCCATCATGCAAAAAGGGGTCTATGAACTGATTGCCTTAAATTACAGTGACAGACACATCTTTTTTCCTACTTTGAGGTGACCGGGTGTGCACTATCCCTCAATGAGCTGTGAACAGGCCTACTGCTGTTTCTTAATGTGTATTTGGCTTTCCTGGCCCTACCGTGAAGATCTTTTAAATCTCAGTTTTCTTCCAAGTATCTTTCATTTTTATTCTTATTACACATTTTTCACTGCCTTCTACTCACCGCCCACATCAAGGTCAAATATCTTTCTAACCCACTGCTGTGCTTTTGCTTCAGCCTACAGCATTTCACTCATTCCTCCTACCTGCTTTCCTAATGTCTCCTTTCATTTTAAACATTGCATCTTCCACCTACCTACTCGAAGATCTGAAGATTCCCTTGGAGGATTCTAGCTACTTGTGTATAAATAGATAAGTTTTTCCAAGGCAAACTTACTCTAAAAAATGAGAAGTTTTCTTTTTCAATCATGCATAGGCCTAATATTCTATACCTACACTTTTCTAAATGCAAGTATAAAATAAGAATACTTCCTTATAGAGTCTCATCAAGAAATTATTAAATTATTCTTCATATGATTTTGAATATACATGATTCTTCATACCTTTATAATTAAGAATAATAATTATATTACCATATTTATGCATTAGTAGGCTTTATGCTAGTTTGTAATTTTTGTATTACCCTCTTATTAGCTAACAAGTAAGAATTCTTGAATTTCACTGATTGATATGTCACACTATGTTATATTCAAATTTAAAAATGTTTTATCACAAACGAAAAGACATTTTCTATAACACGTATTTTATTATTTAGTAAATTCCTTCATTCATTTATTCAACAAATACAATTTGCCACCTACTACGTGCCAGGTGACACAATTTGCACAAGTGCTTTGAAGGCCATGGAAAGTCTCAGTTTTTATGAAGCCTACAGTCTAGTAAACTAAATAGTAAACATGTTAACAAAAGACAAAGTAAATATGTTTTAGAGGTACTAACGTTTTTTGTTTTTGTTTTTATTCTTTTGTTTTTTTTAGTTAATGATAAGTGGCTCAAGGATATAAATTAAAAGAAGGGGATGGATGTTAACAGTGGTGGGGTAAGTAAGGTACAATTATGTTGATCCTTAATTTCATATGCAGTACTTGAAATTCGAAAGACCTACCATATCACTGCTACATCGAAGTAACCTTCATGATGTTTGCCAGCAGTATCTATTGTGAGTTTCCTCCCACACCTGCTGTTGCACTTATTTTTGGCATTGAACTTTGCCCTTCAGCACTGGAATAAGACTTGGGAGAGTCAGCATTCAGTCCAATCTTTCCTTTCACCCACCTAACTTACATGGATGAACAATTAGAATGTCAAAAGAATGTACTACTCATGAAATGGGGGATTTAGACTAGTCATGGTTCTTAACATGGGTCCATAGACTCTAGAGAAGTGTGGGTAAAATTTGTGAAAACTACCAACTTAGATTATATTTATTTTCAAAAACCTCTAACTGAAATTCACCTTTTCGATTACGAATAACTTTAATAGTAACAGCATTTCCTATGACTACTTCACCAATAGAAATCACAGATATGTTGTATTACATTAGTGTTGTAATAGATATCTCAAATTATTATTTAGTCCAATCACTATTGAAAAATTATGGCAATTATTAGATCTTCCTAATAAAGGTCTTAATAATGCAGTACATATATTACTAAATCAAAAAATTTATTTTAAATACTATAATGGTACAATTTTAACAAAATTTGTTTCCTGTATAATCCTATGTGTTTTATTTTGGAAATACAAAGAACAGGATGCTGTATAAAACTGATTACATGAAATAAAATACACAGATATAAATTTAAATATGCATATTCTATTTAAAAATTTCAGTTAGAATGGAACTGCACAGAGAGTGATATTTGAACTGAGAGCTAGAGAATGTGGGGCAGTGAATCCTATGAAAAGTGAAGGAGGAGACTCCAGGGCTAGACGAAAGTCCCAAACTGAAAAGAACTTAGTTAACATATATGAGAGGCAGAAAAAGAAAATGAGTGTGGCAATAAGTAGTTATATGTTTTTTTCCAGCCATGCTCAGCTGCATGGATCCAGGAGCAGAACTGATGAAGAGATGAATGTGAACTATGATTGGGTTTTAGCTAAGAGTTTGACAGTGGAAGCCTATGTGCTAGGCATTGATGACAATGTGCACCATGGAAATTAAGCAAAGTAAGGAGAAATATGAATATTGCAAGTCTAGAGATGGAAAAGGATTAGTGAGAAGATGGTAAACTTGATGGGTTGCAGGTTATAGTGAGATCTGAGGATGGTTGGAGCTGAATATTAGAGGTAATATGTAGGAAGCCTATTGTAGTAGTACTAGTAAGACATAACAATGGCTGTGGAAATGCAGAGAAGTATATAATTCAGGATATTTTTGTGTCATTATTGTTAGAATACTGGAAAATAAGCTCAGTGAGATAAGTTAGCTCAGTGAGGTAACTTACTTCAGTTATTCCTTCTACTGGGAGTAAGGGTTCACTGCTTTATTTCTAGTCAATAGAATTGTTTCTGGAACATAGAAAATAATAAATATTTAAAAATTAAATGAATGATTATATGTGAGATCAAGATGTATAATGACTTCCAGGTTTCTGAATGGGTACAATTTTTCAAATAGGAAACAGAGATTGGGTAACCGATTTGTAACAGATTTGTGTTTTTTTCTTAAAATTATTATGAATCACACATATTATTATAATCATCTTCCTTATCAATAACAATGTTTTTTGAGTAGAAATATTGTGATCAGTACTGTAAGAAAAAAAGAATGAGATATATGATACTTTATTTAATAAAATTAAGAGTATGTGAGGACTTAGTTAAAATGTAGGCATATATGTTAGAAAACAGTAATAGATTCCCCCCCACACATACAGAACTAAACATTTAAAGAGAATACTGAAATATTTTCAGTGTCTTAATTGAAAACTGCCTTGAACTTTGAATTCCACTGCCAGCCTAACTATCAAACAAGTGTGAGCAAAACAACATATTCAGAACACAAGACAAAGGAAGTCTGTACTCTCCTAAAGTATTATTTGCGGGTATACTTCAGCAAAACCCCAAAATAAGTTATGTAATCAATAAACTATAATCAATAAAACTCAAAGCAATTAACAAAAATCTCTGATTTATTGCCTTCTTGATGTGGAAGAAATTTGTCTCAAATTGTTATTTTAACAAATACTATCAGTGAGCAGTAAGTCAACTGAGTGATAATGTTGGAGATAATTGTTTTTGTTACATCAACAATTAAGAAACAAAGCAAAATCAAAGACAATTACAAATTCCAGGAAAAATAAACTGCTATACTAGAAAGCCATAATCCCAATAAGAAGTAAACAAAGCATAACATTATTTGGAACAAATTAATAAAAAACAGAAAAAGATAACTCAATTGGTTTTGATGATTAAAACATTTTATTTGTGACATTAGATTTATCAATGTGGAATTATTTCGTATTCTCTTCGAATTATCCCCCACTGGTTATGCTGTTATTCAGAATTTTAATGTTGGGTACACTTGATATTGCAAAACCTGTTTCTTATTCGATTTAATGAAGAAATATCCTCAAGCATAGCATATTTATCCCACTACCTTGGAGGTTTTTAGAGGGCAGAGATTCTGTCTTGTTAATTGCTGTATGAATATCACCAAGAGCAGTATCTACCCTGCCACACAGTAGGCACTGCATAAATATTTCTTGATAATCATGTGACAACACATATCTGTTATTCACTTTGATCCTTCCAGGAAGGGGAGGTGAAAGGAAATGTAGGAACATAATTTGTTATATGTATTATTTGGTAAGAGCAATAAAAATCATAATAAACACTACTATAAAAAAATGAATGAACAGGAAACAGCTCCTATCTTCAAGGAACTTACAGCACAATCAGAGGCCATCCATAAATAATTGAAAAAATAAAACATGACAGGTCCTGTGATGCTGACATTAACAAAATAGAATGGCAAAAATATAAAAGAAAACCTTACTTCACTTGAGAGAGGATAAGGTGGCTGAGAAAGGGAAATACCTGTGATAGATCCTGAAAATGAGTAAGAATCCCTAAAAAAGTTGGGGATGGAAGGTAGTGAAGAGGACAGCAAATCAAAAGGAATATCACATGGTAATAACAGCACAGCCTATAAACAGTTTGGTGTGGAAGAAGGGCTGCACAAAAGATTGGAGACGTTGCTGAGGACTTAGCCAGCACATGAAAAGAGCTTAGATCTTACTCTTTGTACCAACTGCCCAGATACAGTTTTCTTAAAACCTGTGAACTTACTGATTAAAAAAAAAAAAAAAAAAAAAAAAAAAATCATTGTGAGAGATGTTACTGAAGAAAGGCAACTTAGAAAATGAAGTTAAAACTCATTTGGAATAAAGGTGAGAATAGAAGACAGATACTTAGCCAGTCATGGAATGAGAGATCACCTTCTCAGAATAATGTCTCTAAATAATCTTTCGTATAATAACAGTGCTGTATATGAAGAACAGCTTTTTTCCTTCCAACAAAACACAAACAAAATACCACATATGTATAACAAAGACAAATTATTTAGGATAGCTGCTCATAGGCCCCAGTGGCTCCTGAAGCTCAATTTTATTGCATGTATTCTTCCTTAAACTCCTCTGTAAATGTCAGATTGTAGGGCATTCATGTTGAATAGCTGTTCCTTTTGTCAACTGCATTACGAAAGTACAAACTGTCACTAAAAAAATAAAGAAGAAAGGAAGGAAGGAAGTCAGAAAGAAAGGAAAGATACAACAAAAGAAAGAAAAAGATCAACTTGATTAATGTACCAGGAATTCCTGCACATTGCTGTACTTAAGTGTTTATTGCCAGAAAGGCAAATGTGCATCTTGCTTGCTTTCATTTTCCCAAAACACAACTTAATTAATGTTGTCATATAGCTCCTGGTAATAGACTCACACTGTAACAGTCCTCCCACACCACAAGATCAATGGAACCCTGGAAGCTACAAGATAAAGAAATTAGAATGTGCATCAAATTTGGGAAGCTCATAAAGAAAACACATTTGCCCTTCATGTATTTTTAAAGAGATTCTTGTTTCATTATATCTTGTAAATGGTTTCTCTGTTTAGTATAGCAGATAGAATTGAATTTTGGTGGTATCCCATTTTTCAGAGTAACAGAAGGCCATCCAGTTTTAATAAAGATGTTAGTGGTGATATTATTATACTTAGGTGTCTAGTTATTCTATAGGAACTTTCTAGTGTTTGAGAAAAAATCTTGACATGTAACCTCATTTATTTGCTTCATTTTCTTCTTTCCTAAGTCTTTAAGACTCAAAAATAAAATCTGGTGCCAAAAAAAAGAAAGATGATTTTTTTCGATCAGCTATATCTCATATTTTGTTTTCAGTAGCATATTGGATTGTATAACAGAAAAAAAAAAACCTGATAATTTAGAATAGCACTTTGGCATATGCATTCATGTAAATCTGTTTGCTTCTACACTATGTAGCTTTTAGATGAAAATACTGGTTTATGAATTATAACTTTGGGATCAAAGTATCAGGACTGAGGGAACTGAGGTTTTTTTTTTTTTTTTAAATACTGCTTATGCAAATAAAAATTGCATCTCCCTTATTTCATATGTACTGATTTATTGCATCACATATTCATGTTGACTTTCAGCTTTAGGTATTTGCTATTTGCTTTTTCAATATGGAGTCATTCCAGAGCAGAATTAGACAAAACATGGATAATTTGTCACAAAGTTCTATTTTTTTCTTTATTTTCATATTTTATAGTTTTGACAATGTGAGAATAAAACAGGTTGAACTTATTAGGAAGTTTATATTTTTGGCATGTTTGAAAAAATAGCATTGTTGGCCTCAATATTCTCAAATTTGTTGAAAACTTTATTAAAAATAATTTAAAACATTATGCGATTTTGGTATCTAAAATTATTGATATTTTTAACAATTACTCTACAGAAATGTGATAGGCCTATTATATCCATTGTTCTTAGAGTTCTTAAATTGATTGGAAGACCTAACATGAGGTAAAGAACTTCATATATGTTTTAATATTTTGGATTTGTAATATAACAACAACAGCATTACATGCTCATTTAAAAAAATCACTACCCTGATTTGTAAACTCCAGTTTCTTTATCCAATGATGAGTTTTAGTGGGCTATAGGATTTTTAATAATTGATTTTATGACCCTGTATCTACATATTTTGCTCAGGCTATTAAACTAGTTTTAATTTACACTATCAGTACAATTTAGAAAAGGCAAATGGTTCATTAACTTTCTTACTACCAATGTAAGATTAAGATTCCTTATTTCCTTTCTATTCTAAGTAATGATGCAAAACTTCAAGAGAGTTTGCTAAAGCTATCTTGGTTATATTGAAGGAATATTTTAAGAATTTAGCATCACCAACCAATTTTAAATAGTTCTAGCATCTCTGCAACATAGATGAAAAGGAGTCACCACTAAAATGATGAGAAAAATATGTGCTCTTGATAAATACTTGCTATTTTTCATTTAATATATTAAATCAATATTTTGTCGCAGCAATTAAAGTTTTTGTAGTTGAGTGTGAATAAGAAAAGTGACATCAACAATTAATGAAAATTACATTGCGTTAATGAATTGCAAAATTGCATTACCTTATTACTCTGTGCAATAAAAATTAATGCTCAGATATCCAAATGGTTAAATTATTCTCTTTTCTGAGACTGTGTGAATAAAATAGATGTAGTTCCAATTTTTCTGAGCATGACAAAGCACAAGAACAAAAAAATTTATTCTATACATATGTATGTATTGTCTACACAATATGGATTATAGACAGAAAACATACTTTGTAATTTTCCAGAATAATGTAATAGATATAGTTGAGAAATATAGTAATGTTAAAAACTTAACAAATATGAGTATCCATTTTATATTTTCCTATTTTATCCACCAAATGTATTTATATTATATCCAAAAATTTGGCTCAAAACTGGACCAGTTTCAAGAGTAATCAAGAACTACATAAATAGCATTTAGCTAAAGTTGTGTGATGAAGATTCAATTATTTTTCCAGTATTGGTAAGCCATCCAAAATCTTGGCACTAATTTAAAATTTTAACAAGTGTAATTTAGCCAGCCTAATTTAGGTAAATTACAAATTAGTAAATTTTTAGTATTGGTAATGTGGACCATTTTCATCTCATATGAGCCTTCTGCTAATTCTTACATATCATTTTCTGTTGACTTATTTTTGGTTAAAAGTGCTTCAAAGTAAACGTATGTATGTGTATCTGTTTGTGTGTGCATGCACACATGTCAAATGATTTCATATTATTTTGAGCATCTATTTCATGAAACAATTTTAAATAAGTTAAGGGATTAGATAGTCCCAAGTATTTCACATACCAAAGAATGTTTCCACAACCTAGACTATTCATGGCAGGGATAAATAACACAAAAGTTACATAGGGTACAGGAAGGTGGTTTGTAATACACCGAAAACGACATCTGTAAATGATTTTAGAGTCACTCTTTCTGTCTGGTACAAATTGGAAATCCAGAGAAATACTTTTCCTATAAAATTGTGGAATACATAAAAATAGTGAAAAATGCTGGGGAAGATACAGAGAAAAACAGGGAAGTGTTGAACTTGATGGCCTAAATTTATTTTACCGTCATGCCCATGGCAAGTGCATGGCTAGTCATTGGGAATAACAACAGCATTTACTAATAGCACTGAAAGAATAAGCACATATTTTATTCTAGGCATTTTAATGAACCCTTTATATGTATTATCTCATTTAATCCTCACAGAACCCCCCACAAGATGCATGTTATGATTATACCCACTTTACAGATAAGAATACTAACAGAAAGAGCAGGTGAGTTTTAGTTATTTACAGTGCCTGGAAGCCACTGTTTACATTCTAAAAAATATAGTATTCAACAGAATGTAAATTTTCCCTCTGGTGTTATAGGAGAAGCAGCTCTACCAAGATTATAGCTAGTAAGAAAAAGCAACTGGAGGTGAATTTGTGAAGTCAAACTTCTGAGTGTTTTTAAATACTTTATCCATGCTATATAATATTGCTGTTCTCGTGATAGTGAGTGAGTTCTCATGAGATTTGATGGTTTTATAAGGGGCTTTTCCCCCTTTTGCTTGGCACATCTCCTTGCTGCTGCCATGTTAAGAAGGACGTGTCTGCTTTTCCTTCTGCCATGATGTTAAGTTTCCAGAGGCCTTCCCAGCCATGCAGAACTGTAAGTCAATAAGCCTCTCTCCTTTATAAACTACCCAGTCTCAGATATTTCTTCATAGCAGCATGAGAACAGACTAATACATATACAATGCATCAACGTGTGTATAAATCTAACAATGTTGTTAAAAATTACTACAGCTTTTTCTTTCCTATCACAGTCACTGTGATTATTAAATTGAAGAATCCCATTGTCTGTCCATTTGGCCACTAGCTTATTAAGTTTATTCTAATAAATTATAGCTCATCCTTATCACTTTGAGCATCTCTTTCATAAGACAATTTTAAATATTGGAAAAATTACTGTTTATGTATTTATAATATATTTATGTCTATATATCTATGGATTGTGAAAGATAAATGGTTTTCTTTTTTTAGAAACAGATTGGCATGGTAACTAAGAAGATAGCATGAAAAAAATAATTATTAACAAGTCTATTCATGAACATATAATTGGAGAAAGGAAGTTGACGAGAAAAATAACAAATACATGTGTGGACCATCTTTCCTCTGAAGATCTAATTTTCACTGAAATCTGAAAACAGAGGTGAGTTAGTAGGTCAATAAACTACTGGATATTGTAGGCAAAAGCAATAAATCATCACAGTTAAGATAAATCATAAATGACCGAGCTCGGTGGCTCACGCCTGTAATCCCAGCACTTCGGAAAGCTGAGGCGGGCGGATCACGAGACCAGGAGATTGAGACCATCATGATTAACATGGTGAAACCCCGTCTCCACTAAAAAATACAAAAAAAAAAAAAAAAAAAAAAAATTAGCCTGGCGTGGTGGCGGGCGCCTGTAGTCCCAGCTACTCGGTAGGCTGAGGCAGGAGAATGGTGTGAACCCGGGAGGCGGAGCTTGCACTGAACCGAGATCTCACCACTGCACTCCACCCTGGGCAACAGAGGAAGACTCCGTCAAAAAAAAAAAAAAAAAAAAAAAAAAGGTAAGTCACAAATACAGGTGGTATTTAAACAGGTATCTCACTTTGATTATCAAATGAGATATTTGATCAAGGCAGATACAAATCAGGTTACCTTTGTAGGTAGACTTTGGGTAAATGAATAGAACTTAAGACATAATCAAGCAAATAATAAGGTCCTGGGTTAAAATTTCGTGTGACAGAAGAGACAATACTTCCCAGAATCCAGACAGTACTGTGAAGGGAAGGAAAATCCCAAACTTCTTAGATCATTTGAAAAAGGCATACAATCCTCAAAGGTAGCAGTGAAAGAAAAGAGGAAAAATCCTGTGAGTGTTGTAATAGGCACCAGGCAGAAGCCCGGAAAATAAGGGAAATGAATCTCAAGAAGTGAGATATATTGTCCAAGAGGATTACTGTGGGAGTTATTGGAAGGCTTGGGTCACCTTGTTTGGGAAGATATCTCAAATAGATAAAATAAGTTGAATTATTTGAGTGACAGTACATTCTTGTTTACCAGATGTTAGAAATCTTCTTATAAGACACTGATCCACAATTCATACTTTATCATATGTAACCAATTTTCTAATATTGAGTATCAGGCTTTGTCCAGGAAGAGTAATCTCTTTTAAAATCTATTTTTCTTCTTGGAAAAGAAATTTAAGTTCTATTATTTTTACTTAGTCTCTCTTTTAAGGCACCTTCTAAGTTTTGAGAGCTGATTAGGTATGTGATATGATAAGGAGAAAATAAAGAGAACTTTTTACGGAAAAAGATTTTAAATGAGTACTTTTGGAAATTGTTATTTTAGGTTTTTGTTGGCCATTGTTCTGTGCCATTCTTTTTTGAAGAGATCTCTTGTTTAGAGGGATAATTTCATTTCAATATTTCACATAGTCAGCCTGAAGTTCTGATTAAACATTTCAAATTTCACAACATAATATTAACCATATCCCCTAATCTGGTTGTTCTTTAGAGGATAAATATGTACTTATTTGAAAACATGGAATCATTGCAGTCCATATAGTTTACAGAGAATATGCCAGTATCTTGATGCTCAACATTTATTAATCTATTTTAGATAAATAATTAAGAGAACAGCTTAGTAGCCAAGTTATTTTCAAAAATTATAAACTGTATTCTAGTATCTCTATAATATTCTTGTTGGAAATATCTTTATTTGAAAAATACATTTCTAGCTTGCAAGATAGAGTTCATTCTGAATTGTATATATGACCTTATCAAGCAAACAATATCGTGAGCAGTTTGATTCAAACGTGCCATTCATTTGTCCTAGAAGAGCATGATAAATTTATAGAATGAAAAACGCCAATTACAAAGAATGTCATTTATCAACTAATTATATTAATAAAGAGATCAAAATTTATTGTCAATAGCAACTTGAATTTACAAGAAAAAGCAAATAGGTTCTAGAAGATAAAAGCATTACAAAGTGGGAAAATAAAAATGTAAGAATATTTTACTACTTGGAGCTGATATAATAATGTATTTCAATAATTTAGCTACCCTTCCCTTGACAATTTGTACAAATATTCACTAATATAACAGTAATGGAAGTATACATAAGGCAGATACTGCTGGTTGCTCATTATCAATTATATAGCAGATATTCAGTAATGGTTTGAAATTTGCTTGAAGTGGCAATATGTCTTGCCAAAAAAAGAAAACCCTGCTTCTTGATTCTCTTGCAACTAAGGGTGGTCATATGATATGTTTCTAGGCTAATAACACATAAAGTCATTTATTTCAAGAAAGCCCTACCTGTTCCTACTTACATCCACTTCTTTCTGCATGCATGGATAACTGCTTTGCTGCGAGTTGGAACACCCATTTTGTGATCTTAAGGACAAATAAAAGTTAAAAGATGAGAGTGGCAAAAGTAGCTAAAACCTATCCTAACATTATATATAAATGGAAATCAGAAAAGTTTAGAGCCTTAGTCAGGTGGTATCAATTTAGGAGGCAAAACCAATAAAGTCTGTCTTTCTAGACTGTATAATGTTTTGGCAAGGCTGAGTCAGGGTCTTGGGGCCTTCCATTTAAAAGTAATGTAACATTTGACAAGGTAATATACTTGTTGATAACTTTGATCATATCTAAACTCAAAAGGCTAATCTAAATAATTTATTTTTAATGAAGAGGATGGGAGATCAAAATCTCTGGATTGTAGTTTGTATTGATGTTATGTATTCAATATTATGTTCTGATAGTTGCAAAATTAAATTATGTAGATTAGAAGTTGATGACATCTATGCCAGTTTGAACAGAAAAACGTATTCCAGTGATGATCAATAAAACATGGTAAATACTTTATGGAAGGGTTATCATATTCTGGGTATGGGAAGGGTGGGTGCATCACATTTTAACATTTATCAAAATTTATCTGATTGTTTTATCTGATGGTTTGCTAAGGGGCTTTTAAAATTGCATGATTTGTGATTCATGATTAATGTTACAATGTATTTGGTGATGGAGCTGGAATATTTCTTTATTTGAAACTCAAGTTTCTTTTCTCTATCTGGTATATTTAAGCAATTATTTATAATTGGATTCAGAACTTAATGTGAATATGCAAAATTTGGAAATTACTCCTTGAGAGTTTAAAAAGAATTTTTTTCTGATTCCCTTTGCCTTTAAATTCTTATAGTTAGAACAGTATATTTTTGTTTAAGAACTCAGAAGTAGACTAATATAAAAGTTGAAACTCTGGTTCTTTATAGCTATGACCTTGCATTTCTCTATTAAAGTGCTTCTTTATGTGTTTTCAATATACTCTCAAATTTTTATAGCTCAATCTAATAACTGTCACAAAGGCTTAGAGGAAATATAGGCATATATAAGAAGCAATCTAAAATAGTCTCCTTGATTTCAAATGGGCCTCAAAAGCTCTTTGATTCACATGTAGGCATTCTGTAGTGCATAGTGTGCCTTCTCTCAACTTTACAGTGAATACTCATGAAAGTTTACAAAAAATTCCCCTAAAATGTCAAAAACTGCAAACAGCAGAAGAAAATACAAGAAAACTAGTTGGCAAAGTCCAAGGGTTCACTCTTAGTGCATTATTAATGAAGATGTGTTGAGAAATACATTACCGGAATACCCGTCACACCTCCACCTTCATGAACCAATTACTGTTAGCTTCAAGCTTTCCTTCTGCAGCTCCCTCACCTCTCTCTGCCTTCGTAGAATTGGAGTGAGTTAGGACCTTGCTCTGGATTGGGCTTTCAACCTCTCTCAGCTTTTGACATGCCTTCGTAACTATGCTTAATTATTTATTGTTTTTGATATACAGCGAGAGATGTGTGGTTTTCCTTTCACTTGAGCACTTAAAGGTTGTTAGGCCTCCCTCAGTAGGATTATTAATTGGTCTAATTTCAAAATTCTTGTGGGTAGGGACTAGGCAGGCCCCAGGAGAGGGAGAGGAATAGGGGGATGGCTAGTTGGTGGAGCACTCCGAACACAAACATTTGTCAATCAATGTCACTATCTTGTATGAGCGCAGTTTGCAGTGCCCCAAGCAATTACAACACTAACATCAAAGATCACTGATAATAGATCATCATAATGAATATAATAATAATAAAAAAGTCTGAAATGTTGTGGGGATTGTCAAAACATGACAGGGAGACATGAAGTGAGCCCATGTTATTGAAATAATGGCACCAGTAGATGTGCTTGACACAGGGTTGCCACAAACCATCAACTGTTAAAACACAGTATCTGTGAGGTGCTATAAAATGAAGTATGCCCACAGAACACCACAGAGAACTACTTCCCTCCCCACCTTCTACTTGCTTCCTAAGAATTAAAAAAAAAAAAATTAAAGGCATTGATCACAGCACTATTCTGTGGTTTCCTAACATCATGAAACACAAAATTGTCATTCATCCTCCTGAATGCTTAGGAACTAATTTTCGAGATAGAGCCAGTCTCCCGACCAAACACCTCCCATTAGGTTTTATCTACCTGGATTCCTTCAATGATACCACTCAGTAGGTAACATATCAGAAACTAGGACACTACACACAGAAAGCAATTATACCATGTGATGATAATTGCAAAAGTAAAAATTTATTATTGGAAATGAAATAGAGAGGCCACTAGAAGCACTGTATGTGTTGAGATGTGGTGTTTCATATCCTTCTTCTGTACCAAAGAATAAGAAATCTCCCGGGTTAGAGAACCTAAATGAGGTTGAACCTCAGTTCAACAGGCCCACTTTAATACATTTCTCTTGGATATCACAAAGTGATTTAGGATACTTGTACATTAGCATAGCCTCTTGGTTTAGATCTAAGTGGGGAGGTTTATAATAGAGCCTAATAAGTACCCAGTAAGATAGCTAAGGACTCAGTGCTACCAACACTGCCAAATGGAAAATTCTAGGTCCGGAATCATCACACTCCATCCAAGAATAACTGAATATTAAACAAAGCAAGCAAAAAACCCAAATGTAATGAGACCTTAGAAAAGTCAAGAGCTGTCATGAAGAATAAGAGTAAGAACTTAATTTTGAAAATTGTTTTCTAAAGTAAATAGAAGGACATTTAGAGCACATGAATTTTGTGTTTTTTGCAAGACAAGAAAACATATTATGATCTATAGAAAACAAAGATGATCGATGAGTGGAGACAGCTAAGAGTCATTCAACAAATATCTATTGTGATATAGGAGACACACACACACAAACACACAAAATAAAATTCCACCTCCCTCAAAAAAACAACTTAATTCCAAGAATAACAGTGAGAAACTAAAATATTTAATTGCTTCTAAAGAGCACAATTGATGCTGAAGAAAGTCAATTTAGAGGAATTACAAAAGGCAAGGACAAAAATATAAAGCAAGGAAAGAATTATGAAAACTGAAAGCAGTTTTAACCTAAATGTTGGAAAAGTGTAAACAGAAAACAAAACAAAATCCTCTGAGGAAAAAGAACAAATGAAAACAGAAACTATCTCTGTAGGAAAGAGAAAAAAAGAGTCTACAGAGGATGATCATAGCTTCTACAAATAGAAGCAAGATTCATATACCTTAATAATTTTATTAATTTCAAAGCTACAGAGTATATCCTGTATTTACTGAGAAAAGAATGCACTAATTGAATTGGCTTTTAATCTAAAAGTTTCATTTTAACATCTCATTTTTGTTCTCATGAATGTGTACATAGTTGTGGCTTGTTTTCTTCATTTTACAGAACAGGAAACATAGTATATAAGGACACAAATGACAGGATTAAACAGTTAATTAGCCACAGAGCTCAGATTACATGCCTGATTTGAATGAATGCCAGTTCAGAAATCTTCGCAACATGCAATCCCTTTTTACTTGCTTACTAAGAATCTGTTCAGCAAGCAGTTTTGCACATGGAATCTACTTCAATCCTGCTGATTTTTCAAAATATAAAGTTATAAATGAAGAAGCGGAAAGATATTTAATGGGTAGTTGAGGAAGAACAAAAGACTAAGCTTGTCCACCCTTTTTTTAGTGTCCGTTTTTCATACTGAGACTTGAATGTTGTTTTAAATTCTATCACAAATACTCAGCAGTTTTTAAATGACATGTCTAATATTTATAACATTTGCTTCATAAGAATTATTGGCTGAAAAATTGTGCTTGCCATTTTACTTACCTTCAATTTATAAAGCCCTCAAAAATGCCCTATAAGACTTTTATCTCTCCCTTTGACAGAATTATTTTAAAATGAATATTTCTAAACATTCCATGCTGAACAGCGATGAATGATCTAAAATATTAAGCAAGGCACAAATTGCCCATTACAGTTTATAATATCCAGACAGTGACATGGTAGCATTCAAGAAAAGTTTATTTGATTTCCACTTATGTTTTCATAGATGAAATGCCTTGTGACATAGCTAATTCACTTTTTACAATGTGCCCACACATTGGGAAAATCTGAGGAGCATTGAGATGAATCCCTTGCTTACTGCCAACTCTTAATACTATATAATCAATGAATTTATTGTTTATCTAGATGGAGTGAAGTGGTATACCATATTGTTGCTGTCTTAAATGTGTTAATATTTACATACTATAACTACTATTATTTAATTTTCATCTCTCTTATCTAATAAAAATCCTTGAGCTCTTAGGTGATTTGAAAGCAATGCCATATAATTTGTCTTTGAAAAACCATCAGATGCTAGAATCCTAGTAAAAAAGAAAATAAAAACTACTTTTATATCCAGCAGGAATGTGCAGAAACTGTCAGTTGTTTTCATAATTTCCTTCATAAAATTAACCACTGTATTCAAAGCTTACTTTCTCATTGTAATAAAAGAAAATCAGTGTCCAATGATATTTACTAATAGTGATAGTAAGAAATAAGAACAATTTGATATTTTTTTAAAATTTGGTTCCTACTCCCTTGTTCCTTGGTTTGCTTTTTCTTTAGGTTAAGAATTTTACAAAGAATTTTTGCTAACTAAACAGAAGAGATAAAGTGTTACTTTAAAAGTTCACAGAAATATTTTTAACATGCTGTACTGTAAGTTCATCATGTTACTTTTTTTTATAATAAATCTTCTGGAAAGTCAAAAAGTTGAAGACAAAACATATTTAATTTTAAGAGTACAGATGATACACAAATTTCTTTGACAATAAATTTGTTTTTTAAAAAAGTAGGTTTTAGATAATAAACACACAGACACACACACAGACACTAATACAGTTGTTTATGCATATATATCTCTGAATAATCATAGGATAAATTTCTTGAATCCCCTTTTACTTTTAGCTTCAAAGAACCATATTCACCTACTTTTTCTCTTACATCTCAGGCCTTTATTCCTGTTTTCCTTTGCTGGTGTCTATTCCTTCTAGCTCTTTAAACTTCAAAATCAGCCAGGGCTCTGTTCTTGGATCTATTCTCATCTCATCTATAATCACTTCCTAGATGATTTCATCCACTCACTATCTTTAAATACCATCTCCATGCTGATGATCCCTGGATTTATATCTCCATTCTCAATCTCTTTCCTGACCCCAAACTCATATCCAATAACCTACTTATATTGAAAAGTATAGCAGTACAATTATGTACAGTACATAATACTTGATAAAGATAAAAATAACTATGTTTATGGTTTATGTATTTACTAGAGTGCTTTTAAAATAATTTTTAGAGTGTATTTCTTTTACTTATAAAAAATAAACAAAGGTAACTCTATAGCAGCCCAAGGCAAGTCTTTCAGAAAGTATTCCAAAATAAATTATTGTTATTGTAGAAGATGACAGCTCCCTGCCTGCTACGTCTCTGAAGACCTCCCAGTGGGATAAGACGTGGAGGTGGAAGACAATAATATTGATGATCCTGACCCTGAGTTTGATAAAATTCAAAGAAATTTATCCTTGAATTTAGGCTAGTATCTGTATATGTGTGTTTGTGTGTGTGTGTGTGTGTGTTCGTTTTTAGTGACAAAGTGGAAAACATAAACAAGACATGAAAAAGTTTAAAAATGGAAAAAAAAGCAATGGAATAAAGATACAAAGAAAAATATTTTTGTACTGTTGTACAATGTGTGTTTTAAGCTAAGAGTTCTTACCCAAATGAAACAAATTTTTTATAAAGTAAAAAGTTTAAAAAGTAAAAAGTTACAGTAAGCTAAGGGTAATTTGTTACTGAAGAAAGAAAATACTTTTTATAAACTTAGTGTAGCCTAAGTGGACCATGTTTCTAAAGTCTGCAGTAGTGTATAGCACACTAATGTCCAGGCCTTCACATTTGCTAATCAATTACTCACTGACTCACCCAGGGCAACTTTCAGTCCTGCAGGCTTCATTCATGGTAAGTGCCACATACAGATGTACCATATTTTATCTTTTATATTATATTTTTACTGTGCCTTCTCTGTTTTCAGATATGTTTGGGTCCACAAATACTATTGTGTGTTACAATTACCTACAGTATTAAGTGTAGTAATATGATGTACAGGTTTGTAGCCTAAGAGGAAGAGGCTATAGTCTATTTGCGTAAGTACATTCTATGATTTCACAAGAACATAATAGTAATTGCATAATGACATCATTGCCTAACAACACATTTAGAACGTATCACTGTTCTTAAGCAATGAGTGACTGTACTTCTTATGATATGGATCCTTGGTTCTCCTCCATCTCATACCCACTGGGCAATTCAATCACTTTCTTTTCTTCCCATTCCCTTTATTTTATCCATACAAGTCTCCTTGCTGTCTTCATATATGCTAATCAGACTTCCAACTCAGAGTTTTTACTCTTACTATTTCATTTGCCTGGAATTTTCTCTGCTAGAAATCTGCATGGATGGTCTGATCAATTCGTCTGTGACATGTTTCCTGGCCAATAAATCCAATATTTCAGTATGTTCTCTCCCAACAGTTCCTATCTCTAACCTAATGTTATTTTTCTCCTTACCACTTATCTTTTATTTTTCTTAATTTCCTTTGGCTTGTATGTATTCTTCATCAAAATATAAGGTTTGTGAAGGCATATAATTCTTTTCGGTCATTCTGCAGACTCAGGGTCTAGAACAGTTTCTGGAACATGGCAGGGCTCAATAATACTAACAATAATTTTCTCTAAACAATAAAATTAGTAAAAGGGAGACTTTCAGTTCTTTACACATCATTTTAAAGAAGAAGATAATGAGTGAATTTTAGTTTTCTTTACTTACATATTTCAAAAATAATATGATTGAACGTTCTTCATAAAATTAGAAATTCTAGGAACAACTTTCCAACTGGTTTATCATTTGAGAATTTAGGGTCTGAATACTTAATATTCTTGTCAGATCGTGTTCACATAGATTAAAAATGAAAAGCGTTGTTAGTTGCTTACATAGGTGCAATGAATGACTTATTGTTACAACTCAGGACAACCTGGTAAATGTAATTATTTATTTATACCAAGCTAAGGAGGTTTTAGGTTACTGTGCCTGTCAGGCCTGTCCCTAAGTAGAGATTCCATCAGAAGAGCAAGACAGTAAGAATTCTGCATAGAAAGAAGCTCCAAAAAGAGCAACAGGATGGGAAAGCTGATGTGCAAATTCAGAATTCTAGGTAATAAGATAAAATTGTGCGGAGGGGCCCGTGGATGCCGCCGAAGAAGCATCGTTAAAGTCTCTCTTCTCCCTGCCCTCATGTCTAAGTCAGAGTCTCCTAAAGAGCCCGAACAGCTGAGGAAGCTCTTCATTGGAGGGTTGAGCTTTGAAACAACCGATGAGAGCCTGAGGAGCCATTTTGAGCAGTGGGGAACGCTCACGGACCGTGTGGTAATGAGAGATCCAAACACCAAGCGTTCCAGGGGCTTTGGGTTTGTCACATATGCCACTGTGGAGGAGTAGATGCAGCCATGAACGCAAGGCCACACAAGGTGGATGGAAGAGTTGTGGAACCAAAGAGAGCTATCTCAAGAGAAGATTCTCAAAGACCAGGTGCCCACTTAACTATGAAAAAGATATTTGTTGGTGGCATTAAAGAAGACACTGAAGAACATCACCTAAGAGATTATTTTGAACAGTATGGGAAAATTGAAGTGATTGAAATCATGACTGACCGAGGCAGTGGCAAGAAAAGGGTCTTTGCCTTTGTAACCTTTGATGACCATGACTCCGTGGATAAGATTGTCATTCAGAAATACCATACTGTGAATGGCCACACTGTGAAGTTAGGAAAGCCCTGTCAAAGCAAGAGATGGCTAGTGCTTCATCCAGCCAAAGAGGTCGAAGTGGTTCTGGAAACTTTGGTGGTGGTCGTGGAGGCGGTTTCAGTGGGAATGACAACTTCGGTCGTGGAGGAAACCTCAGTGGTCGTGGTGGCTTTGGTGGCAGCCATGGTGGTGGTGGATATGGTGGCAGTGG
Organism: Piliocolobus tephrosceles; assembly: GCF_002776525.5. Classification (NCBI taxonomy): domain Eukaryota; kingdom Metazoa; phylum Chordata; class Mammalia; order Primates; family Cercopithecidae; genus Piliocolobus; species Piliocolobus tephrosceles. Next base: position 88,094,338 of record NC_045443.1, on the reverse strand, counting down.
GGATGGCTATAATGGATTTGGTAATGATGGAAGCAATTTTGGAGGTGGTGGAAGCTACAATGATTTTGGCAATTACAACAATCAGTCTTCAAATTTTGGACCCATGAAGGGAGGAAATTTTGGAGGCAGAAGCTCTGGCTATGGCGGTGGAGGCCAATACTTTGCAAAACCACGAAACCAAGGTGGCTATGGCGGTTCCAGCAGCAGCAGTAGCTATGGCAGTGGCAGGAGATTTTAATTAGGAAACAAAGCCTAGCAGGAGAGGAGAGCCAGAGAAGTGACAGGGAAGCTACAGGTTACAACAGATTTGTGAACTCAGCCAAGCACAGTGGTGGCAGGGCCTAGCTGCTACAAAGAAGACATGTTTTAGACAAATACTCATGTGTATGGGCAAAAAACTCGAGGACTGTATTTGTGACTAATTGTATAACAGGTTATTTTAGTTTCTGTTCTGTGGAAAGTGTAAAGCATTCCAACAAAGGGTTTTAATGTAGATTTTTTTTTTTTGCACCCATGCTGTTGATTGCTAAATGTAATAGTCTGATCGTGACGCTGAATAAATGTCTTTTTTTTAATGTGCTGTGTAAAGTTAGTCTACTCTGAAGCCATCTTGGTAAATTTCCCCAACAGTGTGAAGTTAGAATTCCTTCAGGGTGATGCCAGGTTCTATTTGGAATTTATATACAACCTGCTTGGGTGGAGAAGTCATTGTCTTCAGAAACCTTGGTGTAGTTGAACTGATAGTTACTGTTGTGACCTGAAGTTCACCATTAAAAGGGATTACCCAAGCAAAATCATGGAATTACTGGTTATAAAAGTGATTGTTGGCACATCCTATGCAATATATCTAAATTGAATAATGGTACCAGATAAAATTATAGATGGGAATGAAGCTTGTGTATCATCCATTATCATGTGTAATCAATAAACAATTTAATTCTCTTGAAAAAAAAAAATTGTGTGGAGGAAACTGCTGATGATGGATAATGGGGCCTTGGCCTTTGGATTGGGATTTAGGTGAGGGGCATCTGTACACAATTATGGGACTCTGAGAAATCTACTTAAGTGTACAACCACCACTGGGATATGGTAGAAGCTGGCAGCTGACTTAAGTCAGAATATAAAGCAGTGATTAAAGCAGAAACCTAACTGTAAGTGGCACTCATAACAATAGGGAGAGAGAAGACTCTGAAATGAGGGATTAGAGGCGAATTGTCTGCAATAGAGGGTCAGCTTTGACTAGAGAAGGCTAGTAGTCAGCACTGGAATTAAATAACTCCTACTCATTCTGGTATCAAGATTCTGGTATCAAGAAGGACTGGGGATCCAATGAAGGAATGCTGTGGTCAGTCAAGGGGCAAAGTGCTGTGGGTCTTGTTGCCTAGATTCTGAGGCAAATACTGCATTGTTATATTCTGTCTCCTGTTTATATTGGCCTAGACCCTGCACTTACAGGGTTGGGATGATGTGGGATCATAGGAATCTAACTAAGCAGTTTTTTTTTTCCCCACAAGTTTTTGTTTTTCACTGTTACCAGTTATCTGCATTCATTAATTCAGTAAATAGTTATTTGAACACTTCTTAAATGTCACTCTGAGCTGAGCACCAACAATAAAACAATAAATAAGACAGACTCAGTTCTTAGTCTCATAGAATTTTGCTTTCAACCTGACTTTTATCTTTGATATATTGTCCTATATGCAACAAAGTTTAACGTAATATTTTTAGTTTTGATGTCTTTTTCCATCTTTATACGTTTGTACATTTCAGTCTGAAATGAAGTGGCCTTTAGAAGGATTTCCCAATGGACTAGAAAACTGATCGGTAATCAGAGGGGTCCTTCCCTTCAGTTAATAATAGTGTTAATAATAGTCTGAAATAATTCTCAACACTGAGTGGTTATAGATGTTCATCTTGGAAAGGATGCTTGAACTTTTTCTAAATCAGCATCCTCATGTTGTATATCTGAAGCCCAGAGAAGGTAGAATGCATGACAAAATTGATGTAAAATATAGCTGGGATTAAAATGAAAGTCTCTTGATACCATAAATGAAAGGATTTTCCTCCATCATGTTCCCTATGAAGCTTCCTACTAAAAGCCTCATCTCAGCTAGAGTAGATTCTGTATTGGCCAATCATACCAGCACATACCCCGCCATTCCCCTCAATTTATGGTATTCAGGATATTTCTCTGTAAAGAAAAGATAATTGGTTTTCATTTATCTATCTATATTTCTATGTAACATACCAAAAGGATTTCTGCCAGAAACCAAAATGGAACAACTGAAAGCCATTAAAAGTAAAGAGTTACACTATAATTTCAACTTGAAATACCAAAATTTTTAGTTTGACTTTGTATATTAAAAATAAAGTCAAAATTGACACTGAAAACAGTATTTATCAATAGACTTTGGAGAAAAAAAAATGAGTAAAATATTAATTGGATTCATAGGTACTTCCTTCATTATATTTTTCCCCTTTGTTTTCACCAACTAGAACCATTTCTATGGAAGGATCAGTGATGAGGAAAATCTAAGTGTTGGGGAAGAGGAGAGGGAGGCAGGTGTCTCTTCGCCTAACTGACCATTGGTGTAATTCTCGGTTGGTTGGTATTGCTGCTGGTAACCAGTGACTGCCCATGGGTGGTTCTACACAACAGGTGACTGTTCATTGACTCCTATGAAGACAAAGGAGAGTTATTCTCCCGATGGCACACTTCCTTGAAGTGGCCTTCAGTCTCTACCACTACCTGTCCATCCTTCCCTTACTTCCTTTTCCCTCAAGTTTTCACCCAGGTGAAACCAGTTCAACATGCAATTCAAAGACAGTCTGGAAGGTAAAGGGGGCACCCAAACTATAGCATACACCTATTACTGCTTTCCATCTCTGTGGGGCTTTATGTTTTATTTAGCAACTTGATTTGATCTTTCAGCAAAATTCTCCACTGACAGACACACTGAGAAAAAAGCTCCTTGATACCACAGAGCTCATTCTCTAAACACCTGAGCAGTGTTGTCTTCTGGCCTTACTTGCTCTCATCACAGTCTAGTTTCACCGTGGAACACTGAAGTCTCTGAATCAGCAGAGGCCACTGTTGATTCCACTGGAGAGAAGCATCCTCAATGCTAATGAGTTTTTCCAGTACTTATGCTGAGAACTCTTGGGGCTACTGGAATAAATTCTCTGCAAATTTGTTTGGAGACTTTGAGCAGACTGCTGAAAATGGATGTAGGCCAAGCAAAACAGGTAACTGAATATGTCTAAAACACCAAAGCCAGCTTCTTCCTCTATTATTTCCTTTTTTTATTATTATCCTCTGCCACATAAAATGAAAAGTCCTTTAGCCACCCATACTGTATTATTGAGGACACTGTTCTAAGCGTTGTGGGTATGGTGGTAACAAGAGAGTCACATGGAATGTACAAAATAAACTAATATGCTGTAACTAGTGCATTAAGGACTCTCACATCTATGGTATAAAAATGTTAAATCTTTTCTCTGATGTGTTTTCTATTGAATCCAAGTTTTGTTTCTTAATCTTTTCTTGGGATGATTCCATAGTTCTCTGGGCATTTTTGCTTATTAAATGTTGCTTTCTTCTCATTTAAAACTTGTCTCAAATTTGATTCATAGCCCTACAACTCTCCTTTCATTCTGTAGGCAATAGCTAATCCAAATTATTGGGCACAAAGAGGAGTGAGGGGCAAAGAGACCAGTCCTTTTCCCAACTTGTGATTGTTGTCACTTTTCTGACAGATACTGCTTGGCAGCTGTTGCCTTCTGTATGGCAGGTATCCAGATTCTGGTATATCATCAGGCTCTGATATGAGGTTTTTGCATGTTTTTCTTAGGCTTCTAACCATAGATCTTCCATAATTTGGGGGATATTCCTTTAATGTTACCTCTTTCATTGTCTCAGCTCCCAGTACACCTCATACTCTCTAAATACTGGTGTCACCTGGATTGGATACAAGCAAAACAGCTAGAGCCTAATAATCTTAATAGTGTATTCATTCACGGGAAATGGTCACATATGTGCCTCACCAGTTGGTAAGACTTCAGGTGAGTTTGACATCATCTCTCCTCCCTTCTTGCTAAGTCATTCCCTGCCGTTTAAATAGGCACATTGCCATAAAGCATGAGTAATCACACAGTGGAGAATCAATGCCAATTCCCCATTCTTATAGACACTCTTGATTTCTACTCTTTACTTCACTGGGCTTTGGAGAAGGAGTGAAGAAGAATACCCCTTTTCTCTTTCTCAGCCATCTCTATAGATTGTTAATGGAAATGGTGCATGTTGCAGGGTTGGGAGTAGGGCCAATTTTGCTCCCTTTGAATAAACCTAAAAGAGAATTGTCTGCCTTCAGTTATAGGAGTTTTCTTTTTCATTTCTTTAACAAAGAAAAATAATGTAGGGATATTTATTATCTCTTGTTTTCAACTATGAAAACAAGTTGCTAATTCTAGTAAATCCAATAAACATTCTTTACCAACAAAATCCTAAACAGGCAAATATCAAAAATAAATATATGAAAACAAAACAAAGTAATTTAGCAGGTCTGGCAGATTAAGAGGTTTTAAAAGTTCTCCTTGAGAGCCCATTTGGCTAAGACCCAAATGATCAAAAGGGTTAATGAGGTGAAAATTTAAAGGAAGAAGATCTCAGATAATTGTAGGCAAATAAATAGTTAGTGAGTATGTGAAAAGTTCCCAGATTGTGAAAGAAACTAGCATATATGAAGAAGGGAAACATCAATGCAGATGTAGCAAAGTTTCACAGAGTGAGGTGGTATGAGAGTGGATGGAAGTGAACACAGAGAGATGATGGTGGCTTAAAATTAAGGGGTAGAGTTGACTCAGTTGAAGTTGGATGTATTTCAAGATAGAGTTAAAAGAATTTGCTAATTGTTTGGATCCAGGTGCAAGCAGTGAGACAAAAGGAAAATTAAAAATTACCCTATGGCATTTTATTTCAACAGCTGTAAGGATGAAGATATCATTTACTGAAAAAACACAGACTAGAGGAAGAAAACACTCTTTTGTATTAGTTTACCAGGGCTGCCATAACGAAGTATCACATACTGAGTGGCTTAAACTACAGAAGTATATTTCTCACAGTTCTAGAGACTGGAAGTCTGAGATCAAGTTGTTGGCAGAGTTGGTTTCTTCTCAGGCCTCTCTCCCTGTCTTGTAGATAGCCATATTTTCCTGTATCTTGACTTGGTCTTCCTTCTACAATTGCTTTTTGTCCAAATTGGTTTGGACAAACCAATGGTTTAGGTTCCAGTATTGGTTTAGGGTCCAGTCTAATGACCTCATTTTAACTTATTGTATTGGGGGTTAGGACTTCAAGAAAAATTGTGTTACACAATAGTTTATTTATTTATTTATTTATTTATTTACTCATTCAGTAAGTCTTAAACAATCATAGCTACACTGTTGAATGCTAGCATTATTTTACATGCTTGACATATATTAACTCACTTTAATCCCCCAAAACCCTATGAGATAAGACCTATTATCATTCCTACTTCGCAGTTGAGAAATCCAGTATATTAAGAGGCTAAATAAGTTGTCCAAGGTCAAACAACTTATACATATCAAAGCTGAGAATTCAGCCCAAACAGCCTGACTCTAGAGTCCATTCAATCTCAACACCATGCTACCTTTTCTGTAAGTACAATTATGTAACTCAGCATCTTTAAAATGATACCTATATGTCTGTTATGGGATAACACAAAGAAATAGCAACTGTGCTACTAGGTTAGGCCAGCCTAGTGTCCAGAATAGATATTCATCTTTGGACCAGCCTCTCAATTTGGCAGTCATTTATGCCCTGAAAACAATATATTATAGAGGATAAGAGGGAGCTTGGGCATGATGAGGTTTAGAATTTTGGTAAAGGTATTAGAACAACATGCAATAAACTTGACCGGAACTTCAGTGAGTCTACAACTTTCTCAACAAAGGCTCACATTTAGTATCATTTTCAAGCTAGAATGAGCCCCAAGAGTGTGGACGGGTCTGAGTCTAAGGGTAAAGGAAGCAAAAAGACCAGGCAGAAAAAGTTAGAAGGGGGCTGGAGTCAGTCATTCCTGATAAAGTGTGCAAACTCAGGATAGTTCCCTCCTTTGCTACCAAATTAAAATGAATTTCATTTCCCTGCAAGGTGACTTTCTGCTCCAGCACTACATTCCCTATATTCAGCTGCAGCACTTGAAGTTAAGATTGAATTTGAAAGCGCTTAAGAAAGAATTTGGACATAGGCCAAAGGTAGTCAGAAGTGAATGAAAATCTTTTTGAAAATTTTGTTAGTGATGAAAAATCTGGCACAGGAAATCTGTCTGACAGCAAGCCTATCTTTTGTAACAAGAAATCAAATATTTGTGACAACATTCTTTGTTTTACAATGGATTATTTGTGTCTTTACTATTAACACTTTCAGGAAATATATTTATTGAAAGGTAATCATCTTTATATCGCTACACTAAGTACCATGTGAATAAGAAGACTCTTACTTCTGAGATATGCATTTGGAGTGGAATAGCTGTGAATAAGAAGCTCATGCTTTGAAACAGGAGGGATACTTAGCTAAGTGACCATGAACACACTCTATAACTAAGTTCATACTAAGTACATGTTTAGTTTAGAGGGAGGAGACAGAGAGTTTTGTGGAGTGCTGTAATACTGTGAAGTTTGAAATACATAGTTGAAGGTTAGGAACACAGGTTCTGAACACATAACCTTGTATTTGGCTCAACTTTGTAGAAACAGCAAGTAGACATAAGGCCCAGTTAGGTTATCTCCTCTTTCTATCTCAGTTTCATTTTTATCTCTTTGAAGTAAGTGAGATAATGTGACACATTTAGCACAATATCTAGGAAAAGTATTAGCCACTAATTGTATTACCATTGTCAGTATCATTTTAGAAGAAGCAAGGGCCAGTATATGAAGGTCTTAAGAAATGTAATAAGTTGTATTTGAAATTGTAGACAGTGCTAAAATCTTGAGTGGAGTGGAGGAGTGGAGGAGTGGAGGGAGTGACAAACTGAATAAAATGATACAATTTCATTTTATAGTACATTGAAGCTAAATTGGAAAATAATAATAAGAATACATTACTTTGTTTTCTTCCCAGGTGTGTGAATCTTCATAAACATAGATTATCTAGTTGGAAGTTGAGAAAACTATTTGATTTTTTCAAAATGTCCTATTTCTATATTTTCAATAATTTAGGCATGCCCCCTTTCTTTTTCTGACTATTTGGGGCTATTTCACTAATTGTATATATCTTCAAGAGTGGAGAGTGGAAGCTTGGAATGGAGGTACAACACAAATTAGATTTTTCTACTTGCCTGAAGAAGTGTAATACTATTGACCAACTTAGGACTTATTTGTGGCTTTCATTGTTTCTTATTATTTTCGCTATCATGAATGTACTGATGGGATTCTTCTTTCACGCTTTGGGAGAAGAGACAGTGAGAGAAATGATGAGACAATGAACAGTTATGCAATTTCAGGGCATAAGTTTCTGGTATATATTAAGTATTTTGTGTTTAGTTAGTAGTTTAATAGTTCAAATTGCATATTTTTAATTACACAAAGCTGTAATGAAATCAAATAAGGCCTGTATCTCATTTTTTTTCATAGGAACACTACTAATTACTAGTAATGGTTTCATGACTTGTAACTGGGTTAACCAGTAATATATCAAGTATTTTGTATTTAATTAGTAGCTTAATAGATCAAATTACATATTTTAATTATGCAAAGCTGTAATAAAAAGAAATAATGCCTGTATCTCATTTCTTTCATAGGAATACTACTAATTACTAAGTAATGATTTCATGACTTGTAACTGGGTTAACTGCATACGCGGTATACTATAATATATCAGTTTTATATCAATATCGGACATCATATAATCAAAAATAGTGTCCAAGTGCATATATTTAAGACAGAAGTATTTCCTACACCAGTTAGAAAACAGGATTATCCAATTACAGTCACATTTTTTTAAAAAGTATTGTTACTAACAGAGTAAATAAACTCTGCTTTAGCTAATTCCAATGTCCTTAGTAAATTTTGGTTATTGTCTGAAATATTAGTTTTTTATTTGTAAAATGTGAAAAATATTTCATATAATGAAATAATTTGAGAATAGGGACTTAGTACATACTTTCTGATGATAGCCATGAAGAATAAGCCTCTAAGCTAACTTAAATGCGTCTGTTTGTCTTCGTATTGTTATATTGGCATATAAATCAGTCCAGAGAGCAGCTTAACCTTCTTTTTGTCTTAGAAGTTCATTTATTTGTGCAAGATTTCTTTTCAAATTCATGCAGATGAGTCCAGAGTCATTGGCAGTATTCTAGAAGAGTTTCTTCATTCTTCCTTTCTATTCCTTGCAATATTATTTGTGTCTAATTTTGTGTAAACATTCCAGGACTATTGTTCAACAATGTTAATGCATTTGGATTTGCACAAGTAGAACCAAAAGTAGGTAACAAAAACATTGATTGAAAATAAAACATTTATGTTTCTTCAAAAGATTGTATGAGATTAAAAAACATAAAGACCTATAACAAATTTCCTTACCTTTCTCCACTTAGCAGTGTGACATTGGTCATTTACAATTCTAGATGACATCAGTACAGAATGCAAGCATCTATTTGAAATCAGATATTTCTGTGGACTGCCGCATTCTAGGGAGGGTGCTAAAGAAGAACAGGTTGGGTGGAATAAAAATAGTGAAGAAGTATGGGAAATATAGTAAGGTATGGTAACTCAGTAACAGTGTTGCAAGTAAAGGGGGAACAAAAATAACATTTGAAATGTAGAGATCCTAATACTTCAACTGACAGTCTGTGTCGTCGTATTTCCTCATGCCCCCTCGGATAGGAAAATATGGAAAATATAGTAGAAGACTATAAAATAATTAGAGATAAACCATTGTTGTCATGCTTCTGGACTTAGAATTTTTGGAAAATGGATTTGAATGTGCTTGTGCTTCAGCCTGAAATATTCAAACAGCCTTCTACCTGGGGTGAAACTAAACTTCCCAATGTACTGATTTAGCACTTTCCATCCTACTCAGAGCACTTAAGAATGGATTAAAATTCTGATGGCCACTGTTACAGATTCACAGACTGTGTTTTGTTTGGCTCATACTATATGTTTAAAAACCCAACATATTAAAATTGCTATGAACTCAACATCTAGCACTTTGTAGAAATTGTTAAATCTAGCAGTACAAGTCCAAATTTCCTCATTGCTGCAATAGAATGGATTGAGAAAGGCACACCCTTGAGCCATGGATTATATTCTCTATATTCTCTACTGTCCACATTATTCCCTCTTGTGTCCCTGACACTGTGACCAACTAATTTATTAATTGGTATATATCATTAATCTTATAGCTTATTTTTTAGATTTTTTTTAATACTAGAAGATGCCTTTTTAAATCTGCTATATTTTTGTCATCTTGGGAACATACTAGTAAACTGAGTTTGTGGCACCTACTTTTTTGACTCATCATTATCCATGGTCCATGATTAAAAGTACATTACTCAGTCTGACATTCATTTAATATTCTCCAATTGTATCTCAGCCATTCATTCAGCATGTGTTTATTGAGTGCCTACTATGTGCTACATACTTAGGCAATGGTGGTAGCGTTATTGGAAGGGATACAAGGATGAAAAAAGCACAATTTCTGCTCTTGAGAGTCTCAGACTCTACGAGGAAAGAGACATTTTATAGCATTTTAATTCCATCCTGTGAGAAGTAAGGAGGGTGCTTAAAAAATATTTTTATAGAAGTACACAAGAGATGAATATCGGTTGAAACTCAGGCTGGAAGATCTAGGAAACCTGAACAGAGGAGTTGAAAGACACCTAGACTGTATTCTAAAGAACTTTATGAAGCTTTTTAGACAAACATTTAATGTTTATGAAGGTAATCATATTCATAATTAGTTCTTACTCCCTTTATTTGAAGATACTCCTTGCTTTTTTTCATAGAAGCCACGAGAAATCCTAAGGTCTTCCTTTCCCCCATATAACTTCATCTTCCTTAGAATAAAATCTCTGGAGGTTCAGCATTTTTTCCACCTCCTTCTCTCATCCTTGAAGCCTCAGAGCTCAAAGACGCTTTAAGGACTTCATCTAATTCTTGCTTAGCTGTTGAATGAATAAAATGCTCTTGTGTTGGTCAGTCTGGAGCAATTTATATATTAATAAGTATATATTTTCTAAGTTTTGAGTAACTTCTTTGAATAACCTACATTTTAGGATATGTGTATGTGTGTATGTGTCTGTGTGTGTATGTTTAGAGGGTACAGAAATAGACAATAATGGAACGTTTTCTGAACTCTTTGCATCATTAGAGATTCAAAAATAGTGACATAGACTGGGCATGGTGGCTTACGCCTGTAATCCCAGCAGTTTGGGGGGCTGAGGGGGGCGGATCTCCTGAGGTCAGGAGTTCGAGACCAGTTTGGCCAACATGGTGAAAACCCATCTCTACTAAAAATACGAAAGTTAGCAGATCATGGTGGCTTGCACTTGTAATCCCAGCTACTTGGGAGGCTGAGACATGAGAATCGCTTGTACTCGGGAGGTGGAGTTTGCAGTGAGCTGAGATCACACAACTGCACTCCAGCCTGGGTGACAGAGCAAGATGGAGAGGCAGTCTCAGACTATCCCTATGTCTCAAAAAAAAAAAAAAAAGTAACATTGATAAATTGTTTACTAACACCAAGAGTTATCATTAATGAAATAAGATGTTTTATTGTGGAATCAGATTGCTTTTTCTAATTTTTTTTATTCAAGGATGAGTATCTTTACAAATCTGTAATATATGAAACAAAATTAATGCATCTTGATTCATTTTGATTTCAAATGATCTATTTATAAATCCCAGAAGAGATAATATTTGTAAACATAATTGACAGAAGATGAATAGCAAACATTAGGGCTTGTAGTAGGACTGGCCAAACATTAATGCTTATCCTGGGAAATGGATTTGTCTTTTGAGTTGAAGCAAACTCTATCTCATTCAGAATGTAGATTTATTTATTGGAACTAACCAAAAACCAAATTATCAAATTCATACTTTGAAAAATAAAAATAAAATATGTGTATATTATTTTTTTCTTTTTTTGCCTATCAAGAAATAAAACTCTCAAATGAACTCTATAAATATCCTCTTACAAGTGAGCCACAATGTAAATAATAGTTTCTCACAGTATTCCTAAATTTAAATAATTTAGTGTTTTTGATTTTCCCTTTACATATTAGAAAAGGTATCAAGTTATACTTCAAATTAAACAATTCTAGGTTCTTAACTTTTTCCCAGTATTTATTTAATCATCCTGGCATTTTAAGCTATACATTTGTATCCTTTCTTCCAATAATTTAAGTTAAGTCAATGGCACTCAATATAAAAATTGATGTACTCTGGGAGGTTCAAGTACAACTAATGTACTTGGTATTGAATCATAAATTGAAAGCTATCAATCAGTCTATTGGAAGAAGCTTTGGTTCTATCATTTTGAAAAAGGAAACCAGGAATTAATGAAAGATGATTGATTGGACAATGTTTTTCTTTCAATACTTTTTGGGCTGCTTTGTAAATCACAGTTCACAGTGGTCACAAATAATTTTATAATTCACTGAAGAACAGGAACTTCCACTTAGATTGCAGCTCACATTCTTCTGTTACTCCAGCTGAATTTCTCTGTACTGTTTTGTACTATTATCATGACTGTATTCTTGATCCCACTGTGTGGTAGAAATGCATGTATTTTAAGTGTCTATTGTTAGAATACAAAATAGCCTTTGTTGTAAAAAATCACTGGTTTCTTGAATGAATACAGAGTAGTATCTGGAGTTGGATGAATAAAATAGAAACAAGCAGGAAACTATTCTACAAGACAGGTATGTGTTACAAGAAACTGATTTGGTAAGGGTCAAACACCAGAAAGCTTTGATGGGCTTATAATATAGTGCTCAGGTGTTATATGAGGTTCATGTGGTGTCAGGATGTCCAACCATATGGACAGGTTACAAAATGGAAAATTTAATAGGCCCAAATTTATTATTTTGTTATCTGGCCATGTAAAATGAAACTCTAGCCACTGGATTAGAGGCAGTCTCAGACTATCCCTATGGAAGTGAATGACCATACATACATTAATAGGGTCAACAAGAAACGCAGGTACAGAAACCAGAAATGGAAGTTCAAAGTAAGTCTTTGCTTAAGAGTAGTTTACTTATTTGGCACATATTTACAGATGATGACTACATGCCTAGAATTCTACCAGAGCTCAAAATGAAAAGTGAGAAAGATACTTATCAGTGATCTCACAGTTTTAAGAATTTTTTGAGCACTTTCTCAGATTGTTGTACACAGTGAAGTAAATCATTGATTGACAAATGTATACCAGAGATTATGCAAGTTTTGATGAGATGCTCCTAACTCATCATTAGGAGTTATGGAGGAAGGAGGGAATCATGTTTCAGCTGGGAAAACATAATGAACAAAGACACTGAATGGAATACCTTTGTTCAGGGTCCTGAAGTGTTTTACTCTTGGTTGAGCTTAAAATGGAAAGCAATGTGTGGCCAGAGTGATAGCAATTGAAAAAGGCAAATTTCACTTTCAGAAAACCTTGTTTTTCCACTCAATGACATTTCTACCCTGTATGTGATGGGTCACCGAATGGATTTAAGCAGCGTTGTTCAGTATATGAAATCCAAATCTTTCTTTGATTATTCTTGTCACCCGGAGGAGTTAAAGCAGAAGATGAAGATTGCAGGTTGGAGACTATTGCAGCAGTTATTCTGAGAAATGATGGGGCCTGGCCCTTGAGAATGGTTTAGTTAGGATAAGGATAATGGTGGCAACATACTTGAGATTTATTTAGGAAGTAAAAACAGTACAACTATTTGGAGTGCAGCAATTACATTAGTGAGGTTCTGTGCATTCAGTGTACCCCTTCACTTTTACTCCATGGCTCATGGAAAGACCACATGCTTCAGCCTTCATTGTAGGTAGGGTGGTTTTATGATTGTGTGCTAGCCAGTGGAATGTGGTTAGAAATGTTACTTGTTAGTCCTGTTTCTGACTCACAAAACCTTCATTTGGAATCTTGCCGTCATTCTCTTCATCTAGATACATTACTCTGAGGAGTATTCCAAGATCCTAGGATGGAGCATGGCATAGAAGAAGTATGCATCCCTGAATGACTCCAAGCAGCAAAGCCTAGAGAGGCTACAGATTCAGTATTGATATCTATTAAACTTTATTTTATTTAATTTGACATTTGTTTGTTATAAAAGTAATTTATCCTGATGAATACACTAGTGAAAAAAAGGAAACAAAAGGAACATATTTAGATGGGAGGAGACTATTCCATTTTTTAACATGGTGAATTTGAGGTGACTATGAAGCAAAGTGGTAAAACCCTAAGAGCAGATAAGGTTATTCAGGAGAGTACTTGACTAAGGAAAATCATAGATCAAAGATGAAATTCTGAGAGAACCAGAAGTTAGGAGCCAGAAATATTCATTAAAAATGAGGAGCTCAGACTGGAAAGAGTGGCAGGATCAAACCTAGAGGGACTTGACTTTCTATTTTAAGGTGTTAGAATTTTCTAATGAGAAGCCTCTGTTGGATTTACTCTGGGGATTCGATATAAGATTTGCATCATGCCTCAGGAGAAGATACAAATGACACATGTGAATATAAAAGTTTCAAGAAAAGTTGGGAGGCCATTACAGTGGTTAACATGAAGCTGTCTTGGAAACCAAGTAAGTAAAAATGTCAGGAAGAGAAAAATGCCCAAAATGGAGAAAATGATCAAAAGTTCCAAATGCAAGAGAGAGTTTCGTTTTTATAATGTTGAGTTTGACAATATGGCAGTCAACAAAGACTGAAGCCATATTGTCATAGGATAAAGCACATCCAGAAGTAATGTTCTAGAGACTGCAAAATTAGACAACTTTTGTGAGAATGTAAGGAAGGAAGCCGAAAACCTGAACTGTAGTTGGAGGCATGTGTTTGGTGTTAAGTTATTGTTATTGTTGATTTTTGTTAAGATGAAAAACATATAAACTTGTTTATATGCTTGCTTTGTCCTTTTGTGCAGCTACAAATGAATATCTAAGATCGTGTAATTTATAAATAAAAGAGGTTTATTTGGCTCATGGTTCTGCAGGCTGTACAGGAAGTGTGGCATCAGTATCTGCTTCTAGGGAGGACTTCAGGCAAATTTCACTGATGGCAGAAGGCGAAGGGGAGCTGGCATGAGCAGAAATCACACAGTGAAAAGAGGAAGAAGAGGGGGAGGACTTTTTAAACAACCAGCTCTCACAAGAACTGATAGAGTAAGAACTTATTCATTACCACAAACAGCAGCAGGCCATTAATGAGGGATCTGCACCCATGACCCAAACACTTTCCATTTGGCCCTATCTCCAACATTGGGGGTGATATTTCAATATGAGATTTGGGGGAACAAAAATTCAAACTATAGCATATGCTAAATGAAAAAGAGTCAAAAAAGAGAAGAGAACACTTAAAGATTTTGCAGAAAAAAAAGGATAACTGAGAAAGCAAAATCTCAGAAGTACGGACAGAGTGGAATCAAAGTCTAAATTGGTGTTTGACTTGAGCGAGACATGAGGGTCATCATATCATCAGAGACTAGAGGAAAGGAAGTGAGGACCTATAGCATCAGTGTCTGTAGGTGTGGACGCCAGAAAATTGAAATGGCTCATGGCTGATTTGCTCTATATGCTATAAAGGGAGGAGCAAAGATAAGGAATGAGGTACTGGAAAATTCATGTATACAATGGTTGTTGAAGGCACAATTAACATTGCAATTAAGGAAAAACAAAAGTTTTTTATGCATTACCAAATTCTATTAATTTTTATTGAAGAAGAAGCTTTGCTACCAGAAATAGTGATTGGCATGAAATGTCCAAATCTTAATTTTAATGATTAATTCACTAGTTTGATTTCAATTTCTAAAATCAATTCTTGCAGCAATTTTGATATTTACACACAACAATATTTTGTACTGAGCTATTGTTGAGCTGTCGTTTCTATTGACCATGTACATAAAAATATTTGCCATAGGATTAAACAAAAGCAAAATAGCATAAAGTGTATAATCACTTATATAGGGTTTTTTTTCTGCCTTCATTTATTAAGCATCTGTAGGAACAAAGGTAGACAGGAAGGAGTTCATCCCATGAGTAATTCTAACTCTCAATTCTGATTTCCCACATATCATCCTAAAACATGAACATTAGACAAGAAACAATTCCTCCTGAAATAGAAAAACAGAGAATATCAGCTCTTTCTTCATGAAATACTTTTATAAAATGATTACCTACAAAATAAGTTGCAGGTTGTGCTGATGACAAAAATCAAGACCCTTATGGAAATATGAAACACTAGTTTTTCTAAAAGACTTTTTCTGAAATATCCAAGTTAAGTTGGAAGCTTCTTAGTGTTCCCTATCAGACCAAATATGCCTCTGACACTGTACTCTGGGCAATAGAATTGGGCTCCCTTGTCTGCCTCCCATAATAAACTCAGTTTCTTGAAAATAGTAGCTTATCCATCCATATTTCTAGAACTTCGAAGACCTTTTGGTACATTGTATGCAGTCAGTAACTGGTAATTGAATAATATATCAAAACTAAGTGAATTATTAAATGAATAAATAGATGATTGTTGTTATATTCAGAGAAATACATACTCTTTAGTTTGGCCTCAGACCATACAAGTAAAGCTACAGTTACTTCTTTAAAATAGAAATGAAACAAGAAAAAGAAAATAAGAACAAAAATCTTCCATGGTTGTTTGAAAGAATATGTCTGGGAACATATATCTAAATTATGCTTACAATAGCTAATGATATCCTTTTTTATTTTTTTAGGAATACTAAAAAGAAAATAGGATAAATGCCAAGAAGTAAAATATGCTGCTGCATTTAGGTGTAATGGTGCACTACATAATACAACTAGCAAAAAGTTCTTCCTGGTCTATTCTATGTCTCACAAAGGCAAACTTCAGTTAACACTTAAAGTCACTGAATCCACAACAGAGATGTAAATCATTCAGTATACAGGGCTTTTAACTTAGTTTTCCTGGGCTTTCTAGAGGGAGAAAGAAAACCTGAAAAGTCTTTCTGCAGATTCCTAATGGTTACCAAATATTTCTTAGGTCATTTTTTTTCAGTTTTCATTTTAAATTCAATTTAGCTTTGTGAGAAAAGATGGAAAAGGTAACTGAAAACTCATTTTATAGCAAATCTATTAAGCTTAGAAATAAAATTATTCATTTCTTAAAATGTATCACTTTGTCATATGAATAAGGAAATACTACCTCCACTAATTGTTATTATTATACATGGTTGAACTCTTAGTAAAATGAGTTCACACTGAATAATTTCTTATAGGAGGCTTTAGAGGCTATGTTTGAACTCAAAATTTGCAAAATTTTCTAAAATGATTGTTTTACACTAATCTCCAAATGATTGATAATTTTAACACATTACTTAATGCATTGGTAATAATTTTCCATTGTTTTACAATGATTTCCTGTCCTCAAGTTAATTCATATTATTAGTACTGTTAAATTTAACCTGTCACAAAAAGACTTTATATTATAAAGTTCAAAGAATATTAGAAACACAAATATTAAGGAAAGCACAACATTCTGCAATCTCCTGTGTTTTCTTATCAAATCAAATCAAACTCTAAGCCTCATTTTTCAAAAAATAAATATATTTTATACACGGAACAAAAATGTATTATGTATTATTTAACCATGTATTATGAATTATCATCCTATCTCTCTCTCTCTTTTTTTATACTTCAAGTTCTGGGATACATGTGCAGAACATGCAGGTTTGTTACGTAGTTGTACACATGCCATGGTGATTTGCTGCACTCATTGACCCATCATATACATTAGGTATTTCTCCTAATCCTATCCCTCCCCTAGCCCCCCAACTCCCGATAAGCCCTGGTGTCTGATGTTCCCCTCCCCATGGAACATCAGACACCAGGGGATTGTTCTCATTGTCTCATTGTTCACCTCTCTCTTATGAGTGAGAACATGTGGTGTTTGATTTTCTGTTACTGTTAGTTTGCTGAGGATGATGGTTTCCAGCTTCATCCATGTCCCTGCAAAAGACAAGAACTCATCCTTTTTGTATGGCTACATAGTATTCCATGGTGTATATATGCCACATTTTTTTTATCCAGTCTATCATTGATGGGCATTTGGGTTGGTTCCAAGTATTTGCTACTGTGAACAGTGCTGCAACAAATATGTGTGTGTATGTGTCTTTATAGTGGAATGATTTATAATCTTTTGGGTACATACCCAGTAATGCGATTGCTGCATCAAATGGGTTTCCTGGATCTAGATCCTTGAGGAATCATCACACTGTTTTTCACAATGGTTGAACTAATTTACATTCCCACCAACAGTATAAAAGTTTTCCTATTTCTCCACATCTTCTCCAGTATCTGTAGTTTCCTGACTTTTTAATGATCACTATTCTAACTGGTATGATGTGCTATCTCATTGTGGTTTTGATTTGGATTCCTCTAATGACCAGTGATGATGAGCTTTTTTTTCATATGTTTGTTGGCTGCATAAATGTCTTTTCAGAAGTATCTGTTCATATCCTTCACCCATTTTTTGATGGATTTGTTTTTTTCTTGTAAATTTGTTTAAGTTCTTTGTAGAATCTGGATATTAGCCCTTTGTCAGATGGATAGATTGCAAAAATTTTTTCTTATTCTGTAGGTTGCCTGTTCACTTTGATGATAGTTTCTTTTTTTTTTTTTTTTTTTTTTTTTTTT
>NC_045443.1:87830641-88076344 GCF_002776525.5 Piliocolobus tephrosceles | reverse complement strand
TTTTTTTTTTTTTTTTTTTTTTTTTTGAGACGGAGTCTTGCTCTGTCACCTAGGCTGGAGTGCAGTGGCCGGATCTCAGTTCACTGCAAGCTCCGCCTCCGGGGTTTAGGCCATTGTCCTGCCTCAGCCTCCCAAGTAGCTGGGACTACAGGCGCCCGCCACCTCGCCCGGCTAGTTTTTTGTATATTTTAGTAGAGACGGGGTTTCACCATGTTAGCCAGGATGGTCTCCATCTCCTGACCTCGTGATCCGCGCGTCTCAGCCTCCCAAAGTGCTGGGATTACAGGCTTGAGCCACCACGCCCGGCCTCACTTTGGTGATAGTTTCTTTTGCTGTGCAGAAGCTCTTTAGTTTAATTAGATCCCAGTTGTCAATTTTGGCTTTTGTTGCCATTGCTTTTGGTGTTTTAGTCAGGAAGTCTTTGCTTATGCCTATGTTCTGAATGGTATTGCCTTTCCTACCTCTTTAGAGAGTTTTTGTGATGACCAAGGGATAGACTAAAAACATTAGCTAAATGAAAAGTATTATTAAACACTAAGGTGACTATATTTTCCTACATACTTACAGTATTTTGGAACTATTCTTGATTGCATGCATGCTAACCACATCTTATTTTCTGCTGTTATATTTTTGGGATTTTCTTTACAAATAAGAACATTAATAAATAGGTATTACACACACATACACACACATAAGTCTCTGTTCATTTGCTTTAGGCATATCTGCTTAATCTTTTTTTTTTTTTTTTTTCTTAAATACTAGTTGTATTATGAGTGAATGAAGGGAGAAAGAAGAAGCAGTAGGATACTTCTTATAGTGGAACCATGCTGGGCTGGAGTTAGATTAGAATATCATTGATTTCTGATTGGTAGTAAGCGTGGAAGCTGGAATTTGTCTTTGAGATACACTTCTTAATTGATCCTAGGCTTATTTGTTAGGCATAAAATTGTATCACCTAATTATATACTTAAAGAAGACCCAAGTCAGCAAAACAACCCACGTTTCAGATGATTAAATTCATCCTTCTACATAATGATGATGACAGGTCACTTCACTAGCAGAAGGTGCCTCTCTGAAAAGATGATTATGATGCAACTTTCTTTCGCTGGTTTGTTTTGGGTGACTCTTGTATAATCCATGAGATAATGTTGCGTTACTAGAATAGGAGTTAGAGAATGTACCAGAAGAGAACATATTCATGCAACATCTCTCAAATATATTGTATTAGTCTGTTTTCATGATGTAGATAAAGACATTCCTGAGGCTGAACAATTTACAAAAGAAAGAGGTTTAATTGGATTTACAGTTCCACGTGGCTGTGGAGGCCTCACAATTATGGCAGAAGGCAAGGAGGAGCACGTCACATCTTATGTGGATGGCAGCAGGCAGAGAGATTGGACAGAGAAACTCCCCCTTATGATACTGTCAGATCTCGAGAAACTTATTTGCTGTCACGAGAGTGGCACCAGAAAGACCTGCCCTCATAATTCAATCATTTCCCACTGGGTCCCTTCCACAATACATGGGAATTATGGGAGCTACAAGATGAGATTTGGATTGGGACAGGGTGCAAAACCGTGTCATATATATTGAGCCACTATTGTCTGATAGGACAGGTTCTCTGTAACAGAATGCCAGCATGTGGATGGAGAAAACTGTCCGTAATAACTGCCTATGAATGATCCAGTTGAGTGGCCATTAAGGGGATAGATACTAGTATCTGAGGTTTGCATTGTTTTTGTTTTGTTTTGTTTTGTTTTGTTTTTGCATTTTCTTTACTATCTTCAAGTCTTAGGAAAGGTATGGCTGCTGTAGCAAATTACCACAAGTGGCTAGTAAACAACAGAAATTTATTTTCTCACAGTTCTAGAGGCCAGACATTCCAAATCAGTATAACTGGACCAAAATCAAAGTGCTTCCTCTTAAGGCTTTAGGGGAAAATCTGTTTATTGCCTCTTCCAGTTGCCAGTGGCTGGCGGCATTCCTTTTATCGTGATCCATCACTCTAATCTTCAAGGTCAGCATCTTCAAATCTCCCCCTGCTTTGTCTTCATGACACCTTTTCTTCTGTGTATTTGTCAATTACTGCTCTGCCTTTCTCTTATAATGATGCTTGTGATTACATTTAGGACCCAACTGGATAATCTCTTCATCACAGAATTCTTAACTTAATCAAATCTTTAAAAGTCCTTTTTTGCTTATATGGTTACATTTACAGTTCCCAGAAATTATGACCCGATATCTCTCGGGGGAAGGGTGTGGGAAGGGCATTATTGCACCCATCACATTCTCCCTCTGTACCTTATTTATTTATTTGAGACAGAATTTCACTATGTTGCCCAGGCTTGAATGCAATGGCACAATCTCAGCTTTCTGCAACCTTCGCCTCCCAGGTTCAAGTGATTCTCGTGCCTCAACATCCAGAGTGGCTGAGATTACAGACCTGTGCCGCCACACTGGCTAACATTTTTGTATTTTTAGTAGAGGGGGAGTTTCACCATTTTGTCCAGGCTATTCTCGAACTCCTGACCTCAGATGATCCGCACACCTCAACCGCCCAAAATGCTGGGATTACAGGTGTGGCCACCGTGACTGGCCTCTTTACACCTTTAGAGTTGGTATCCAAAGTAATGCTGATCATTTAATTGAAAACTTCCAACGTACCCTTCAAAAATGATAAAGTATAAAGAGAACAAATGAGGCAAGACACACAGAATAACTAAAAGGAACAAAATGCCCAATCTTTAAATTACCTGTAATCATGAAAAGCACTCTGTCACTACATGGAGAGTAAATGCAGCCCATTAAAAAAAAAAAAAAAAAAGGTCGAAGAAAAGAGGAGAGTTAGAAGCAGGCCTGCAGGCCTAAGGTCAATCTAAAATAGATACCCAAAATGAAAGTCATTCTTAAATCAACAAACAAAATATGAAAAGGGGATCATGGGAGATAAGAGCACATTTTGAAAAGGGATATAAATTCCATATGTCTACACAAAAACTTGTACGTAAATGTTAATGGCACCTTTACTTATAATACTAAACATTGAAAATATTGCAAATGTCTATCAATAGATGAATGGATAATCAAATGATGGTGTGTTCTTCCAATGGAATATTCAGAAATAAAAATAAATGACCTTAAACTTAAATATGGATTATTTTACCAAGTTTAAACTCACTCTGTGTCATTCCTACACACACACAAAATTATAAAGTGAGCAAAGAGAAACTGAACCTATACTAGCATTAGAATTCTCCTTCAGGTCTGCTACTCATTAATAATGCAGTCTGAGTACTAATATTAGTATTTAATATTTGTCCACATTTTCTCAAATATGTCTTTTAGGATATTAACTTTAATATCACTTTAATCTTAATGAATTAACTTCCTGGCTGTTAGAGCTCTGTGTCCTTCTCTAGAATGACTGTTCTATCTATTTAACAATGGTACTTATAGATTTCTTCTATTGAGCAATTATTTGAATCTTCTCATCCATGATAGCCACTATGCCATTGTACTCCCAAACCAATCCCTTCTTACCACATTTACTGCTACAATTTTGATCCAAACCACCACAAGTTTCCATTTACATTGTTGCAATATTGTTTCCCTGTTGCTTCTCTACAGTCTGTTCTCCAATTTAAATTTTAAGTCATATAATGTTACTTCTCTGTTGAAAACTCTCCAATAACTTCACATCTCATTCAGAGAAAGAGTCAAAATCCTCACAGTAGCTATTATAAGGCCCTCAAATAACACAACATATCAGACTGCAAAAATCAGACTCATGTGAAGCAGAGGTCTTGGCATCGAGCTTTACTAATACTTTCAAGGACAAAAGTAATTGTGAGGCACAGGCAAAGCAAGGAAAGGTCTAGGGCACAGCTCCCCATGTCCTTTCTCACTACAACAGGATTTTCTCTGGTGCAGATAAATATATGAAATCTCCAAGTGAAATATGCAGCTTTGCTCAGTCTTTCATATAGTTAATGAAATATCTCTACATTCTCCTCAAGTTCATGACATTTTTTCCTAGAACTATGCCCTATGAATCAATTCCAAGTTTGTTTATTCTCTACAATTCTTTATATAGTAGGTACATCCTGCTGAAAGCATTCCACAGACAAGGACTCTCTCACTAGCACATACAGATAATTTGTTTGCTAGAAAGTTTTGTTACTGGCATCTTTGCAAGCAGATTTGACTGGTTAATCTTCTTTATTTTTCCACAGATGTTTATCAGTAAAAGGAGAGAATGTGTTGCAGGCCTCGTCCACAACCTGTTTTTCCCCAGGTCTCGACTAGATTTGACTTCTATTTTCTTGATAAGTTTATCTCTGACTTCTTTTCCCTAGATCTTTCCACATCAGCATTTCTAGTCTGTTCTTTTCCTCAGAGATACCATGTTTCTGCCTCAGGACTTTTGCATCCGCTAACCCAGAGAGCTGTGCTGCTAGTTTTCTCTTTTTATTGAGGTTTACACACAAGTCTCCTCACTGAAGCC
Source organism: Piliocolobus tephrosceles (assembly GCF_002776525.5). Lineage (NCBI taxonomy): Eukaryota > Metazoa > Chordata > Mammalia > Primates > Cercopithecidae > Piliocolobus > Piliocolobus tephrosceles. The sequence continues at coordinate 88,071,840 of NC_045443.1, read as the reverse complement.
TTCTCTAAACATCTTAATTATATTAGAATTACCTTTTTTTTCTCTCCAATACTTCCTCTCCTCTTCATCTACTTTATGTCTCTCTGTATCATCTATCATGATCTGACATATCGATATTTTCTTTATACTTATGCTTACCATGTATCTCTCACCACTAGAGTTAAGACCATGAGGCATTCTTTTTCTTTTTTGGTCATTGTTGTATTTCCAGCATTTTCAATGGTGTGTAAGACTAAGCAATATGTCAATTAAGTGTTTTTTTGATGAATAAATAAAAGGGTATATAAATAAACATTACTCAGAGATGATACTGGAATCCATATTAGCCACAATTCGCTATTTAACTCTCCCCTCATATCCTATATAAGAGGCTGTTTATATTATCTAATTTGGTATGTATTCATTTGGGAAAAGTTTCCCCAAATACCTCTTTCATCTGGTTAGCAACTTATATCCTAGTTTTAATCATGAGAATTACACACTTTCTTTTTTTCTACCCATGTCTTTCCATATTGCAATTCCTTCAGATTGAGTCAAGATAACCCTTGCTTTAATTTCTATTGCCCAAGATACACCCATGTTGTTACTGTCCTTACTGGGATACTTTTGTAAATTCTATGGCTAGGTCTAGGTGAACCCATTAAGACTCCCATCTAGCTTATCCATTCTCAGTCTTTGATAATAGGACATAAAAGTCTATTGTATCCAACACAGACATCATGAATGCCTGCCTTTTTCCTCTATTTTTTTAATCAATGATCTACTGATCCTAGACGTTGTCATTCATTAATTTATTCAGTCAATTATATAATTGATGATATTGTGAAGTACTTATATATATTTGACATTTTAACATATTCTAGAATTCATAATTTTTAAAAAGTATGGTCCTTTCCACTATTTTAACAGATACTAGACTAATACATAAATTACTGCAATTCAATTTAAATGCTATATCTGTAATATATACAGAATTGCTATGGAAACGCAAAAGAAGAACCTATTTGCCTTGGCCCAGTAATTTCTCTATTTAGTTGTTTAATCCAAATCAGAAATAGTGGGTATAGTTCCTCTTACAAGTTTCTCCTTTTTTCTTTTTAAATTTTGTTATCTTCATATTCTATACATAATACTGGAATAGTAGATATATCTTTTTATGGTTATTCTATGATTCAGTACGGTCTATGGCTTATCTAACATGCTTTGTGACAAGAAAGAAAAGACCCCTATTTAATTTCCTCTTCTATAATATAATTATAACAATGAGCAATCAGCAGAGTGATGAGTACCGAATAAGAAAACATGATTGAAATGGAATACAATCTCCAGCCAGGAAGGATGCTTGAGAAAACAGTACAGTTTTGTGAATAAGCATCCATGTTCTGGAGTCAGCAAATCCAGGCTTTGCCTTTTACTATCTGTGTGATCTCGAGTATGTGGTTTAACCTCTCTAAGCATAAAATACATAAATTTTATTTATGTATAAAATACAAATAATAGCAACACTCAATTTATAGAGATTTTTAAAGATTAAATATGATAATTGCAGGTAAATCACCAAGAAAATTGTTTGATACATAATAAGTAAGAATAATCTTATTCTTACTCTCTTTTTATTCTACACTTATTTTAAGGAGTATTATGAAAATAATGATCAAAAACAATGCCACATAACAAATACAGTGTGACTAGGCTGTTACTATGTACAAATACCTTCTGGCTTATAAATACCTTTACTCAGGCTAATGCTTAATTTTTACATCTCATCCATATGTGCTTGTCTTTTTATTTTTATTTCACCTCCTGTCATGTAAGCTAACTCAGCATTAAATTCATTCTTTTGTAATCTTTTTTATGCTTTCCTGTGTGCTAATTGTGTTGTCTAATAATAAATATCAATTAGCACTTCCAAATAAATCTCTATAAATGCAAACATTGAAATAATTTGAAAAGCTGAAAAATGTCCAAAATAAAGAGCATCATTCATATTTTCAGTAAGACAAATGCATCCCATTTGAAATTTTATTTGAAGCATTACATCATTATTGTACATACTTGTTCTGCATCTGCTGTTCTCTTAACAACTGGATGAACATAGAGATGATGCATTTCTAAAATCCCTTTACCCTGTCTGCTTCCCAATATTACTGAAATAGCTTAAAAGGAACCCACAAAAAAAACCAAAGGCATCTGAATAAACACTCCGAAGATAAACAGCAGATGGCCTTTTGAAATATTTAAATAATTTCATAATTTTACTGAGCCATGAAACATAATAGTAATGATTTTTAAGGACTAATGTTAAGGGTTCAATCCCTCTAGAAAAAAAAATCTATCTCAAACTTATTTAGAATTCATTTACAGGAAAATTCTTATCTTTCCAGAATACATGCTAAGTTTCTTTCTTTCCAAAATAAAGAGCTATTAATGTCATTATATTTTCTGATTTTCTCTGGTTATCATGAATCTCAAAAGCAAACACATTTTTTAGTCCCAAGAACTATATTAGATACAACAAAATTATATTTACATCTATTCATTACTTTTGACTTTTTCAACAGGATTTACTTTTAATTTAACCTTATTTCACTTTTTTATGAACTGACTGAACTCTCTGGAGAGAGAGAAAAAATAATACATTCAGTAAACATCAAAATTTTAGTGACTGAAGCTGTTTCAGTCTCTTTCCTCACATCAACAAACAACTCCTGTTAACCTCAGTGAAAATTATAGGTAAGACAGTGGAACAAGAGATATCCTACAAATAATCCAAAAATTTACCCCCCCCCCCATATTTAGCTGTCATCAATTATTAATTGTATTTTGAAATGAGAATTAGACTGAAGTCTGATTTATAGAACAAATCGCTCTGGCATTAATGCTCTCAGAATGAAAAATGGTACACTAAGAATACTTTCCTCTGGACATATATGAAAACTTCATTGCTTCTTTTTCACTTCCGTTAGTCAGTTCTACAAAAGTCCAACATTATTTTTCTAGGCATCAGACCATAGTACTCATAAAGTCTGAATTGGTCTCTTTCACCGACATCACAAAGTTTTATTCTACTAAATAGTGTAGGCTAGAGCCATGTTACACCAATTAGAAATATCTATAGCTAGAATCCAACAGATAACAAAATCATCTAAAACATTAATATTAGATATACTTCCTCAGCATTTCTCTTCTATACATTCATCACTTTAAACAAAGCAAAACCACAAACCAGAAGACAATATGTGCAAATTTTAAGGTAGTCAACAGCATTAATATCAGTAACATGCCTACACACTTACCATATGATAAGAAAAAATTAATTAAAAAATGCAAACAGTATCTGAGCAGGTCATTTACATAAGAAGAAATGTGAATAGTCAATAAACTATGGTCAACATCACCCACAAATTTTTTAAAAGTTATTGGAATAATTTAAAATGTCACAAATATTCTCATAAATTGCTTATCAGAGTATTAACTGATCCATTTTAGGGTAAGAATCCTGACATTACTGCTTGTTTGTTTGTTTGTTTTCAGAGACAGGGTCTCCCTCTGTTGTCCATGCTGAAGCAAAGAGGCACAATCATCTCTTTAAACTTAAAGAAAGAGAGACATAATACATTTGACTCCACAATCCCAATTTTGATGGTAAATCATGCAATATAAAAGTACCAATATATTATATGGAAATAAACAAGAACGCTATTGCAACACTGTTTGTGTAATGAAGAATGAAAAATAGAAACTGGGCAGTCATCTGCCATTTACACACCAGTTCCTTTCTCTATTCTTCTCCCTTGTTCTGTGCTGTAAAAGACTGACCTACAGGAATTACATTAGGGAATTTCTTGGAGATCCTTAGATAGTGAAGAAAGCGAAAAGAGAAGCACAGGCCCGTGACATCTATTTCCCATACTACTCTGCTAGATTTCAAGGGGTTGGTTATATCCCTCTTCCAAAGGCCTCAGTTGTTATCAAAAATCACTCTTCGTGCTGTTGTCTTTGGTTTCTGATTTTCTCCCTTCTCTTGCCAATTCAGGTTTCCTGGTGGTACTAGCTTCCTAGAGTTACTGGCCCTTTTTTGTTGTTGTTTTCAAACTGCTTTGTAAATAATCCTTTTATTAAATTGTCTTCAGCTTGAGTGTGTCATCTGTTGCAGCTGGGATCTTGACTTAAACGTCTATCAATAAAATAATGCTTTAATAAATTCTAACATAGCTATATCCATAAAGTGCATTAGACCTATGTGCTAACTTAGAAAAATGTTTGTAATCTAATTTATGGTAAGAAACTCAATGTAACATCAAAATATGCCATTAACAAAGTGAAAAGTTAGGAAGCACTAGGAACAAATATAAGTAACAAAAATAAATGATACATATCATTCTCCAAATTATATGGGGAATCTCACAAATCAATAAGAAAAAGACAAACGCCTGAATTTTTAAAATATGGCAAATAATATGAATAATTCACATAAGAAAAAAGTTGAAGGACTAACACATGTATTAAAAAAGTTCCATTTTACTTAAAATCAGATAGATATAAGTTAAAAGAAAAATGCTATTTCACACCCACCAAATTGATAATTTTTTATAATATGAAATTTTTACATGTTGGAGATAATATGAATCAAACAGGACTCTCATATATAAATAGCTAAAATATAAACAGGTAGCACCAACAAGTAAAGAATTATGTTATATATATCTGATAAAATGAGTATGTGTGTGTTTCAATGTAGTAATTCCAGGACTTGATACATACTTTCAAGCAAGGGTCAGAAAACTTTAGTCTGCATTAGAACAAACCAGAGAGCTTGCTAAAACACAATTGCTGTTCTTATCACCAAAGATTTTAATTCAGTAGGGCTGAGGTCAGGCCCAATAATTTGCATTTCCATAAAGTTTCCAGGTGATACCCAGACTAGGGGTCAGTGCTCACATTCTGAGAGTAATCGCTCTAGAGAAATTCTTACCCATGTGTAGAACAAAATAAGTCAAAGACTGTTCATTGTAGCACGCTTTGCAATAGTGAACAATTGGAAAAAAAAATCCTTAAAGCTTATCTACAGAACAAATATGTAACTTGTATATATATTCATGCAATTAAATACTATAAACTGATTAAAATCAATGAACAAAGCTATCTACATCTATATTATTAAAACTCTCCAATGTAACAGTGAGGTAAAAAGTCTAGTTGAAAAATGAAAAATTCCATATGTTATCATTTATCTAAGTTGTTATTAAAAGTAAAATAATTTTATTTGCTGTTGGTCTATAAGCATTTATATAGCAAAATTATTTTTAAAATGTGGGAATGGTAGACTCTAACTTTGAAATAGTAATAAGCTCTGAGAAAGGATAAAACAGAAATGGGAAGGAATTTACCATGGCATTTAACTGAATCTGTAATATATTATATTTTAAGGTACATGGATGAGTCACATGGACATTCACTATATTAGTCTCTATAACATTTTATGCATGAAATATTTTATTAAGTAAAAATAAGTTAGGAAATAATAACATTTTGTCATAGTTGTATCATTCTATACCACTGTACTCAGCTGGAATATAGGGATACCATTGTATACTATATGGGAATATATTTGACTTTCATGTATTGCGTTTGCATCCTGCAAACTTACTACATTTACCTACTAGTTTTGGGAATTTTTTGTAATTTTTTTGAAATTTTCTATATAGATGTGCAAATCTTCTGTGAAAAGAGACAGTTTTATTTCTAAATTTTATTTTATTTTTATTTTTACAACGGCAAATAAAATTGTATATATTTACTATACACAGCATGTGAGGAAAAGAGAGATCAGACTGTTACTGTGTCTATATAGAAAGAAGTAGACATAACAGACTCCATTTTGATCTGTATTTGAGATGCTGTTAATCTGTGACCCTACCCCCAACCCTGTCCTTGCAAGAGACATGTGCTGTGGCCACTCAAGGTTTAAGGGATTTTGGGCTGTGCAGGATGTGCTTTGTTAAACAAGTGCCTGAAGGCACCTTGCTGGTTAAAAGTCATCACCATTCTCTTAATCTCAAGTACCCAGGGACACATACACTGCCAAAGGTCGCAGGGACTTCTGCCTAGGAAAGTTAGGTATTGTCCAAGGTTTCTCCCCATGTGATAGTCTGAAATATGGCCTCGTGGGAAGGGAAAGACCTGATCATCCCCCAGCCTGACACCGGTGAAGGGTCTTGCTGAGGAGAACTAGTATAAGAGGAAAGAAGGCTTCTTGGCAGTTGAGATAGAGAAAAGCATCTGTCTCCTGCCGGTCCCTAGGCAATGGAACATCTCAGTTTAAAACCTGATTGTATGTTCTATTTACTGAGATGGGAGAAAACTGCCTTAGGGCTGAAGGTGGGACGTGCTAGGGGCAATGCTGCTCTTTATGCACTAAAAAGGTTTATGGAGATGTTTGCATATGCATATCAAGGCACAGCACTTTTCTTTAAACTTATTCATGTCACAGAGATCTTTATTCATATGTCTTACTGCTGACCTTCTCCCTATGATGATCCTATTATCCTGCCAGTTCCCTTTTTCTAAGATAGTAAAGATAATGATCAATAAATACTGAGGGAACTCAGAGACCGGTACCGGCGTAGGTCCTCTGTATGCTGAGCCCCGGTGTGGAGGGGCAGGCCACACCACGCCCACAGGTGTGGAGGGGCAGGCCACACCTTCAGCCACATGATTTTTTGAAACATATGTATATATATGCTTCAAACATATATAAGCTTCTGAACACACACACACACACACACACATATATGAATATATATATTCAGAATACTCATTCCACTCTCTTTCTCTCTCTGTATATATGAATGACTATGGCTTATCTCACATATTTTTATCATTTTTGTGATGAGAACACGTTACATCTATTCTCCTAGCATTTTTTAGGAATACAATATATTATTAAATATGGCACCATGTAGTATATATAATAGACCTCTTGGATGGAAAGTTTTTATGCTTTGACCAACGTCTTCCTGACCCCTTCCCTTCTCCTCAACAGTCACCCCAACTCCTGGTAACTACAATTCTATTCTGTACTTCTATGATATCAACATTTTAGATATCACATGTGAGTGAGGGCCTGTGGCCTTTTTCTGCCTGGCTTATTTTGCTTAACACAATGCTTTCCCATTTCATTTGTATTCTTGGATATAACAGGATTTCCTCCTTTTTATGGCTGGATTTTTTTAATTGTGTGTGTATACCACATTTTCTATATCCATTCATACATCAATGGACATTTAGGTTGATTCTATATCTTGGCTATTGTGAAGAGTACTGCAATGAAGATGGGAGTGCAGATAAGTCTTCAATATACTGATCTCATATCCTTTGAATATACACCCAGTATTGACATGATCATGTGGTAGTTTTAATTTTTGAGGGACATTCTTAGTGTTTATCATAATGGCTGTATTAATTCACATTCCAATGAATGATGTACAAAGGTTGCCTTTTTTCCACTTCCGTGTCAACACTTGTTATCTATTGTTTTATAATAGTCATTTTAAAAGATGTGAGGTGATATCTCACATTGCTTTAGTTTAAATTTCCTGATCATTAGTGATGTTAAAGTTTTTTTTTCATATACCTATTGGCCATTTGTACATATTCTTTTGAAAAATGTCAATTGAAGTCCTTTGCTCATTTTGCAATTAGGCTGTCTGTATTATTACCATTGAGTTGTTTGAGTTTCTTACATATTTGGAATATTAACCCCTTATCAGACATATAGCTTGCAAACATATTTCCAATTCTATAGATTGTCTCTTCATTCTGATGAAATTTTTTTCTTTTCTGTGCAGAAGTTTTCAGTTTGATCCTATTTGTCTATTTTTGCTTTTATTCCCTGAGCTTTTGGGTTATTTTCAAAGAGTTACTGCCCATATCAATATCATGGAGCATTTCTCCTCTGTTGTCTTCTAGTGCTTTCATAGTTTTGGGTCTTACATTTAAGCCTTTGCTACATTTTGAGTAAATTTTTGTTTATGGGATGAAATCAATGTCTAATTTATTTCTTCTGCATTTGGATATTGCTTTCTCAACACCATTTATTTAAAAGGCTGTTCTTTATTGTGTGTTCTTGATTTTTGGTTGAAAATCAGTTGAATGTAAATGCTTGGATTATTTCTGGCTGTCTTTTCTGTTTTATTGGCCTCTGTGTCTGATTGTGTGCGAATACCATGCTGTTTTGTTTTTGTAGAGTATTTTGAAGTCAGGTAGTGTGATCCCTCCATCTGTGTCCTTTTTGATCAAAATTGCTTTGGCTATTTGTGGTCTTTTGTGGTTCCATACGAATTTTAGGATTGTATACTCTATTTCTGTGAAAAATGTCATTGGCATTTTAATAGGGATTGTGTTGAATCTATAGATAGCTTGGGTAATATGAATATTTTAATAATATTTGTTATTCCATGAATGCAAGATATCTATTAACTTATTTCATAGATAATGATATCTATTTATTTGTGTCTACCTCAATTTTTTTCATCAATGTTTTGAAGATTTCATTTTAGTAATCTTTTACCTCCTTGAATACATTTATTCTTAAGTATTTTATTATTTTTGTAGCTATTATAAATGGAACTTTTTATCTCTTATTTGGATAGTTTGTTATTTGTGTATAAAAACACTACTAGCTTTTGTATGTTAATTTTATATCCTGCAACTTTGAATTCATTTATTAGTTCTAACAGCTTCTTAGTAGAGTCTTAAGAGATTTTTTACATATATAATCATGTTGTCTGAAAATAAGGGTAATTTAATTTCCTCCTTTCCAGTTTGGGTTTCTTTTCTTTCCCTTGCCTTTCATTTATTTCACTTGCTTTACTGCTCTGGCTAGTACCTCCACTATTTTACTAAATAGAAAAGACAATAGGCATCTCTGTCTTGTTTCAGATAGTAGAGTGAAATTGTTTAACTTTTGCTGAGTTGTGGGTTTGCCATATATGGCCTTAATTGTATGGAGGTACATTCCTTATATAATTAAGTCACTGAGAGTTTTTATCATAAAAGAATGAATTTTGTCAATTTTGTTCTGCATCTATGGAAATGATTATACAGTTTATGCCCTTCATTCTGTTAATGTGATATATGACATCTGATTAGCCTATGTTGCATTATCTATCTTTACATTCCTGAGACGAATCCCATTTGATTGTGGTGAACTATCCTTTTAATGTTTTATTAAATTCAATTTGCTAATATTTCATCAAGAATTTTCACATCTAGTTTTATCAGAGACATTGGCCTGCTGTTTTCTTCTTTTGTAGCATCTTTTTCTGGCTTTGCTATCAGCGTTACGTTGGCTTTGTGAAATGAATTTGAAAGTATTCCCTTTTCTCTAATTTTGAAGAATTGAAAAGAATTGGTATGAGTTCTTTTAAATGTTTGATAGAATTTGGCAATGAAATCATCAAGTCCTGGTGCAGCATTGCAGGAGTCCTGGGCCTCTTATGGCAGATGTAATGCTAAGGTTGCTCAGATGCCTGGAGCCATCGTGTCCTGTCTGATGCTGAGAGCTGCTTGGAATGCAGTGCTGCTGACATCAGCCCAGTAGACATCAAGTCTACTGTACAATCCTGAAGCCTGGCACTGTGTGAATATGCCTGGAGCCAGAGAAGGTCTAGCAGTTCAGTCCATGGGTACTGGCCTAGTATATGATGAATCCATGAGCCTCTGCCCAGAACTAAGTTTTTCTGACGTGGGCCCAGAGTTAGGGATCAAGGTAAACTTCTATGCTCACTTCCCTCTTTTCCCCTCAGCAGATAGTAATTCTCTATGTGCTGTGCTGCCCAGAGTTGTGGAAGTGGTGCCATGGGTAATGTAAATCTGCCCTTGCTGTCCTTCTCAATTTATCTTTTTAAATTGTTGTGCTAAACAGGTACTAAGATATCTTATCTGTTTTCCTTAGCTTTTGTAAAGGTATTTTATCATGTGTAGAGTTGCTAAAAATTAATGTTTCTGTGAGTGGGTGATGGGTAGAGAGTCCTACTCCACCATATTCCTGCTCCTCCTTCTTATTTCTTAGTGTCTAACATATATGTCTTTTATTATTTTTTCTTGCCTTTTGCACTGGCAACAATTTCCAGAATTATGTTGAATAAGAGTGATGCCTGAGTCCATTTTGTGTTGCTATAAAAGAATACCTGAGGCTGGATAATTTATATAGAAAAGAAGTTTACTTGGCTGATAGTGCTGTAGGCCACAAGAAGCATGGCAATGGTGTTAGCTCAGCTTCCGGCAAGCACCTTAGGCTGCTTCCACTCATGGAGGAAGACAAAAGGGAGCTGGCATTTGCAGAAATCACATCTTGAAAGAGGAAGTAAGAGAGAGTGGGGCTGAGGTGATAGGCTCTTACTAACAACCAGGTCCAACAGGAGCTAATAGAGCAAGAACTCACACATCTGCTTTCCCCAGGAAGGAAGTAAATGGATTCATGAAGGATTCACCACCATAACCCAAACACCTCCCAGTAGACCACATATCCAACAATTGAGATCAAATTTCAATATGATATTTGGAGAAGACAAACATTCAAATTACAGCAAGTGGTAAGAAAGGTTATACTTGCTTAGTCAGTAGTCTTTGGAGGTGGGGATGGGGCTGAAAGCCTTCAGTCTGTAACAATTAATTAAGATGCTATCTGTAGGTTTTTAAAGTTCCCACTATAGGAAAATAAAGTACCCATCTTTTTCTAGTTTCCTGATAATTTTTAATCACAAATTTGTCAAATGCCTTTTCTGCACAGATTGAGATGATTACATAGCTTTAATTATTCACTTGTGAATATGGTAAATCACATTGATTTTCAAATGTTGAATTATCTTTATACATTAGTTTCCTTGGACTACTATAACAAACTACTACAAACTGGGTTGCTAAAAACAACAGAAATTCTGGCCCAATTCTGGGGCTACAAGTTCAATATTAAATTACCAACAAGATCATTCTGTCTTTAAAGGTTCTATGGAAGAGTGTTTGTCTCCTTTTTTCTAGCTTGTGGTGGCTTCTTGGCAATAATTGGTGTTCCTTCTTCTACAGCAAGTGGTATCACTCTAATTTCTGCCTCTGTGTTTACATGGCCACATTTCATTGACTTGTGTCTGCATCTCTGCATATCTTTCTTTTAAGTACACCAGTTACGGAATTCTGCACCCACCCAAAATCAGTATGACCTCATCCTAATTTAACTAGTTACATCTGCAAAGACCCTCTTTCAAAACAAGGTCACATTGTGAAGTTTTATGTCATAGGGATTTGCGGGGAATACTATTCAACCAAGGACCCCTTTCACGTCTAATGTAAACTCCACTTGATAATGGTATATTTTATTTTTTATACATGTGAATTTTATTGCTAATACTTTTGTTGGAGACTTTTGCATCTATGATCATGAGTGATATTTGTCTATAATTATTTTTGTAATGTATTTGTTTTAGTATTGAAATACTGCTAGTCTCACTGAGTTAATATTAGAAGAACCTACTCTTTAAAAGATGCTGTTAAGAGGATTAAAAGACAAACCATTGACTGAAAAAAGTGTTTGAAAATCACATATGGGATAAAGGTCTTAAATTCAGAATTTACAAAGACCCCTTAAAACTCAATAGTAAGAAAACAATCAATTAAGGGATGGGTAAAAATTTGAACACTCACCAAAGAAGCTAAAGATTGCAAAGACATGAAATGATTCTCAATATAATCACTGAATAAACTTAAATTAAAGCCACCACAACACAACAATATAAACCTAGTGTTTTATAAACCTAGAATAGCTAAAATTAAAATACTTACCATATCAAGTATAGGTCATGAATGTGGAACAGATGGAATCCTTATACACAATAAATCAATATGAAATTGTACAACCACGGTAAACCTTCATCTGCCATATAACAGCATTTGACTATTTAGTATTTAAACAAAAGAAATATAAGCATATGTCCATTCAAAGACTTGTAAATGTATGATTATAGAGCCTTTACTTGTAAGAGCCAAAAACCAGAGAAAAAAAATTAACAAATATTTACCAAGAGATGAATGCAAAAACAAATTGTGTTATAGCCATACTATGCAACACTATTCAAGAATAAAATACAATGAACTATCAATACAATGCTAGAGCATTGATAAACATAAAGGACATCATTATAAATGAAAAAGTTATAAACAGAACAGTAATAATGTAAAATTTTATTTAAATAGAACCCTAGAAAATGCAAGTTGTTGCCTGGATATGAAGGAGGAGTCTCGGTGAGTAGAATGAGAGATTACAAGGGATATGAGAAAACTTTTTGTTACAATGAATATATTTCTTTTTGTTTTGTTTTGTCTTTTTTTTTTTTTAATTATACTTTAAGTTCTAAGGTACATGTGCACAACATGCAGATTTGTTACATATGTATACATATACCATGTTGGTGTGTTGCTCTTGTTAACTGGTCATTTACGTTAGGTGTATCTCCTAATGTTATCCCCTCCCCCTCCCCCTACCCCACAACAGGCCCCGGTGTGTGAGGTTCCCCTTTCTGTGTCCAAGTGTTCTCCTTGTTCAATTCCAACCTATGAGTGAGAATGTGCTGTGTTTGGTTTCCTGTTCTTGCGATAGCTTGCTGAGAATGATGGTTTCCAGCTGTATCCATGTCCCTACAAAGGACCTGAACTCATCCTTTTATATGGCTGCATAGTATTTCATGATGTATAAATATGTTTCTTTTCTTCATTGTGGTGATGGTTTCAGTAGTGTACACAGATGCCAAAACACCAAATTTTACAATTTAATATGCATAATTTATGTCAATTACAAATTTAAAAATGGATATAGGAAGGTTATGGGATATAAGTTTAATATATAAAAGTAAATTTTATCTTTCCATATCTCTGGAGCCATATCCCTATATTTCAGTTAAAAAGTGACAAAAATATGGCAAGATACACATGAATGTGTCACTTGTTTTCATTCATGAAATATTTTATTGTTGAAATAAATATAGTATTTGAAGTCACCTACTTCTGCTTTCCAAGTATAAGGATGCTCAAGGTAGGTATTTTACCTCGTAAGATAATTCCATCTTTGTTGTGATTATCCCACATAAAAAATTCTAGATTTTATGAGTTAATCGATGTATAATATTTTGGTAACCATAAGAAAATTGAGTCTAGTATTGTATGTTGCTCTTGTGGAAACTATTTACAAAATTAAGGTACTGGGTCTTGGGATAATGGTGGAAGAAAAGACATATAAACAGCAGTTCTTCAGTTAAAACTTGGGAAATATAATGGAAGACGAAAGAAGAAAAGCTAACCATTCTAACGATGCTTTGCTGTAAAGGAGAAAGGTTGATGAGAAATGTAGAAAGAAGTCCACTACTTCTGCTTTTGTGCAGTTTTTTTTCTTTTTCTTTTTTTATATACAAATCTAAAATGTTTTAAAGGATGGTGGATTGCTTACTGTTCTCTCCTTTAAGCCAGTAATCCAAATAATTCCAAGTCTGACTCAGAGTACAATGCCATAATAACTGAAGTGAAAAAAATATGTGATGAGAAATCAAACACAGAAACATAACTTAAAAACATTTTTCCTGTGCCTATTGTCTGCTAAATATATGAGTAATTTGCTAGTGTCTTAATAGAAGCCATGAAAGAGGTATTCTGAAATTTTCTAATTGATGATTGATAACACTTTGAAAATAATTGCACAGTGCCTAGTTATAATTTAAGATGTCTTTGATGATGTATTGATGAAGTGTACAATATTTACTTTCATTTTGGGAATTTGTAAAAATACAAAATAAAGGTTTCCATAGGTGCAGGTGTTGGCTCCTGTAAATATCTGATTTGGTTTGGCTGTGTGCCTACTCAAACCTCAACTTGAATTGTAGTTTTCATAATCCCCATGTGTCATGGGAGGGACCCAGTGGGAGGTAATTGAATCATGGGGTCAGTTACCTACCTGCTGTTCTTATGATAGTGAGTGAGTTCTCATGAGATCTGATGGTTTATAAGGAGTCTTCCCTCTTTTGCTCGGTACTTCTCTCTTCTGTTGGCATGTGAAGAAGAAGTGTTTGCTTCCCCTTCTGCCATTACTATAAGTTTCCTGAGGCCTCCCCAGTTCTGCAGAACTATGAGTCAATGGAACCCCTTTCCTTTATAAACTACTCAGTCTTGGGCAGTTCTTTATAGCAACATGAGGATGAATTAATACAGTATCATTTTAATTAAATTATTAAATTTAAAAATTTAATTTTCTCAATGTTAATTTTTTTTTTCTCAAGGATTCTCAGAAACCTTTGCATTTGGGGAGAGACAATTTCACACTCTTGTGTCTCTAGCAGAGTACCTGACTCCTGGGAGTTGCACGTGAAACTATTGTGAAAATAAATAAAATAACAATGGATGTGTAAATGAATTATGATTGCATAATCTTAATTCTTTTAATATTTTTGTGATACCTTTAAGAATGCTACAAATTTAGCACACATATGCATATACTTTTAGTTTAGCCACAGTCGAGTCACCTAATTGGGGCAATCTTCTTTGCTGATTACAAAATGTAATTTAAGAGAGAAACATTAAGATTTCTGAAAATTTCATGTTTCTTTTGCTACAAAGACCCTTTGAAATCTTCACTTAGAAATTTTGTTTTCAGGGGTATACTTATTGAGTGGTTGCTATATATGGAAAAAATATTTTTAAAATTACACTGTATTCTATACCTTAGAACAATTTTTCCTTAGGGTCATGCTCATGTATAGGTAGTAGTGTGTTTGTCAAATGGCCAATATCAGCTCTCTTCATTCTTAAAAATATCTTGAAAAAACTACTGCATCTGATTAGGGGAGTCTTATTTTCTTCTTTTTAATTGCTTTTAAAAACACAAGATACATGTGCAGAACATGCAGATTTGTTACATAGGTATATGTGTGCTATGAGGGTCTGCTGCACCTCTTGAACCATCCTCTAAGTTTCCTCCCCTCACCTCCCCAACCCCCCAGTAGTCCCTGGTATGTGCTGTTCCCCTCTCTGTGTCTATGTGTTCTCATTGTCAACTCCTACTTATGAGCGAGAACATGTGGTATTTGGTTTTCTGTTCCTGTGTTAGTTTGCTGAGCGTGATCACTTACACCTCCATCCATGTCTCTTCAAAGGACATGATCTCATTCTTTTTATGGCTGCATAGTATTCCATGATGTATATGTACCACATTTTCTTTGTCCAGTCTATCACTGATGGGCATTTGGGTTGGTTAAATGTCTTTGCTATTGTAAATAGTGTTGCAATAAACTTATGTGTGCATATGTCTTTATAGTAGAATAATTTATATTCCTTTTGGTATATACCCAGTAATGGGATTGCTGGGTCAAATGGTATTTCTCATTCCAGATCCTTGAGGAATGACCATACTGTCTTCCACAATGGTTGAACTAATTTGTATTCCCGTCAACAGTGTAAAAGTGTTCCTGTTTCTCCACAGCCTCGTCAGATTCTATTGTTTCCTGACTTTTTATTAATCGCCATTCTTACTGGTGTGAGATGGTATCTCATTGTGGTTTTGATTTTCATTTCTCTGGTGATCAGTGATGTTGAGCTTTTTGCATATGTTTGTTGACTGAATAAATGTCTTATTTTGAGAAGTGTCTGTTCATATCCTTTGCCTACTTTTTGATGGAGTTTCTTTTTTTTTTTTTTCTAAATTTGTTTAAGTTCCTTGTAAATTCTGGATATTAGATCTTTGTCAGATGGCTAGATTGCAAAAATTTTCTCCCATTCTATAGGTTGCCTTTTCACTCTGATGATAGTTTCTTTCGTTGTGCAGAAGCCCTTTAGTTGGAACAAAAGCCAAAATAGACAAATATGGGAGCCTTATTTTCTAAATAGGATATTTGGTTTGCAAACTTAATCCTCTAATTTGTGGGCCAACTATTTTCTAAAAAGTATAGTTGGTTGGCAGACCTATTGCTTGTAAGGGACTGATAGATAATATAAAGGAATAGGGGGTTTGGGGGCTAACAAGGCATGGTGGGAACTGTGGCAACCTGGATAGTATATGCCTCTCCTTAAGTAAAGTCACTAATAGAGTTGAGCAGATATTAACTAAGCCTCCCCAATTTTCACGAGAAATATTAAATCTAAACATTTTAAAATGTTAAATCTCAAAGCTTTGACATGTTGGCAATTAAGTAAAATTGCTTCATAAATATCTGTAAGCCAAGTAAGATATAATTATGGGTTACATTAGACTCAATTACTGTCAGACTCTTATCTCTGTTATTTATTTTCCATATGCACAGGTGAAAGTTCACAATTTTAATTTTTCCAACATAGCGTTTTGAGCAGTAGCTTAATAGTTGCTCCCTTTAATAAAGGACTACATATTTGAAAGATACAAAGACAGTTTTCAAGTCATAGGTTTTTAAAACTAAAAGAAACTTAGTAATAACATAAAGCATTTATCAAGTAAGGGAGCAACGAAGCATATAGAAGATATCAAACAAGTGAGTTATTTGAGATTTTAACTTAGATTTTAAAAGATATGGAAGGATAACCTCAATCTCCTACGTTGTAGTCCAGAAATCATTACAACACTTCATGAAACCACCAAGTTTCTTTTTTAGCTATATACACATGAGAATATTAAATTGGAAATATAAGATTAGAACAAGAAGCTATAGGAAAGTATCCATCCCACACATCATTTTGGATTTGTTGTTGAAATGATCTCAGTTGTTAGAGGAGACTAAGCAGTCATCCCATCATTCAGGATGAAAACTAAATATAAATTTTAAAACAATGATAATAATTCAAATAAAAGAAATCATTTTCTCAGACATCTTGGCTTTATGGAGATTAAATGAAGTAATGCACATGAAAGGACTTAGTATAATGTAACTTCCTATAGAAAATGTAAGAAATTGTTATTTTAAAAAAAATGCTACTTCAAAATCTATGTCCTCAGCACTGTTGAAATGCAAAGACATACATAAAGCAAAATTCATGGCATAAATGGGAGGAGGTCCACAATAATCAACAAATGAGTAAAAGTTTTCCCAAATGATTAACTACTAATGAACTGTGTTTCATGTTTTATTTAACTACCCATGAAGATTTTTCCTCTATATAGTTTTAGGATTTCCCCCCCTACTGTTGCTTACTTCTTCCACTGTTTTCTGTTGAATTTATTTCAATTAGCAATTTTTCCATTTTAGAGTATTACATATTCGTTTTAGATCCCACATGTAAAAACACATAATGCAAGCTTTCTAATTCAAATTAACTTTTAATTTTGTTTAATTAATTACTCTCATTAACATATCTCCATGAAATACAGAGCATTTAGAAAATAATTAAAGGATTGACAATTGTCCTGTATTTTAGTTTTTGATGAAATATACTATTGTAGACAATCAATTTACAAAACTTTACAAATTGTGATTTATGATTTAATGATTCCCATGCAGATTTAAAGTAATGAAATCAAGATCCAATAGAAAGGGCAGATCCTAATACAGAAAAGCAAGCAAGCAAACAAACAAACAAACAAACATTCTTTAGAAATGGAGACACTGAGAGATTTGGGCTTGTTTTCAGTTTAGTGAAATACCTAAGCATTTTATAATATTTTCTAAGCTTCATGGGGCGTTTAGAAGACAATGAGTTTGAAAAAAAGAGAATCTTTTCAAATAAAGACACTTGTTTCCAAATTCAATACTATATAGAAAAGTTGCCTTCAGAGGACACTAGTCAAGTGTAGTAAATTTCAAAAGAAGAAAGGTTTTCCTACTGGGTTTTATCTCACAGGAATCCAAGAAAACTGCCATGTTCACTGTGTTTGCAGATATCTGAAAAAAACATTTAGACTTTTTTTTTTTGAAAACTCATCTGTAAAGTACTATTTTCTTAAACTAAACCTTATGGAAAAACTCCAGACAAAAAAATGTGTTCTTTTTTTTCTACTTTAAATATGGTGATGTTTAAAGGTGTTTAACCTTTCTTCCCTTAGCAGTTTTTTTTTTCTTTTCTAATTTGGTCTTTGATGAGTATCATACATACAGCCCTTTTACATTCCATTATTAAGACATTTGTTCTCAGTTCTAAAGGATGGAGATGCTTCAGGAGAATTTTTTAATAATTATATTGGGTATTTAGAGCTGTTAGTGCTTCATAGATTTGGCTTTACTTAATGTAATTATATAAATCAGAGCACAGCATATTAGGGCTTCTTGGATTAACAAGCTAATTGTAATTTATTACTCCTTAAGGATTATTTCCTGGCCGCCAAGCCAAATGATACACATCACAATGAACATTCAACAATTCTTTGTTCAATACAGTTCAATTGTTCATTTTTATTTTAAGTGTTCTCAACTTTATGGCAATGGCCTTTCTCCTCTTACTTTGAATAAAAAGATTAAAGATGATTACTTTTAAGTGAAAGGTGGTGTGTTTCATTACACTTAGCTCAAATAAGACAGAATTTCCTTGAGTCACTGATTGAAAGTGATTAGTACATCATCATGCAAAATGAGACTAAATTCACCAAGTTCTGTGAAATAGCTGTTAACTATGTGAGCGATATATTCTACCAAAAGTCCCAGGAGCAAGGTAATTACTGAACCAAATGTAATTTGAATCCAATACTTAATTATCCATGATAATCAATCCTGTACAGAACTTTCTGACTTGGTGATATATGGAGCCTGTTATAAAAAAGAAAATACACCTATTATAGTATTTTGTGGGATAGCCAAGTAGAAAATAACTAACAATTTCCAGCAGGGAATAAAAAATATACATGCACCTAACAAAGCTTGGTATCTGCCTTTGCAAATATTTTAGATGGCATGTCTATCTCACCATTTATAACATACATTAGTCTTTATAAGCCAAGAAACACACGTAGGCTCTGATCCAAAGTATATTTCAGCAAAAAATAAAGACTTGTATTGTTTCACTACTTCCTCCTATTCTTTTTGTTAAATCTTTTTACTTTTATATCACCAGACATTCTTGTAATGCCAATTAATTTTTGAGGAAGTGCATCAGCGTTTTACTCAAAGTTCTGTGAAAAGCTGTCATTATTACCTCTCTCTGGTGATAAGAGAAGTATTGTATCATCTGCTTGGATTGACCAATGTATGCTGACCAAGAAGAGCTTTCCATTTATATAGAAACAAATTTTAATAAAAGAAAAATGAATAAAATTACCAAAGAAATGGTTAGAATCACTAAAATCCTATGTTGTTAAATCCATTATGTCAAATAATATTCAGAGATCTAGCCTCTTTATTCCTTTATTATACATTTGGAGATGGCTGTTCACCTATCCCTACCTATAACTATAATGTGATGTCAAAAGGAGCACTGTTGACAGACACTGAGAGTTAGCCAAGCTCAAAAAAGGCTGAGGATGCCACTCATATATTCCTATTGTTACAAATGTATTTTTGTTACAAGTGACACATTCCCTCTTGTTAAGGTTATTGACCAATAAAAAATGTTCCTGATTAGAGCCATAATCTACCACATGGCATTCAGAAATCCAGGCACCTTCCACACTGTGGCTCTTTCTTTAGGGCCTCAGAGATTTTGCATTTAACCAATGAGTAAAACAGTGGTTCTTAAACTAGTGTGTATCATAATCACCCAAAGGGCACGTTAAAAAAAAAAAAATATATATATATATATATACTCTGAAAGTTTCTGATTCCATGGATCTGGAGTGGAGCTCAATAATTTACATTTCTAGCAATGTTCCCAGTGATGCTACTGCTCATCTGGGGACCTCACTTTGAGAACATCTGAAGTGGAGAATAAATAGAGAGATCACACACGAGAGGATTTTATAAAACAGGCCTTCAAGTAACACTTCCATTCATTCCAGTAGATACCACTTGGGCAAAAGAGGAGGCTGGAAAAAGTCCTTTAATTTTTTGTCCAGTAAAAAGAAAAATTAAATTTTGATAGTAGCTAGCTAGACTCTGTCATGGGTGACAATCAGTTCATATTGTTATTATGCCCTTCCACAGGCTCCTAAATGGAAAAATGAGTTTTTTCCTTCCTTCTTTCCTTCCTTCCTTCCTTCCTTCCTTCCTTCCTTCCTTCCTTCCTTCTTTCCTCCCTCCCTCCCTCCCTTCCTGCCTTCCTTCCAACCTTCCTTCATCCCTTCCCATGCCTCCCTCCCCCTCCCTTCCTTCCTTCTTTCCTTCCTTCCTTCCTTCCTTCCTGTCTCCCTCCCTCCCTTCCTGCCTTCCTTCCTCCCTTCCCATGCCTCCCTCCCCCTTCCTTCCTTCCTTCCTTTCTTTTTTCCTGTTTTCTCTCTTGCTTTCTCTCTTTCATTCATTTTTTTTTCTTTCACTCTCTCTTTCTTTCTTCCCTTTCTTGTAACTCCTTATTACCCTGGCCATAACAGAAGAGGAAAAGGAAATATAACACTTAAGAAATAATTTTAAAACAAACAAAACCAATTTTCTTAATTTCCTTTGTAACTTATTTTCATTTCCTAATAAAACCTACCAAATTTCAAACAGTTGAAGGAGATGAAAATTAAAGATATCTTGGCAAAAATGCAAAATGATGCATTTGCAAGTTTATTCAATACAGTATTATATGTAGAGGCAAAAGTCTGAAAACAAACCAAATACACATCATTAAGGAGACTGGTTGAATAGACTATGGTAAATACAGAAATGTAGATCAAAAGTTTCTTCTGAAACTCTGTATTGCGGTCAGTCCTCTTTAGGGATCCCAGACTTTGATTTAAAGATGCTCTATGGAAGATAAGAAGGAGCAAGTGAGGAGCAACTGGCTGGGCACACCATGGCATAACAATGAGACACACACATTAGCTGCTCGTACCCCTTTCACAGATTCATTAATGGAGTTTATTTTCCATGATAGATTTGTGTTGGGGAGGTTGATTTACAGAGTCTTTAAAACTGATTGTAGGCCGGTGTGGTGGTTCACGCCTGTAATCCCAGCACTTTGGGAAGCCGAGGCAGGCAGATCACTTGAGGTCAGGAGTTCGAGACCAGCCTGGACAACATGGTGAAACCCTGTCTCTAAGAAAAATAGAAAAATAAGCTGAGAGTGGTGGTACACACCTGTAGTCCCAGCAACTCTGGAAACTTGGGAATCTAAGACACAAGAATTGCATGAACCCGGTAGGTGGAGACCGCAGTCAGCTGACATTACAGCACTGCACTCCAGCCTGGGCGACAGAGTGAGACACTGTCAAAAAAAAAAAAAAAAAAAAAAAAAAAACCAAAAACAACAACAAAAAACGGAAATGTATGTGTAACTAGAATGCCAATTAAGTATTTTACAGAAATATTGTTTCTTAAGGAGACCAGATGTTTGGATTAGCTTAACTATTACATTTTCCTCTTTAGAGCCACAGAATACTGGGAGATTTCTGAATAAAAATTTATTTAGAAAACTTGTTGATATTATTATTTACTTTTGCCTATATATATGATGAACTATCTTCCAGCACTACTGTTTCTCTGTTTAGTTCTTGTATTTCTACTGATTATAGTTTATATGATTCAATGACATAATGTTTATACTGGAAATGTCTCCAGCAGTTCTTTCTCTGTTGTGACTTTATTCTGTATAATTATAAAGTATTAATAACAATCCATATTTTTTGTTTTGAATACTCTTTGCCTAATGTATCTATTGCAGTATTGTCTGATTCCATTTTGTTTATATATGTATCTTATACACTGTTTTCTGATTTTTCACATTTATAATTTATGTGTCTTCCACACTAGCATTTGTTTTGTTTTGTAATTTGAACTAAGAGGCTTTAATTTAATTGGAAGAGCTTATTATATTGACATTTTTATTATTATCAGTATAAAGTATTTAGTCTTATGTCAACCATCCTACGGTTTAATAGAGAAGCAGTAGAAGAGTATGAGCTGTCAAGATTCAAATTTCACCTATAACACTAGCATGTGATCTTGGGCAAGTATGTGATAGTAACAACAAAGATAGTAACAATATCCATGTCATACAGACATTGTGAGATTTAAACAAATTAGTATAGTTAAGCATTTGAAACAGAGCCTAATGCATACTATATATTATATAGTTTAACTGTTACTATAATTTTTGTTTTTATATTTGATTCTTATTGAAAATACCCTTTTTTTCTCTGTGGTTTGTTTTCTCTTGTTTTTTTTTCATATTTTAACATGCATATGTCTTGCTATTCATTCTATCAGTGAACACTGTTAAGATTTTTGACAGTATATCTGTTTTTTGCAATCATATCCTCAAAATAGGAAGGGTTTCCTACTGTGTCTTAGCTAATGGAAATAAGGCATTCACAATACTCTACGTTCCTCTGTCACCATCATGACCACAAATCATACTCTGTGAATAAATTAGATTCATAGAATTATTATCACATTATTAATTGTTGTATATTATTGATCGGCTTTCAAAAATAATTTATATTTTATTCAGGTTCATAACCATATATATCCTTAAATATGTACATTGGTTATTTGTAGTGATCAATATCACTAATAATTTTGAGATTATTATGCCTTTTTTAAGTTATGCTTTTTATTTTTAGATAATTATGTATTCACATAGAGTTGTCAGAAATTATACAGAGAAATATTGTGTATACTTAACTCAGCTTCTTTCAATGATAGCACTGAAAATCTGTGGTACAAAATCACAACCAGAATTTTTTTTTTTGAGACAGTCTTGCTCTATCGTCTAGGTTGAAGTGCAGTAGCATGATCTCAGCTCACTGAAACCTCCTCCTCTCAAGCTCAAGAGATTTTTCGGTCTTAGCCTCCTGAGTAGCAGGGATTACAGGTGCAAGCCACCAGGCCCAGCTAATATTTCGTATTTTTAGTAGGGACGAGGGTTTCATTATGTTGTCCAGGCTGGTCCTGAACTCCTGCCCTCAAGTGATCTGCCTGCCTCAGCCTCCCAAAGCCCTGGGATTACATGGTTGAGCCACCTCACCCGGTACAACCAGAATATTGATAACAATATAGTCAACATACAGAACATTCCCATCATCACAAGATGCCTCATGTTGCCTTTTTTAAAAATCCTACTTTAGCTGGCTGGAAACCATTTATCTATTCTCTATTTCTATATATGCCATGTCAAACAGTATGTGATATTTTGGGACTGGCTCTTTTCATTCAACATAATCCTCTGCAGGTTAATCCAGTTTGTTGTATGGTATGAGTATTTAACTATTCATTTCTTGAAGGACATCTGTGTTGTTTGTGGCTGTTATGAACAAGGCTGCTCTACACATTTGTGTACAGATTTTAGTGGGAATATACATTTTCAATTCTTTAGAACAAATGCCCCCAGCAGTACAATTAGTGGATCATATGGTAGTTGCACGTTTAGATTTTTAAGAAACTACCAAAGTATTTTCCAGAGTAGCGCTATCATTTTATATTCCCACCAGCAATGCATAGGTGACTTGGTTTCTACACACCCTGGGCAGCATTTGGTGTTGTCACTACTTTATTTGTAGTCACTGTAATAGGAATGTAGTGACACCTCTTTATAGTTTTAATATGGAACTCTAATGGCTAATAATGTTGAAAACTTTTTTTTTTTTTTTAAATACAGTGTGTCACTCCTGCCTAGGCTGGAGAGAAGTGGCATGATCACAGCTCACTGCAGCCTTGACCTCTTGGGCTCAGGCGATCCCCCTGCCTCAGCCTCCTGAGTTGCTAGGACTATAGGCAACTGCCATTACTGTTGGCTAAATGTTTCTTTATAGAGATGGGATCTCCCTTTGTTGCCCAGACTGGTCTCGACCTCCTGGACTCAAGCAATCCTCCTTCCTTGATCTCCCAAAGTGCTGGGATTATAGACATGTGCTACCACACCCAGACTGAATACATTTTTAAATGATTATCTGTATAACTTTTTATCTATATATGAAATCTGTACATTCCTTCCTTTGAAGTGTCTCTCCATGTCTTTTTTATCTGTTTCCCAATTGGATTTTTGATTTGAACTTTCATGTTTTGAGAAAGTTTATATAGTCTAGATACCAGTTGTTGGATATGTGGTTTGCTAATTTATTATCTCACTATGTGGCTTATTGTTTTATACTCATAACAGAGTCTTTCAGAGTAAAAAAAAATTCAGCTGAATTTCAATTAGTCAGTTTTTCCTGTTATATATTGTTCTCTGGTGTCAAGTCTAAGAGCCAAGAACCCCTTTCCCTGAGCCGTAGATCGAGAGAAATTTCTCCTATTTTTTTTTCCAAAAATTTTTATAGTTTTACATTTTATATTTAAGTATTAGATCCATTTCAAGTCAATCTTCTGTATAGTCACACCTCACTTTTTGCCTATGAATGTCTAATTGGTACAGTAATATTTGCTTGGAAGACTACCCTTCCTTTATTGCATTACTTTAGCACCTTTGTCTAAAATTAATTGGGAGTATTTGTGTGGGTATATTTCTGGTTCTATATTCTGGCTTATTTGCCTATATATCTGTCCTCATGCTAAATTTTATGTAAGTCGTGATTACTGCACCTATATAATCCTATTGGTCTTAAAATCAGTTTATCTGATTGTGCATTTTCAACATTGTTTTCAGCTATTCTTGTTTCCTTACTTTTCCACATAAAATTTCAAATTATCTTTTCTATGTCTACAAAAATCTTCCAGGGATTTTGATAAGAAGGATGTTAAATTTGTGTATCAATTTGGGGAGAATTTACATTTTTATATTGTCTTCTATGAACAAAATGTGATTCCCCATTTATTTAGGTCTTGTTTGATTTCTTTCATTAGTTACATAATTTTCAGCATAGAATTCCTGTACCTGTTTGTCAGATTTACACGTAAATATTTCTTTCTTTCTTTTTATTGTTAAGCGGTCATTAATGGTATTACATTTTTAATTTTTGTGACTTGTACATAAGAACACCATTGATTTTAGTAGGCTTACCAAGTAGTGACCTTGTGAAATTTATTTATATTTACATTTATATTTATATTTGTATTTATTATATATTTATATTTATATTATTTAAACTTATTCTAAGATACATTTAATAGATTCCTTGGGATCATTTATTTAAATAGTTATGTCTTCTGCAAATAGGGAACATTTCCTTATTTATTTATTTATTTATTTATTTATTGAGACAGAGTCTTGCTCTGTCACCCAGGCTAGAGTGCAGTGGCATGAATTCAGCTCACTGCAACCTCAACCTCCTGGATTCATGTAATTCTCATGCCTCAGCTTCCTGAGTAACTGGGATTACAGGTGTGCCCCAACAAGCGCAGCTCATTTTTGCACTTTTTGTCAAGACAGGGTTTTGTCATATTGTCCAGGCCGGTCTCGAACTCCTGGCCTCAGGTGATCCACACACTTAGGCCTCCCAAAGTTCTGGGATTATAGGCTGGAGCCACCACGCTGGGCCCTTATTTTTTTGCTTTTTTTGTTTGTTTGTTTTTTTGATACAGAGCCTTGCTTTGTCACCCAGGCTGGAGTGCAGTGACACAGTCTGGGCTCACTGCAACCTCACGTCCCGGGCTCAAGCGAGTCTCCTGCCTCAGCCTCAGGAGTATTCGAAACAGAGTTTCAACAGTTGGCCAGGCTGCTTTCAAACTCCTGAACTCAGGTAATCCACTGACCTTGGCCTCGCAAAATGCTGAGATTACAGGCTTGAGCCACCATGCCCAATCCCTTATTTATTATTTCTAATCTTCATGGCTTTTATTTCACTTTCTTGCCTGATTTTATTGACTAGAATTTTGAGTTATGTCCAGTAAGAGTGATAAGAGTGGACCTACTTGCTTTATTCCCAGTCTGAAAGAGAAAGAATTTTCTCTCATCTCTGATTATGTTACCTTAGGAATTGTGTAGATGCCCGTTATGAGACTGTCGAAATTCCTCTCTATTTCTGTTTTTCTGTTTTTTTTTTTCATAGATGCTCTACTTTGTCAAAATCTGTTTTCGTGTCAATTGATTTGATTATATAATACAACTTCTGTTGACTACACTGATCAATTTTCAAATATTTAGTCAGTTTTGCTAACATGGCTAGAATAAACCCCACTTTGTCATTGCATATAATTCCTTCTATACATGGCTGGATTTTATTTGCTAATATTTTTCTTAAGGAGCTTTATGTCTATATTCATGACAGATATTGATTTATAGTTTTCTTGTGTGTTTGATTTATTTTTCGGTACTAGTTTTGGTTCATGGAAATAAAAACTTCATGAAATAAACTAATAAAGGTAATTCCTATTATATTTCCTATAAAACTTTATGTAGAATTGTTAATTTTCTTTAAACTTTTGGTGGGATTTTCCACTGAAATCATCTGGGCCTGGATATTTCTTTTTGAAGAGGTGCGTTAAATTTTAATTTCAGTGTCTTTATGATTTTTACGGTTATTCAAATTACCTATCTGAGATTGAATCAGTTGTGATACTTCAGTTCATTTCATCTACAGTGTTAAACTTGTGTATTTACAGTTGTTCATAATAATTCCTATAATTCTTGCAATGTTTTCATGGCTCATATTCATAAACTCTATTTTATTATTGATATTAGTAATTCATGTCTTCTCTCCTTTTTATTACCAATGTTGATAGAAATTAATCAACTTTATTAGTATTTTCTTTTTTACTATTTTACTTTAAGTTCTAGGATGTATGTGCAGAACGTGCAGGTTTGTTACACAGGTATACGTGTGCCGTTGTGGTGTGCTGCCCCTATCAACTCATCATCAAGGTTTTAAGCTCCACATACATTAGCTATTTGTCCTAATGCTCTCCCTCCTCTTGCCCCCCACCCACAGACCCCAGTGTGTGTTGTTCCCCTCCCTGTGTCCCTGTGTTCTTATTTTTCAACTCCCATTTTTGAGTGAGAGAGTGAGAACATGCAGTGTTTGGTTATCTGTTCCTGTGTTAATTTGCTGAGGATAATGGCTTCCAGCATCATCCATGTCCCTGCAAAGGACATTATCTCATCTCTATTTATGACTGCATAGTATTCCAGTCATATGTACCACATTTTCTTTATCCAATCTATCTTTGATGGGGATTTGGGTTGGTTCCATGTTTTTGCTATTGTAAATAGTGCTGCAATAAACATATGTGTGCATGTGCCTTTATAGTAGAATTATTTATAATACTTTGGGTATATACCCAGTAATGGGATTGCTGGATCAAATGGTATTTCTGGTTCTAAATCACTGAGAAATTGTCACACTGTCTTCCACAATGGTTGAACTAATTTACATTCCTGCCAACAGTGTAAAAGAGTCCCTATATCTCCACAGCCTCGCCAGCCTCTATTGTTTCTTGCCTTTTTAATAATCGCCATGCTGACTGGTGTGAGATGGTATCACATTGTGGTTTTGATTTGCATTACTCCAGTGATCAGTGATGTTGGGCTTTTTTACATATGTTTGTTGGTCACATGAATGGCTTCCTATGAAAAGTGTCTGTTCATATCCTTTGCCCACTTTTTGATGTGGCTGCTTTTTTCTGGTAAATTTGCTTAAGTTCCTTGTAGATTCAGGATATTAGACCTTTGTCAGATGGGTAGATTGCAAACATTTTCTCCCATTCTATAGGTAGCCTGTTCATTCTGATGACAGTTTGTTTTGTTGTGCAGAAGCTCTTTAGTTTAATTAGATCCCATTTGTGAATTTTGACTTTTGTTGGAATTACTTTTGGTGTTTTTGACATGAAGTCTTTGCCCATGCCTATGTCCTGAATGGTATTGCCTAGGTTTCTTCTCTGGTTTTTATGTTTTTGGGTTTTACATTTAAGTCTTTCATCCATCTTGAGTTAATTTTTGTATAAGGTGTAAGGAAGCGTTCCAGTTTCAGTTTTCTGCATATGGCTAGTCATTTTTCCCAGCACTATTTATTAAATAGGGAATTGTTTCCCCATTGCTTGTTTTTGTCAGGTTTGTCAGAGATCAGATGACTGTAGATGTATGGTGTTATTTCTGAGGTCTTTGTTCTGTTCCATTGGTCTATATATCTATATATCTGTTTTGGTACCTGTACCATGCTGTTTTGGTTACCGCAGTATTGTAGTATTGTTTGAAGTAAGGTAGCATGATGCCTTCACTTTGTTCTTTATGCTTAAGATTGTCTTAGCTACCCTGGCTCTTTTTTTGGTTCCATATGAAATTTAGTTTTTTTCTAATTCTGTGAAGAATGCCAATGTTAGTTTGATGGAAATAGCAATAAATATATAAATCACTTTGGACAGTATGGCCATTTTCACAAAATTGATTCTATCTATCAGGCTAAAATGATTTTTTCATTTGTTTGTAACTTTATTAATATTTTTAAAGAAGCAGCTATTTGTTTTATTAATATTTATATCTGTGACTTGTTTTTAATTTCATTTCTGTTCCTATTGTTTCCTTTCTTCTACTTAATGGAGTTTATTTTTGCAGTCCATTTTCTAGATTCTTGAGGTGGGAGTTGAAATTATTAATGTGAAACCTTGCCTCTTTTCAAGTGTGTGAATATGCTTTTAAAGATTTTCCATGAAATATAACTTTAGCTATGTCACACAAATTTTGAAGTAATACATTTTTATTTTTGTTTAGTTCAATGCATTTTTAATTTCTTTTGAGACTTTCTATTTAACCATGGGTTATTTCAAAATGAGCTATTTATTTCCTAAGTGTTTTTCTGTTTAATATAAAAATTTTGGCTTCTTTTTTGGTTAAGGGGATTATATGTATTTTCTTTTTAAAAATAATTAAGTTATTTAAATGTATCAGTCAATATAATTTGGTTATATGAAATGAATATCTGATTTCTGAATTAAATTTTCCATCCATATTTTCACATGTGCTCCTTTTTATTCTATTTTTATTGCATTTTTCCAGTTAGTGGAAATTTAGCTTGTTCTCAATCTTTCTTATTGTTAACAATTATAGTTAGAATTCTATAGTTTCCTCTGATTAGCTCATTGACTCATTTCTGCAGGCTTTAAATTCCTCTTTCATTACAATTCAGTCCTACATACTAGAGAATTATGTAATTTCAAAAACATAACCAATTATATGAATTAATTTCTTTGACATTTTTGAGGTGGTCTCTAATTTAACTTTATTGTGACTGGTAAACATCCCTTTTGTGATGGAGTTTGTTTACTTGTCAGAATTATTTACATATTCTTGATACTTCTACTTTACAGTTTCTTTTGATTAAAAAAATTCTTAAATTTAATGTTAATAAATATCAGCTTTTTCCTGTATGTTCAGCCAACAAATATCAAGCTAAGCTACAAAGGAAAAGAATACATTAGCAAATCTTATAATATATGACATCAGAACAGTTAGGATACTTGCTTGTCATAGTGCCTCATCAGCACATGCACAATTGCAAATAATAATGTCTGAGTGACTTACAGTAACTTGATTCTGTAGAAGCATACATCTTTCCAAGCAAATAAGATAAAAGTAGCCTTTTACTTGGTATAACCTGGATATCTACTAGTGACCTCCCCACGTTGTCCAAGAACACTTGGTAATGTGTGTGTTGCAACAGACAATAAATCCAGGAATGAAATAGCCTCGTACAGTTCACTGTGGGTACATTCCTGAATTCCCCAGAGATCTCCAGAATTTCTGCTAACAAACCTTTGATCAGATAAATTGCTTGTTTTAAATATGTTGACCATGAGTAATGCGCAGAGTTGTACAGGGAAGTATTTTCAAGAGGTTTTTCATCACATTAATACTTCCAATTTTTACATGAAAATATATTAATCTATCATTGTTATAATTTCAAATCTATAATATAAAGAGAATGTACTTACTATTTAGTAGATCTTTTGAAATTCACAAATTTTATTCAACAATTATTTTATTTATTAATCTAAAAAAGTATCTGTAAAACTCTATATGTCTTTGCAAGGCTGACTGATATAATGAAGTAATTGACAGTTTGAATTCTGAAAATCCATTTTCTTCAATTGAATTCAATGCTTCCTCACGAATGACACTATGCTCCTGTGTGATTTTAGGCAAAATTAATCTGTAAAATGGTAATTATAATAATGTCTTCATCCCTAGGCCATTTTGCATATCAAATAAGATTTTCTATTATACATTAAGTCTTTAGCCCAGGTACACATAAAAGTTAGACAGTACTAGGTAATATAGATGGGAAGAGAAATAAGGCCAGGTTCATATCAAAGTTAGACATTACTAGGTAATATAGATGGGAAGAGAAATAAGGCCAAACAAATCTTTAATTTTTAAAATGTAATTAATGTTCAACAGTATCAAATTTATTTTCATGTAGTCCTGTTTGATTCATTGGCAAACTTTCATTCGTGTGTCAGAATTATGTTTGCTTTTCTTAAAATGTGTTGTGACGATTTTTGGTGCCCAAGACTCCATTTCATTTTGAAGCTTGAGAAAAACTGTCTCTTGGCAACCAACATTGTTGATATCTCTGTGAAAATGCATAATATTTCTTCTGTCTTCAGATCTCCTTTCTCATTGCTGAAACAAGATAGATATAATTAAGGTATGTGTCTGAAATTCAAAATGATATAAGAAAATAGAATGGTTGCAAATTGTCCTTGGACAGGGCAACTTGCTCTTACTGACTGCATTGTCTATACATTTGATAAAATACATGGTGATCTGAATTTTTTCCTTCCACCTGGTGTATAAAGGACTGAAAGTTTGTAGAACTTGTTTCTGTGTCTGGTTAAATACAGAAAGAAAGAAAGGGACTAAAGTTTTTTTTTTTTTTTTTTTTTTTTTTTAAGGCTTAGTTAAATATTTAAGGTAAAATTTTCATCTCAGAATCGTTGATCCTTAAAAAAATAAGATTGGGAGAATCAGAATACAAGAATGCAATTTTCTGGGACCACAAAATCATGTTAAATAAATCAATAAAATTGAAGTGAAGTGATCATTTTTAATTTAAAGTAAAAACTCATTATGGAATAAGAAAGTTAATATTTCAAAAACAATATGGTTCAGTTTTGCAATAAAGAAAAGTTATGTTCAACAATCTCATTCTCTGTATTTTTTTGGAAATAGTTGATGAGGCAATGAAGACTAGGATGCTTTTTGTTCCTTTCATTTGAAAATCCCAAGAGGCACTCATCAAATAAACCTATATTTATTTTACTTCCAGTATCCATTAAATATGTGAGGAGCCTGAGATTACAATGGAACCTGAAGGAAGCAGCTACTACAGTAGGCTTTTGACTAAGTGCCAGCTGAGCACTCTGCCTTTCCTAAGTGCAACTACTCTTTGAATTAAATTATTTCCACAGTAATTTAGCAGCATGAACATTTAGAAAAAAATGTTCTCTAAAATAACTGTTATTATGTACATCTATAGAAATGGTGAGTCAAGATGAGATGAGGCTTTACTGAGGTTTGAAGTATTGATTAATTTTCAGAAGAATCATAGGGGAAATAATGATTAAATTTTAAAAATAAAGACAGGTTCTTTTTTTCTGATTTTCCCATAGGCCGTGCTGAACAATCTTGAGCCTGTGGAATTCCATTAATTTCTAGGAACATTTTTGATGACAATATCCTCAGACTAGGGGAAAATAAGAGTGAGATTATTACTGTTTTCTAATTTCAATCCATAATTTAAAAATGCAACTGATTTTTCTATTTGTATCCTTTCTTTTTCTTTAAATACTTGTTTAGAGTACACTTTAGTTCCCTTATTCTTTGTAAAATATTGTCATAGGAAACATTTTCACTTGAATATTATACATCTCAATTTAGATATTCTTCATGGCTATCTTCATCTTTAAAACTTTAAAAATTCAGATCTGAGAAAATTTGATGCCAAAAGGTTTATGAAGTTAATGAAACTATACTATGAGCTTTTCATGTGCTATGGATATTCTAAAACACCACTAAATTTTGAGAATCTTTTCAAATTGATTACAGGAGCTCCCTGAATATCTAAATAGTCTGACCTGCATCATTCATCATGTTGGCTTCTAATAAACAGATCCTACACCATAAATTTAATTGAAAACTTTTGCACGACACTAAATATTAAATAATATGTGAGGGGGATACATACATGTAGACAGATGACAGAGATGATAGCAATAAGATTTTAAAATATTTATTTTTGTTTTTATTTTTCCATTGTCCTACTCATTTTAAGGAAATAATCATTTTTCACATGCCAAGGTTCCCCAGATTTTAAGTAATTTCAACAGTAATTTTAATTCCATATACTTCCTGTATCCCATCCACCTGTCCACATTGGTCTGTTTCTTTATATCAGTTGTTAGACTTTAGCGTCCTTAGAATCCCTGGAGAGCTTGTTATAGCATTGATTGCTAGACCCCCATCTTCAGGTTATGATTAAGTAGGTATGAGGTAGACCCAGAGGATTTGCCTTCCCAAAAACCCCGAGGTGATGATGACGATGATGGTTCAGGGGTCAGAGTTTGAGAACCATTGTTTTCATACACATGATAATTATTTTAGTTTGGCCCTTAGAAGCTTACAATGATTATCTACTTTTTTTTTACCCCTCATCATCACTTCCATCCTACGTGACTCATTTCTGCTGACTGTAGATGCATGCACTTTTTCTCAGCCATTGCTTTAAAATACTGCACATAATATTTCCATTCTCACTCGGAAGCTTCAGCAATTCCCCAATTTTCATCTAGAAATTGTTTCCTGAATGCCTAGTATGTACCAATTATGAATCCAGACAGTGAAAATGTAAGATTGAAGCAAGGAAACCAAACCAAATTTTATGTTCTTAATGAATTTATGTTTCAGTGGGGAGGTGAGAAATAATCTTTCAAAAGTTCAGTACGTAGAATGTTAGTGATAGGGCTAGTCGAGGATGATATAAATGTTGGAATGAGTTTGAACCCCTAGGTAGAATGGTGGAGAATGAGGCAATGAGTAAAAACAGGAAGGAACAGAGAAAATTAATGATACTGAAGGCTAAGCAAGTGAAAAGGCCTTGAGGTGGAAGCATTCTTATTGCTCCTGAAACAGCAAGCAGGATGGTGTGGGTGGCTACTGCATAGAAAATTGAGTAAAAAAATTTTATGAAATAACTCCTTAGCCTGTTATTTAAAGTGATCCATAGTCTTATCTTCCTAAATTAACACTTTATGGCAGAGAAAGGAGTTTGCTTATTCCCAAAGACTCTGTGAGCACTCCTAGCTTCCGGATTTTATTTTTGCCATTCTACCTGCCTGTTTACATACCCTTTTCTTTATCTGGATAAACAATCTATAACTGTCAAGTGAAATACTATTGCTGATAAAATGTACATGATTTTCCCAGCCCACAATGCATTCTTTTTTCTGTAAACTGCTTAACACCACTGACACACACACACACACACGTGCACACACACACAGACATACGCCTTTATATTAACATAATGTATTTATATTTGCCAACCCCCAATGCATTCGCTTTTCTCTAAACTGCTTAATAGCACTTTTTAGACACACGCACACAAAAACACACACACACGCCTTTATATGAATATAATATATTTATATTTCTCTATCTTCAGCTCTAAAATTATAAGCTGAGAAATGGAGGACTATCTTAATAGCTTTCTGTATCCTATAGCAACCAGAGTGCCTTGCAGTAAGTCAATTTTTTTAATGGATTCAGTCGTGTTTGTCTGTAGGATTGAAAGCTTGGTAAAGTGAGTGATTCTGTCTTTCATTTGACAGACATGTGTTGAACATTTCCTAAATATTGCACTGAAGATAGAGAAGAAGAAGGCCCAATTCCCAGTGACAAAAAAGATTATAACCTAGTCTGGAAAACCAACTAATAAATGTGCAACTACAATGCAGCATAATGGGGAGTCTAGTTAGATAATTACATGGGAACTTGTATATGTTACTCTGGGTTCTCTGAGAACCAGATGTTAAGACAGGATTAAACATGCAAAGATTTTCTTAGGGCAAATGGCTGTGACAGAACATAGGAAGGAAGTGAAGAAATTTGAGAAACAGTCAGCAAGTCCGATTCAGAGTGAAAAAGAGAGGAAGGCGGTCTGGGTGAACATTTCTTAGCGTGCCAGGTAGTCTGAGAAAAATCCAGTCAAAACCACAAGTGTCCATGTTCCCCAGGATGAGTCTGCCTTAGTCTCACCACACACAGTTGTTGACCAGACAGCCTAAGAGGAGTGGCCTTCACACAAGTGCAGCCATGTAGTTGAGTACAGCAGTTGGGCTCTTGCTGAGTGATGCTCCTGTAGTGGAAGGTTGGCCAGACAGGACTTCATGGCTGCCACCCTATTGGAAGATGCCAGACCCTGAATGTAATTCAAATGGAACGAAATGAGGACTTTCCAGAGCAACCTACACATGAGATGAGTCGTGGATCTGTGTCAGAAGAAGTCATTTCCATGAAGATGTGAGAAAAAAAAAAAAAAACAAAAGAGCCTATTAAGGCACTGAGGCATGAGGCCTATTGTAGGTGTGGGAAACCTACACCTACAATGGCTTGAACATAGAGTGCATAGGGCATGTGGTGAGTGAGCAAAGTGAGATCAGAAATATGGCACCCAGAGGGCAGATCATCATGAACCCCACAAAAAGCATGCATGATTTTACCTTGAAGGAAAATGGTCAGAAAGGGATTTTTACCAGAGTAATTGCATGACTGCATGCTCTCAATATTATGAAGGAAAAGAAAGTAATTTTGGCACCATGTCAACACTAGCCACGTTTTCTTTCTGTATCTTAAACCGTAGTACATTTATGTAGGACCTTGGTGGTAGGGGAAGAAATGGATATGGTGCTTGCGTTCGTGGGGATAACAGGCTAGCAGGCTGCAAGGCAAGGCTTCGGAACAGGGAGGAGCAAAAGGGGATTAATGAAGAAAACATTGTAGAGATGATTTCATTTCAGTGCCAGGTTGTCAACTGACAATAAAAAAATAGATTTTGAAAAAGGTAAATTGATTTTTTTAAATCATTTGCATTTTAGTTTCTGATGCTTAAAATTATTTTGAAAGATTAGTTATCCAATTCCTGTAAGAATATAGACCTTAAAATTAACGACTTCTAGAAAGAGGCATTTCAAATTAGAATTTAGATCCTTTTGTATTAGAGGCTATTTTGTTACTAATTACTAAGGCACTGAGGCACTTAGTAATTAGCCATACCAGTCTATGAGAAATACACAGTCACACTTTGAATAAACCAATGGCAAAAAAGCTTTCTACTTACTACACACATACATAGAATCATCCAGGAAACGAGACCATGCACAGAATGATTCCTATACACTGCATTCAGGTGGTTGCAGGGCAGTAGTTCTGAATTGGAGGAAGTGAAACAGTTTATGCCTTGCACTGCCCAAGGACATTTGGAAATATGGGGATACTGTTTAGGTTGTCACATCAAGGAGGTTGCTACTCACATTTAGTAGAGGCCAGGGATGCTGTTAAACTTCCTACAATTCACAAGACAGCACCTTCACTCCTCAAAAAAGAATTACTCAACCCAAAATATCAGTAGTTCCAAGGCTCAGAAATCCTGTTGTAGGGTTTCCCATCAATCTAATCTTTACTGTATGTCATGAAGGCATATATCTGAGAAAAAACATACAGTAGCCTGGCTCAGTACATAGAAGATACAGACAAGCACAAACCCTTGGATGAAAGATGATCCTGCCTTCAGTTCACACTGTACATAGGTATGTTTCACTTCATACATATCTCAATGACTAGTAAAACATTGGACCAGCTGCTTTTAGCTCCAGTGGCAAGAGAGCACAGGGAAAATGTGGGAGAAATTTCACCTGTATTTCCAGATAGAAAGTGGCTGCATATGAAATCCCATCACCCAAATAGACACACAGACTTGTCCCTACCGTATTTTAAGCAATTACTATGTCTGGTTTTATTGAGTGTTTACTAAAATTTTTAATATATTGAGGTGTATACAGACAGGTCACTTAACGACAGGTTTACATTCTGATAAATGCATCGTTAGACAAATTCCTTATTGTATTTACATTATAGAGTATACTTAATAAACCTATATGGCATAGCCTACCACACATCTAGGCTGTATAATACAAGCAACAAACTTGTATAACATTTTACTGTACTAAATACTATAGGCAAGTGTAACACAATGGTAAGTATTTGTGTGTCTTTCTATCTAAACATAGAAAAGTTATAGGAAAAAATATGGTATAAAAGATAAAAAATGGCACACCTATACATGGCACTTACCATAAATGTAGCTTGTAGCATTGGAAGTTGCTCTGAGTGAATCAGTGAATGAATGGTGAGTGAATGTGAAGACCTAGGACATAACTATAGACTTTACCATCATTGTACACTTAGACTACACTAAATTTGTAAAATATATTTTGGTCGGGCACCAAATATATTTTGTGCACTTTGGGAGGCCAAGGCGGGCGGATCACGAGATCAGGAGATCGAGACCATCCTGGCCAACACGGTGAAACCCCGTCTCTACTAAAAATACAAAAAATTAGCCTGGGGTGGTGGCGGCACCTGTAGTCCCAGCTACTCAGGAGACTGAGGCAGGAGAGTGGCGTGAACCCGGGAGGCAGAGCTTGCAGTGAGCCAAGATCGCGCCACTGCACTCCAGTCTGGGCCACAAAGCAAGACTCAATCTCAAAAAAAAAAAAAATTTAATTTTAATAATATATTAATCTTAGCTTACTGCAACTTTCTTTGCTTTATAAACATTTCACTTTTAAAAAAACTGACTATTTTTTAATAATGCAGCTTAAAATACAACCACATTGTACAGCTGTCCAAAAAATATTTTATTTATTTATATCCATATTCTATAATTGTGTATTTTAAATATTTATTTTTTACTTTTTAAATTTTCTTGTGAAAAATTCGGACACAAATGCACACATCAGTATAGGCCTACACAGGGTCAGGATCATCAATATTACTGCCTTTTAGCTCCACATATTGTCTAAATGTAAGGTCCGTCGGGGCAATAATAAACATGGAGCTGTCATCTCCTATGATAATAGTGCCTTCTCCTGCACTACCTCCTGAAGGACCTGCCTGAATTTCTTCTTCAGGAGGTGTCATTCTTTTCAGAATATGGTTATAAAGTTACTAGGCCATGGAAATATTTCAGTTCTATTATAATATTATTGCACTGCTATTGTATATGCAGTTAGTTATTGACCAAAAGTTCATTTTGTGGCTCATGACATATATATATACACACACACAGACACACACATATGTATACATGTATGTGTGTGTGTATATGTGTATACAGACACATATATCCCTTCAAAATACATATATTATCCCTTCTACATAAATGAGGAAACAGAAAAAGATGTATTCATTTGTCTAAGTTCTTATAGTTTATAAGCAGGATGGTTTGATGGATTGTATAACCTCCCAGCATTATGATTTGTGGTGGTTTTCCCCCTTGAGATTGCTGTTTTGCAATTTTCTCTTTTTAAAATTTTGCAACCATTTTCCACACACACATCTCTATTTCAATGAACCCTTGTTTCCTTCCAAGAGTATCCCCAGTTGTCTTCCAGTGTCCAAATTGAATTACCTTTCCCTTGGTTTTCATCTTCTCTGAGGTTTCTGATTCATTCCTACTATTGAAACTGCCCTTGACTGGTTCTATTGGTGTTGCCACCTGACCCCTCAGCCTTTAGTTTGTTTCCTTCTTGTCTGTTAGGACTACTTTTATCCTCCTTTTCTTTAAATTTGGCTTCTTTCTCTGATTCTGTTCTTGAACCTCTTTACCTCTCTACTGTATATTATTGACAGTTCTGTCTCTTTCTTCAGTACAGATAATTCAAAAGTCAATTTTAAGAAACCAGACTTGTGAATCATCAATATATAGGTGGTTACTACTGAATACAGACAAGTATTATTTGGGTAATAAAGAGAACCAAGGAGAAAAAACTTAAAAAGATTTTACTTTGAGTGGTAGGAAAAAGCGTATTTGTTGAAGAGCGTGTGATATTTAATTTTATATATCAACTTGGCTATTCAACAAAACTTAGATATTTGATCAAACACCAATCTAGATGTTGCTGTGATGATATTTTTAGATGAGCAGATTAACAGGCTAATCAGTAGAATTTGAGTAAAGCAGATTGCCCTCCAAAATATGAGTGAACCTCATCCAATTAGTTGGAGGCCTTAAGAGAAAACAGTCTGAGGCTGCCTGAAGAAAAAGGAATGCTGCTTCTGGACTGTTTTAGACTTGAGGTTCAATATCAACTTATCACTGGGTCTCTAGCTGCAGATCTGCCCTGAAGATTGCAGACATACTAGGACCTACACTAGGACAAACCAATTTCTTAAAATCAATCTCTCTCTCTCTCCATGTTCGCACATACACAAACAACATAAACAAACAAACATTCTATTGTTTCTGCTTCCTTGCAGAACAATGACATATAGAGTCTGATAAAGAATGCCTAATAAGCCAGGAGAGATTATCTTCCTGGTCACTGGTGGAGCCTCAGATAGTGTTGTGTTTAGCAAAGTCAAATGCTACAGAAGGACCTACATTTTAAAACAGAGAAGAGACCAAGGAAGAATAATCTTTCCTCATGGCAACTTAAATGGGAGCAATTCCATTGCCATGCTGAAACAAAATTGTGACGACTTGAGTGAATTGAGTGAACATGAGGGTTGGAGATATTATGGTAGATATCTTTTCAAGATATTTGATGATTTCAGATGGTATTGTATGTATCTTTGCTTTCCATTCTCACTGCCAGTCCCAAAGTTAAAGACTTCGACCCCTTACATAGTTGATCGCCCCTTGACTGTTTCTCATGCTACTGGTGAGTCGTACTTTCCCCATCACTCCACTAATCTCCTCCATGTTTATCTTCTTAAAGTACAGAATGATTATGTATCTTGCCTGAGAACCTAGAGCACTGTCTACTCAATTACCTATTATTTTTCAGTCTGGTTTCACGACTCTCCAGACCTTGGCCCCTTTCATGTACTCTCCACTTTCCACAAAGCCAAATTATTTTTATTCTCTAAAATTTCTAAACAGTCACTCTGTTCTGTAGCAAGCTATCCCCTACCATTCCACCTGACCACTACCAATCCAGCAACATATGTAATCCCAACTCAGCCTTAAGAAATTATCTTATATGTCATCAACCTCAAAAAGACTTTCCTTTACTTCATAACTGATTGTGTAACTGTCAGCTTGTCTGTGCATAACATAGATAATAGAAATGGTGCTTTTAAAAAAATAGAAGTTTAAAACTTTCTCATAAAAAGCCCAGATGTGAGCAATCTCTAGGGTTAGAATGGTGACTTTTAGTCATGGGGATTTCATGTTGTTTGCAGCTCACTGTTTCACTAACACTAAGACATGAGTCATGTTCCCATAGACAAAAATAGACCTCCAGTTACAGGAGATACATCCTAAGCAGCAGTAGAAAGAAAAAGGGAAAGACAAACAGACACACTCTAGTTCTCTTTCAAACAAATTACCTAAAAACTTTCACAAAACACTCTGACTGCTAATCCATTGGCCAGCACATAGTCAATCCAACACATAGCTGAATGGATCCTGGGAAATGGAAATATTTTGTGATAGTGTTTTAAGAGCTCCTTGAAAGTTAGGGCAGACAACCAGCACCACCCATCATAACCTGTATTCCATACCTTCAGACATTGTTGGCATTTTATTGCAGCTCTGTGGGTAATAACCTGGGGTAATAATCTTATCCCTATTTAAATCATAAACTCTTAAAAGACAGAGAGTTTATTAGTGTTGGTATATATGTGTACATGTTAATGTTCTACATGAATGTTTGCAAATAAAAGTATGTCTATGTTTGACATGATAAATCATGATGTACTTTTGAATTCAGAACCAATTATGATGGAGACACAGGAATACTATAGGGATGACTTGGAAAGCCGGACTGAAGTGTAAAACGCAGCCTAAACCCAAAGCCAAATTAGGCTTCCTGGAATTTACTCCATAAATTTAACTCAGGCAAAGAAATAACACAACTACAGCTTTACACAATTGGGTCTTGCTGTTTCTTCTTGTATGGAGGATAGGAATAGAGATGCCTTACACTCTTTAAGGAAAACCAGTTTGAAAAATGGAGTCAGAGAAGGAAAGAGAGAGTTTGAGAACAAGAGACATGAGTGGTGCACTCCCAGCAACCTTTTCTACTAATGCTACCCGCTGAATAAGTTATTGTTTTTGTTTGTTTGTTTTGTTTATTTGTTTTGTGTTTGTTTGTTTTTCTGATATAGATATTCAAAGACCCAGAAGTGTCCTTTCAATATTTTTTCCTCCTGGAAAGTAGAGTGAAATGTTACTGAAGCAGGAGAAGTGGGGTAGTATTTCTCTTAACAAACTACATAACAGACATTGATTAAAGTCGTCGACTGAGAACTTCAATACCTTTATGTCTAATGACCTATCACATGCTGTGCAGTAATTTTAATAGGAGCTTAACATCATTGGACTATATCAACTTTCCCATTTCAGATCTGATTATAATTTTTAGTGATTGCTTAAAGAAATAAAGAAAGTGAAGGGTTAACTGCTTCCACTTAAAAATATAACTTACCATGATGAATTGATGGGTGCTGACGAGTTGATGGGTGCAGCACACCAACATGGCACATGTATACATATGTAACAAACCTACACGTTATGCACATGTACCCTAGAACTTAAAGTATAATAATAAAATATATATATATATATATATATATAACTTACCTAGAACTTGCCAAAGCAAATCAATTAAGTATTGGTTGCACAGCAAACACATTTTTTCTTCCGTATTTTATCATTACCAATTAAGCAAGAATATTTAATATCAAATTACTGAATCACAAAAGGGAAGTGTATGGAAGGCTTACTAGAAGTTTCAATTATTAGGTGTTAGAATTAGTTATTTCCTATTACTTTGTAACCCTCTATTTTAATTCTTATCTAATTATACTTTTTGCTCTATATTGATATTTCTCGTCTGGTGGATTGTAAGCTTCTTGTCTGAAGAAACTGGGTCTTAATTAATCGTGGAATTCTCAGAACCTATCGCTTTTCCCAACATAAAGCATATTACTCAATATATAATTAATCAACATTCCTTTTTTTAGTTGAAGAAAATAGTATATCTCCTATGTGGGAAGCTGACAGTTTCTATGCGTACTTGCCTATTAATTTGTGAATATGGGTAACAAATATAAGAATGAATAAGTAAGTGTTTCCAAATATGCTTTAAGTTTTGGATTTATTTAGGCCTTAGCATGTGAGAGATTGAGTTTGAGAGAAAAACACAAATTTTTAAAGTATTTGAGAAATATTTTCTAGACTTAAAGAAAGAAATTATAAGTATGATGCTAACAGCAAAAAGGCTAATAGAGGTAGATACCTACACATCTCCAGGAAAGTACTATAACTATAAACTTTAGCATAGTTGTTTACACTTGACCAATGTCAAGAAATCTCATTACTTTAAGT
The DNA here is from genome assembly GCF_002776525.5 of Piliocolobus tephrosceles. Classification (NCBI taxonomy): domain Eukaryota; kingdom Metazoa; phylum Chordata; class Mammalia; order Primates; family Cercopithecidae; genus Piliocolobus; species Piliocolobus tephrosceles. Next base: position 88,030,292 of record NC_045443.1, on the reverse strand, counting down.
AACTCCAAGCATGTAATGGGATATTGTTGGTTCAACACATCTTGATTAAGCCTTCCTCTGAACCTGTTCTTGGTATTGAGTATACAGTGCTAAAAGTTAGGCTTTCATGAAGATTTTATTTAGTGATGGCTGTGCACTAAATAAATAATGTGCACACATACAGAAAATTACTGAAGTTTAAGAAATACATTGAAAAAATCCTGATACTTTGACCATTCTTTACCTATTGAATCTTTTTTTTTTTTAATGCAGGGTTTATATGTAAATTTTGGAATATTATCCCACAATTCATTACTTCCTACCAGACTGATATATACATTGTCTATGAAATAGATTGTAGCTATTTTATAAATCATAAATCATAATGTCTCTATCCCTAACAGGATAACACAACAATAGATGAGATATTTGTATTGATTTTTCTCCCTGACTTTCTGGGTTCATCATAGTTGAAATTGCTCAGCTAAATCCTTAACTGATTAGCCTTGCTTAGCTCTTCAGTCAATTCTGGGCAGAACTACAGGGAGTTAGTAGCCTCAGTTCAATGAGAGAATATGACCTAGACTTAGTCTTTCTTCAGTGAAACTGACACCTTGGGTAAGTTCTAGTTACCTATGGAGTTTACTGTTTAGCTTGCCATGAATCCCTGGAGTATATCGTCTTCTCCTTCTTTCCCTTACCAACAGGTTGGACGCTTCCATATGATCATTTTTTTCTTCAAATTTTCTAACTTATACTTTAATGAGAAGCTAAAAATAGAAACTTGTTCTAAAGCAACTTAAATAGAAAAAACTACCACCCACAGAAACTAAACCCTATTTCCCTTAATCCAGTGTCTGGCTGGGGTCCTTCTTAAAAACGTCACCACTGATTTTGAGTATTGCCTTCACTATGAAAACCACCCAGTACTGGTTGATACATCCCCTCCTTTCATATACCAAAATCTGCCTAGATCAGCTCTAAACTTTCATCCCTTTGCACAGTATTCTCTGTGAAACAGGCTGCCTTTATGCAAGGTAAGTATAGAAAATATACATATATATAAATTTCCTAGATATTATGCAATCCTAAATATCCTCTCCCTCCACACAGGTCATAGTATTGAGAACTCAGCATGTCTGATCACACTCAAATTAAGGTAATATATAAATAAATCTTTAATTTTATACCTTGTAATAAAAAAATTGAATTTGTGTACACAAAGATGAGTAAAAATAGTCATGCTGGTAAAAACTAAATTTATTGACATTGACTGGCAAAGACAAGGAGTCAGAGTTGTTATTCAGTCTTTGCAGACACACTGCTTGAGTTAAGCAAATTTCAACAAGTTCTGCAACATTAGTCAGACCTCCAGGCTTAAAATTCTGCATTGTTTAATATTTTCCATTGCTGTGAAGGTAAACACAGTCATTAATCCAAAATCTTGGCAATAGCAATGTTTTGTTGTGAAAAAGTTGATCACCAAGACTGTGGCAAATATATGAGTGCATAGGAAATTTTGACATACAATAATTGGTGTAATGGATAAATAATGTTCTTGAAACATATTTGAGTGGATTTTTATTGTGTAAATCACCATTACCATTTAAATAAGTAGTTTAGAATGATGTTAAAATATTTCTGAGATAGTCCAAAATAGCTTCACCTATAATTTAAATTTATTTTCCAGCAGTCATAAGAATCAAATAATCTTCTCCAGTAAAGCAATATTTTATCCAGCAAAAAATAGTCATGTTATAGACTCATTTTTTAAGAGGATGTATTTGAGAGTAAGCCAAATATCTAAGCCAGTAATTTTTAAGTATAAAAAATAAATAAATAAAAGGAAATGTGCATGCTTTTAGTAGACTCAAGTAATTACCAGTAATTATTTAGATGATTTTATGAGACATAAAATTAATTCATAATATAATTATTTGAACTTCTAGAGATTCTTACAGTGTATCTGAGAATAAAAAGTAAAACTTCTTGTTATGCAATTACATTTGCTGAATTTTCTATTATAGACTTTTTGATATATATGTATATATATTTGGAAGAACATTGTATGTGGGACATACACAGAATGTGATGTTGAATTATAAAACATTTGCCATATCTATAGCTCATTTCCTTCTTATTGTTGTGCAAAGATTTATCCAGGATGATCATTAAATTGAGCCAATGGATGATTGCCTGACACAAAGAAGAATACACTTTTAGGATAACTATGTGTGAGGTTGTTTGAGCCAATAAGCAATAAGAAGAAAGAGTTCCTAGCCCTGTTTCAAACTGAAATGTTTTAAGAATATGAAATCTACCTGATGGAATCTTATATGGCTGTCTTTCCTCTGACATAACTAAATCGACTCATGTGTAGCCAAACTTCTTCAATATAAAACAAATCACTTTCTCAAACCATGTCTTTCTCCATTGTTCCTGTTAGTAAATGTCAGAGATAGAATAGAAAGCCAGTTAGATGTTAAAATATGTAAGAGAAATTGTAGCTTCATCCTGAGTCATTTAAGTTTCCTGGCTTTTGTGTACAGTTTAGATTATATTTTCCATTGTTGTGGATAATTACTTTTGGAAAATTCTTAAGAATTCAGTATAGGTTGTATGACGTAAAGGAGATTTGGGGAAATAGAATTTGACATCACTATTCCATTAGGTTCACTGAGTTCTTGTATGCAAAATGCATATATATACAAAAATGCATCATGATGCCTTCTAGGTTCATGCTTCCCAACCTACTAAAACTATACTAAATATTGAGGATTGAAAGCAAGGAACAAAGAGAAGGCAATCCTAAAAATATAACACTTCACCCCTTTTTTTATCCACTGAACTTTGGACTTGTGACTTTATATTCAATTTCAATTATAGAATAGGACCTCTAAGTAGCTTCTAAGGTCTCTTCCAATGTAACGCTGACTTACCTCACTATTTTCCTATTAAATTTTTAGAAACAAATGTTATTAATTTTTTAAAATATGTAGAAAATAAACACGTTAAAAATAACTTTTGGTAGAATTTTGCCAAAATTAAAACATCCTAAAAGAAGAGTAGGAAAATATAAAGGGAAAATCAAGCAAGAGATATCCTTAACTATCTTAGTCCATTTTGCACTGCTACAACAGAATATCTGATGCTGGGTAGTTTATAAAAAAACAGAAATTTATTTTATCATAGTTCTAGAGGCTGGAAAGTCCAAGATTGAGGTACTACTGCAGGTTTACCTGTCCAATGAGGACTGTTCTCTGTTTCCAAGATGGCGCCTAGTAACTGTTTTCTTCAGAGGGGAGGAACACTGTGTCTTCACATGGCAGAAAGTGAAAGGACAAGTCAGCCAAATACCGCATCAAACCACTGTTATAAAAGCCTTAATCTTATTTATGGAGAGGGGTACTCTCATGAACTAGTCACCTCTTAGAGGCCCCACCTTTAAATATCATCACATTGTCCATTAAATTTCAACACCCAAATTTTGGAAGGGTCACATTTAAGCCATAGCTTTGACAAGGAGGCTGGAACAAAAAGAATAGAAAATATAGAAGGAACAATATACTGAAATGCAAGTCCTGACTATTTAGATGGAAACTTTATCATATGTCAAGAAAAATAAAATACACAACACCTGAGAATGAGAAATAAATTGGCAAAGGTACCAAACATATAAAACATAATGATCATGTTAAATCAAGACTACTCCATTACAACATTAAAGTGCTAAAAACATGAATCAATATTTAAAGAATATTTGAGGGAAATATTAAATATATATTCTAAATAAGAGCATCTTTCACATAAAAAGAAAACATAAAAACATTTTGAAATTTACAAGTATTAAACATACATATATTATGTAAATGAATCAGCAGTTAAAGAATGAAAGGATAGGAAAGAATTCTGAATACAGGTAAACATATTAAATTTTAATAATTGTATCAACTGATAGCAAAACACAGTGTAAGTATTTTAATTTTACAAATAAAAGCCTCTAAGAACTTACTTTATGAATTTGGGTACTCCTGTATTGGGTGCGCATATATTTAGGATAGTTAGCTCTTCTTGTTGCATTGATCCTTTTACCAGTATGTAATGCCCTTCTTTGTCTTTTTTTTTTTATCTTTGTTGGTTTAAAGTCTGTTTTATCAGAGACTAGGATTACAACCCTGCTTTTTTTTTGCTTTCCATTTGCTTAGTGAATATTCCTCCATCCCTTTATTTTGAGCCTATCTGTGTCTTTGCACATGAGATGGGTCTCCTGAATTTTCACAGCACACCAATGGGTCTTGACTCTTTATCCAATTTGCCGGTCTGTGTCTTTTACTTGGGGCATTTAGCCCATTTATATTTAAGGTTAATATTGTTATGCGTGAATTTGATCATAATATCATTATGATACTAGCTGCTTATTTTGCCTGTTAGTTGATGCAGTTTTTTTCACAGTGTTTATGGTCTTTACAATTTGGTATGTTTTTGCAGCGGCTGGTACTGGTTTTTCCTTTCCATATTTAGTGCTTCCTTCAGGAGCACTTATAAGGTAGGCATGGGGTGACAAAATCTCTCAGCATTTGCTTGTCTGTAAGATATTTTATTTCTCCTTTACTTATGAAGCTCAGTGTGTCTGGATATGAAATTCTGGGTTGAAAATTCTATTCTTTAAGAATGTTAAATATTGGCCCCAACTCTCGCCTGGGCTTCTGCTGAGAGATCTGCTGTTATTCTGATGGGCTTCCCCTTGTGGGTAACTCAACCTTTCTTTTTGGCTTCCCTTAACAGTTTTTCCTTCATTTCAACCTTGGAGAATCTGACAATTATGTGTCTTGGGGTTGCTCATCTGAAGGAGTATCTTAGCAGTGTTCTCCATATTTCCTGAATTTCAATATTAGCCTGTTTTGCTAGATTGGGGAAGTTCTAAAGTCAATACATTGAAAAACAGTAGACAAAAAAATTTCATAGTGTGCTGAAAATTGGTATGAGTGGACACACATGGAAGGACATAATAGTCCCTTATTTTTCACAGAAGGAGATTAAAGGATACTGTTTTACTTTTGTAGTTTATAGCTCAGAAATACAGTTTAGGCAATATAATGTAAAGATATAGGAGTAATCCCTCTTAGAAAAGAACAATGAATAGACTATACTTATTCCAACTTAGCAAAGATAGGAGAGAAAGCATAACACTAAGAATTAAAATAAAGGATACTTATGTTGTCTAGCAAAAATGTGTTTACATACTTGAAGCATATGTCTCTGCATATGTCATCATGGCACTGACCACAGGTTTTGAGCAGGTGACATATTTTGGGATATAAATGGGCATGATATTTGACAAATCAGATCTAGAAGCTTTTAAGGTTATTGCATAATTAGGTTTGACATCACCCTTCCATTCCTGCCTTCTGCCTTCAGAATGTGACTCCTAGACGGGAGCTACTCTGTCAGTCTGGGTCTTGGAATGAAATAGATGGAGCCAAGCTGAGCCAAGCTGAGACATACTGAATCAAGCAGATCTGAAGCTGATCCATAGCCCTCAAGCTTTGTGAGCCAGAAATAAATTCATGTTGTTGTAAGTTACTGAAATTTGAAGACTGTGTATTGCCATAGCAAAACTGCAAATGCAGAATTATAAAAAATTCTTACCCCCTGAAGAGGGAATTTATTATATTATCTTCTCAGCATTCATTTCCTTCTTGTTCTAATGTTAGTGTATATATTCTCATTTAAGAACTCTTTCTCTAAGCTCCATACAAGTAGTTACAGTGATGGCATGCACAATTCCTAACTCCATGAGTGGATATAAGCCTGTCAGAAGCACTCAACCTAGACCCCTCATTTGACCATATTGATTGGACCAGAAATGGGTAAACAACCCCTTTCAGTCATGAGAGACATACTTAGTAGGTTTTCCATACTAGGGTAGTTACTAATATAAAGAAAAGCTTTCTCTGGACTTAAGCCATCATGATGTAAGTCCAGATCCTGCAGCTTCTATCAGGGGAAGATAGACTGTTTTAAAGAGACAGACTAAACTTGAAAATAAAATTGAGACATACAGAGAGAGTGAGTTGTGATGACATCATTAAGACCTTCAATACCGCTATTGTATTCTTGGAATTTTCTTGAGAGAATAAATCTCCTTTTGGCCTTTAGTCAATTTGAGTTTGAATATTTTTTACTCATAACCAAAATAATGTCTAGTGTTGTAGTTCCCATTCACCTTTTGTTATTTGATGAATTACTCTACTAAAATAAGTGAATCAAGGAAGAGGAAGAATTTTAATCCAAGAAACAACATGTAACTCAGTAAAATAGTGAAGTTCAGAGAGAGAGCTATGCACTTTGTTATTGGTCACACAATGAGAAAAAAAAAGCCTTTAAGAAATTATTCAAGGAGATTTTCTTTAGAAATGTGTCCCAAGTAAACTGGCTAGCCATAAGTAGAAAGCTGAAAGTGGATCCCTTCTTTACTCCTCATACAAAAATTAATTCAAGATGGATTAGAGACTTAAGTGTTAGACCTAAAACCATAAAAACCCTGAAGAAAACCTAGGTAATACCATTCAGGACACAGGCATGGGCAAGGACTTCATATCTAAAACACCAAAAGCAATGGCAACAAAAGCCAAAACTGACAAATGGGATCTAATTAAACTAAAGAGCTTCTGCACAGCAAAAGAAACTACCATCAGAGTGAACAAGCAACCTACAGAATGGGAGAAAGTTTTTGGAATCTACTCATCTGACAAAGGGCTATTATCCAGAACCTACAAAGAACTCAAACAAATTTACAAGAAAAAAGCAAACCACCCCATCAAAAAGTGGGCAAAGTATATGAACAGACACTTCTCAAAAGAAGACATTTATGCAGCCAACAGACACATGAAAAAATGCTCATCATCACTGGCCATCAGAGAAATGCAAATCAAAACCACAATGAGATACCATCTCACACCAGTTAGAATGGCAATCATTAAAAAGTCAGGAAACAACAAGCGGTGGAGAGGAGGTGGAGAAACAGGAACACTTTTACACTGTTGGTGGGAGTATAAACTAGTTCAACCATTGTGTAAGACAGTGTGGCAATTCCTCAAGGATCTAGAACTAGAAATACGAGTTGACCCAGCCATCCCATTACTGGGTATATACCCAAAAGATTATAAATCATGCTGCTATAAAGACATGTGCACACATATGTTTATTGTGTCACTATTCACAATAGAAAAGACTTGGAACCAACCCAAATGTCCATCAATGACAGACTGAATTAAGAAAATGTGGCACATATATACCATGGAATACTATGCAGCCATAAAAAAGGATGAGTTCATGTCCTTTGTAGGGACATGGATGCAACTGGAAACCATCATTCTCAGTAAACTATCACAAGAACAGAAAACCAAACACCACATGTTCTCACTCATATATGGAAATTGAACAATGAGATCACTTGGACACAGGGTGGGGAACATCACACACCGGGGCCTGTTGTGGGGTCGGGGGAGTGGGGAGGGATATCATTAGGAGATATACCTAATGTAAATGATGAGTTAAGGGGTGCAGCCCGCCAACATGGCACATGTTTACATAGGTACCAAACCTGCACGTTGTGCACATGTACCCTAGAACATCAAGTATAATAATAATAATAAAAAAGAAATGTGTCCCAAGTAGCAAAGAATTGTTAAAAAACTAGAAGATATTAATGACTGAGTAAACAACATGCATGCTTTATTTTTCTTGTATTCTCCTAATGATAAAAAGAAAGGCAATCAGAAATATCCAACCCTGCCACAAATATCTATACAAGAAAGTGATAATTTGTAGATGCAAACTAGAAAACACTTTGAGAAGTTGGTGGATGATAGAAGAGGATACGTTTGTCCATTTTGCCAGAAGCTAAATATGTTACCAATCCCGACAACATTTTTAGGTAAAATTGATAGGAGTTTAGAAATGGAAAGCTCTCCGTTTAGTAAAGAAATATTAGAAGAATTAGGCATGTCAAGAAATAGGAGTTTGTCTCATAACTATAACTGTGCTAATCAAAACTTGTGTAATTGTAAATATTCATGAATCTTTTTGTGTTAGCTAAATTCTCATCATGGCAGAGAGTGAATAGACAAGTCAGAAGGAAATATGTCATTAAAGATAAAGTTATATCTAAATCTATAATTTACAGGTACATAACACCTCTCAGAACAACTAAAATAATAAATCACATAACTTATCCAAAAAGTCTGAGAATGCAGAAGATTAGAAAGGACAGAGGAAGATTATTTTTCATTAGAAGTCATTTCGTATAAACTTATATACCTGAATTTCCTACCTACCTCTGTGTATGTTTTTAAATTTTTTATAAGGAAGTCAGCTAAACTAATTAAAAGAGAAATGCATTTTAATTAAACAAAAATAAAATTTTGAGCTATGCGCTCATGGAAGTCACACTGACATCACTCACCACATCACACTACATCACTTGCACTGAAAAGCAATATCACTAATTAACATGAAAACACTATGGAACAAAAAATAACACACGGAATTCTAAAAACTCATTAGTAAGGAAAAATACACTTTTTTATTTGTTTGTTTTGGTGGTTTATTTTTTAAACAAAGGAAAACAAAACAAAACAACTAGACCGGGTGCGGTGACTCATGCCTGTAATCCCAGCACTTTGGGAGGATGAATTGGGCAGATCACCTGTGGTCAGGAGTTTGAGACCAGCCTGGCCAACATGGCAAAACCCCATCTCTACTAAAAATACAAAAAATTAGCTGGATGTGGTGGTGCACATCTGTAATTCTAGGTACTCAGGAAGCTGAGGCAGGAGAATCGCTTGAATCCAGGAGGCAGAGGTTGCAGTGAGCTGAGATCGTGCCACTGCACATAAGCCTGGGCAACAGTGAAAATGCGTCCAAAGAAAGAAAGAAAGAAATAATAAAATGACTAACAAAATGACTAAAGGTTTGAAGAAACATTTTACCAAAGATATACAGACGGCAAATAAGCACGTGAAAAGATTCTCAACATTATTTGTCATTAGGGACATTCAAATTAATGCCACACTGAGATACTGCTACATACCAACTAGATTGTCGAAAGGTAAAACGTCTTACCATATTACGTATGGCAAATCCCGTGGAGTAGCTGGAATTCTTATATACTCCTAATGGGAATGTACAATGTTGGAAACACTTTGGAAAGTAGGTTGCCAATTTCCTAAAATTGAAATACAAACTTGCCGTATGACCTAGCCATTCCTGCTCTTGTATACTTACCCAAGGGTGAGAAAAGCATATTTCCATAGTGAAGACTTGTATAATAATGTTCTTAGCAGCTTCATAGGTAACAGTCAAAAACTAGAAACAGAACTTTCAGAATGACAGTGTGACCTGTTCTGTGAACCCACTTCTCAGTGAAATAATCATTATGGTAAGAAGTACAAAAAAACAAAAAGGCCAATTATTTAAAGTCACTGGAAAATATCCTAAGGACATACAGTAAAAGAAGAAGTATGTATTCAATAAAATCTACTAAATGTTAGTGAGAACAATGAGCATTTGAGGAACCTGAGCCACTACTTGCCCCTTCTTTCTTCACCTCCCTCCAGTTCAGCATGATGGAATCTCCACCTGGGCAGATGTGGCCAAACGATGGGGCTTTAACTCACCCCAGATCTGCATCAAAGACTACATTGTCTCCTCAAGGATAGAAGGCCACAGCATGTCTCATCCTCCCAAGCTCTGTCTTGGAGAACTAAATTCTAAACAAGTGCAGTCAAGAGGTTGAGAGCTGCCTTCCTTCACTTAGCCCTCACTCATGGGTGGGTGCTCTAACCAGATAAGACACATGAGAATAACGGGGCCCCATATTCATATATGTAGTCCTTGTCACAACTTGCTTATGGAGCAGAGATTCTAAGCTGGTAGATAAAAACAAAGAAAACCAGAAACTATCATCCTCACCCAGCACCCTACTCCTAAAGCACAGGGGATCACTCCAAGGGAAGTGGTCCATTGTCATCTTTCCACCTCTGGGGCAGTGGCTTAGATTTTCCCAAGGGGAGAAGCAGACCATTAGACCAGAGCGCTCCAAAGCTCTCTTCAAGTGAACTGACTTTATTGAGAGTACGATGTGGGGAAAGTTCAAGTCTAGGTTGACCCAAGTTTCAAGGACACTCTTGAAATCAACCGGGATTTGCAGAGTAAGCAATTAAGAAGAGGCTAGCAGCTCTAAGAGAGCAACAGAATAAAAGGTAGACCACTTAATTTATGTGAATCAATAAAGCTCTCTAAAACATGTTGGACAAAAATATAGTAAGGAAAAGCTAACAAAAGAATGTAGGCATCACTATTTGATGGAGTTGTGTCTTAACTCAGGAGAAGTTTTTAGAATCTATGCTCTCATTGTAGGCACTTCAATAACTCACTATACAAACTACTGATATTTTAAAAACTAACACAGGATTAAAACTGAAACAGTATGGAATTACCATTGCAGGCAGACAGAAACATTTTGAAATTCTTCACTCATCCTGTACTCCTTCATGATTTGAGGGTTAGTCTAAATGTAGAATGGTTTGATTACTTGAACATCTGTGAAAAGACATTTAGTTTGTTTCTTTCTCAGATTATTGTTTATCAAACTTCAGTGTGCATAAGAATTACCGTATTTGTTGAATACACAAAGTAAAATGATGTATATAGAATATATGGACAATTTGGTGCAGAGGGTCAAGTGTAATTTGGTTTAGGTGTGATTTTTTTTTTCCTCACAGCATGAATGCAAACAAAATCAAAGCCAAAGGCATTTACTGAAAGTGCTATTTTGTCACAATGGGTTTATAATCAGAATTAGAAGAGTGTACTAAAGAACTCTTATGCCCTCCATAACTTATCATCAAATATATGGGGGAAACTGACAGGAAATACAAAGCAGAAGAAGAAAACTACAGTAGTAGCAGAACACTTTATCTCAGTCCTTCTTCATGATTATTTAATTCTCCAGGAGTAAATGAAAATCCAAACGTACAGTAAAGTAAATAAGTGATTGCATTCATCTGCTAGAACTACCATGACAAAATACCACAAACTGGGTGGCTTTAATAACAGAAATTTATTTTATCACAGTTCTGAAGGCTGTAATTTTAAGATTCATGGCCTGTCAGGACTGGTTCTCATGAGGCTTCCCTTCTTCTTTTTTTTTTTTTCCTATTTCAACATGTATGATATTTATTCAGGACTTGCTTTGTTCTTTTTCATTATTATTATACTTCACCAACTCCACAGAAATACAAACTACCACCAGAGAATACTATAAACACCTTTACAAAAATAAACTAGAAAAATTAGAAGAAATGGATAAATTCCTGGACACATACACTTTCCCAAGACTAAACCAGGAAGAAGTTGAATCCCTGAATAGACCAATAGCAGGCTCTGAATTGAGGCAATAATTAATAGCCTACCAACCAAAAAAGTCCAGGACCAGACCGATTCACAGCTGAATTCTACCAGAGGTACAAGGAGAAGCTGGTACCATTCCTTCTGAAACTATTCCAATCAGTAGAAAAAGAGGGCATCCTCCCTAATTCATTTTATGAGGCCAACATCATACTGATACCAAAGCCTGGCAGAGACACAACAAAAAAAGAGAATTTTAGGCCAATATCCCTGATGAACATTGATGCAAAAATCCTCAATAAAATACTGGCAAACCGAATCCAGCAGCACATCAAAAAGCTTATCTGTCATGATCAAGTGGCTTCATCCTTGGGATGCAAGGCTGGTTCAACATACGAAATCAATAAATGTAATCCAGCATATAAACAGAACCAAAGACAAAAACCACATGATTATCTCAATAGAGGCAGAAAAGGCCTTTGACAAAATTCAACAGCCCTTCATGCTAAAAACTCTCAATAAATTCAGTATTGCTGAATGTATCTCAAAATAATAAGAGCTATTTATGACAAACACACAGCCAATATCATATTGAATGAGCAAAAACTGGAAGAATTTCCCTTAAAAACTGACGTAAGACAGGGATGCCCTCTCTCACCACTCCTATTCAACATAGTGTTGGAAATTCTGGCCAGGGCAATTAGGCAGGAGAAAGAAATAAAGGGTATTCAATTAGGAAAAGAGGAAGTCAAATTATCCCTGTTTGCAGATGACATGATTGTATATTTAGAAAACCCCATCATCTCAGCCCAAAATCTCCTTAAGCTGATAAGCAACTTCAGCAAAGTCTCAGGATACAAAATTAATGTGCAAAAATCACAAGCATTCTTATACACCAGTAACAGACAATCAGAGAGCCAAATCATGAATGAACTTGCATTCACAATTGCTTCAAAGAGGATAAAATACCTAGGCATCCAACTCACAAGGGATGTAAAGGACCTCTTCAAGGAGAACTACAAACCACTGCTCAGCAAAATAAAAGAGGACACAAAAAATGGAAGAACATACCATGCTCATGGATAGGAAGAACCAATATCATGAAAATGGCCATACTGCCCAAGGTTATTTATAGATTCAATGCCATCCCCATCAAGCTACCAATGACTTTCTTCACAGAATTGGAAAAAACTGCTTTAAAGTTCATATGGAGCCAAAAAAGTGCCCACATTGCCAGATGAAATGATTGACTATTTAGAAAACCCCATGGTCTCAGAGGCTTTCCTTCTTAATTTGCAGATACCTACCTCCCCTCTATGTCCTCACATGGCCTCTTCTCTTTGTACTTGTGAAGAAAGACAGATTGCTGGTGCCTCTTCCTCTTCTTATGAGGTTCATCACAATTATCAGATTAAAACTCCACCCACATAATCTCATTTAATCTTAATTACCTTCCTAAAGACCCCTATCCGCAAATACAGTACAATGGGGTTAGGGCTTCAACATGAATTCTGGGGGACACAATTTAATTCACAACAGCAATATAGTTAGTTTCAAAAAACTGAGTTTTGTTTGAAGTACATTTAGTAACATAGAAGACTATATGTTTATTCATTAAAAACTCTAACGTTAAGAAACTTAGGTTTTGGAGATATATTTGACTCTTGCCAGAAAACTGTCATTTGTATTAATTATTAGTACTAACATTTGCAATGATTAGTATTGATTTTTAGAATGGCAGTCATGTCAGACTAACTATTGCTGCATAACAAACATCTCCAAAGCTCAGTTGCTTATCAAAAAAAAAAAAAAAAAAAAATGGCACTTGATTATTTTTTATTTGCCTGTAGGTTAGTTGGTGGTTCTTCTGATATTTCTCCTGGGTAACTCATGCATTTAGGTAAAGGTTAGCTGGGGCTGGAACATCCTAGATATTCTTACTTTTCAGACAGTCAGTGCTGATTTTGGTTGAGACACTTTAGTTCTCCTCCATGTAGACTTCCATCATCCAATACTCTTGACTGGCTTCTGACATGGTATTCTCAGGGCAACTGAAAATGGCAGCTGCAAATATTCATCAGGTCAAGACCTGGGAATCACCTTCTATTAGTCAAAGCAAGTTTTGAGGTTAACATACGTTCTAGTAGTGGGGGGAAAAGATTAACTCTCTTGATAGGAAGAGATATAAGGAAAATGTGGTCATATCTAATCTACTATATTATACCCTCTGGCTACAATTATTTACTTTTCCCCTACATGGAAAGTGTCCCAAATGGTCACTTAATCACGGAATCAAGCTAAAAGTCCACTATCTGATCTGTATCTGGCTTAGTTATGAGTAGAGCCCCTTAAGTGCAGCTCCTCTTGATCTAGAGGCTTATAAACAGAAGCCTGGTGGTAATACTATTCACTGTATACAATACTGTTCTCTCTCTCTCTCTCTCTCTCTATATATATATATATTCACTATATATATTCCCTGTATACCCCCTGCTCTGATATGCCCGATACAACATAAGAAAGGGACAATTTTACCACAATAGACATTTCCACTAAAAAATGAGTAACTGTGATGGTTAATATTGAGTGTCAACTTGATTGGATTGAAGGAAGCAAACTATTGTACCTGGGTGTGTCTGTGAAGGTGTTGCCAAAGGAGATTAACATTTGAGTACATGGAGTGGGAGGAGAGGCAGACCCCACCTTAATCTGGGTGGGCACCATCTAATTAGCTGCCAGCACAGGTGGAATAAAGCAGGCAGAAGAAGGTGGAATTAGCAGAGTTGCTGAGTCTTCTGGCCTTCATCTTTCTCCTGTGCTGGATGCTTCCTGCCCTCAAATGTCAGACTCCAGGTTCTTCAACTTTGGACTCTTAGACTTACATCAGTGGTTTGCCAGGGGCTCTCAGGCCCTGTAGAGGTTGTAGACTGAAGGCTAGACTGAAGGCAATGCTGTTGGTTTCCCTACTTTTGAAGTTTTGGGATGTGGGCTGATCTGCTACTGACCTCCTTGCTCCTCAACTTGCAGACAACCTATTGTGGGACTTTACCTTGTGATCATGTGAGTCAATTCTCCTTAATAAATTCCCTTTCATATATACATATAACCTGTTGGTTCTTCCTTCTAGAGAACCCTAATACAGTAACATAGCAATTACTCAACACAGTAATTCTGAAAACAAGCTGAGTATGTTCCACCAGCTTCTCTTATTCAATGAGGGTGTTACTAGAGTAGGATCCGTTTCTGCTTGAGAGTGGTTCCTTGATCCTTTGTTCTCCTTGACTCTTAGTACCATCTATTGGGCTGTTGGCTTTCCTTTATGAGCTTTCTTTTCATTTTAATGAGAAGTGGCCCCCTCTTTGCAGCTGAGGAGTTCTCTCTGCCTGCTCTCTGCCCATTGCAAGCTGTAAGCCCAGAAGCCTCTTTTCAGTGTTAGCAGTCCCTTATCTTTAAATTCAAAATAGATGAAGCTTTGTTGATACCACTCTCTTAAAATTTTGCTGGCTTCCTAACTCATTGTACATTCCAAAAGCCACATCAATAATTAATTTTGTGACAGATCCCTATCTTGGCCTGTGTATGAGATTGCTGAAGAGAATGCCCTCAAGATTCTTAGATCCCATTTGGAAAACTGAGAAAATATATAAGGCACCAACTTAAATATTTCAGAGGTCTTAATAAAAACCCTAGACCCTTTGCCATTTTCCCAGCCTTTGCTAACTGATTTATCACTGCTTTTCTGGGTTCAAACTGACACCCAGTCCCAATGTCAATGACACAATTATTTTAAAGTTTTGTTATAGTAACTCCCAACTTTTAGGCACTATCTCTGTATCTGTTAACTATTGGTCAAAAGTAACCACACCAAAACTCAAACTCAATGGTTTGAACAGGTGATCCTCCTGCTACTTTACTTGAGTTCCTTCACATGACTCCTGGAGGTAAACTGGGCAGTAAGATACTAGGTGGCTTAACTCACCTGTCCAGCAGTTGATGCTATCTCTCCTTTGTGACAACTTAGTTCTCCAAGTGGTCGCTTATCTTCTAGTAGACTAGTGATCTTAGAGCAGCCTTCTAAGAGTAGTAAAGGCAAATACTGCAAAGTCTCTAGAGACCACAGCTCATGAACTTATACGACATAATTTCGGGTACATTCCACTGGTAAAAGGATGTCTCAAGACCAGCCAAAATTCAAGCATTGATAAATTGATGTTCATCTCTTGATTCTTGTTACTATAAAGCATTTGTTTACTCTATAATAAACATTAATATAACATTTACTAATAAACATTAAAAACATTAATATCACCATAATAATGTATAGAAACATAATTTTCACTGCTTTTAACAAAAAAACTTACTAAAAGAGAATAACTTTTTTAAAAAATTTCCATCTTTAGATAAATATAAATGGGTAATTAACTTTCTAAAAAGAGTAAAATAGTCAATCTCCCTGCACAAGATGTTTTTCTTAATTTTTTTCTGTGAATGACTTGACTTGATATTTAGGTTTTAATTTTCTTGAACAACTTAGGTGTTCCAAAAATAAAAACTGTTGTAATAAAAGTTTTATGGCTTGGAGAGTCCTACTTTTCACAGCAAAGCTGAGGGAGAACAGAAAATATATAGCTTTGATGGGATTCTTCATAAAATAGCTTGTTTTTTGTGCTGCTGAAAATAGTATTGATGACTTGGAGATGTCACAAAAATTTATTTGGCCTATATACATGTAATTTAAAATATATTAGAAGATTTAAAATCAATTTGACATTCTATTTTATACGCTCCTGGAAAGCAGTTTTACTTTCTTCTCTGCATATAGACTCATTATCATTTTACATGTGCTATCATAGTACAAACTTTTTGCAATTTGACTTTATTTAATATTATGTTTGTGAAGTTTGTGCACATTGACAAGGGTGACACTAGTTGATTTGTGTAACTCTTATAGAGTGTCCAATCTTGTATAATATATTTCAAATTGTTTATCCATGCTTTCATTGATGGCATTTCAAACTTTGTTGTTTTGAACAATACTGGTTTATATATTTTGTTTATATCTCCTTGTGTACATAAGCAAATTTTGTTAAGCAGTGGAAATGCTGAGTTGCTAGATAGGAACATATTCAAGTATTCTGGGCTTTTCCAAATTGTTCTCCAGAATGGTTGTGACACTTTACACTGCCATCCAGAGTGTACAGAAGTCCCTGGGAGTACACATTATCTCTAGCACTTGACTTTGCTGGATGTTTTGATGTATACTTTTGGTAAAAAGAAAAAAAAAGATTTTTTTTTATTCCTTTTTTTTTTTTTTTCTTTAAGAGATGAGGTCTCTCTATTCTGCCCAAGCTGGTCTTTAAATCTAGGGCTCAAGCAATCCTCCCACCTCGACTTCTCAAAGTGCTGAGACTACCGTTGTGAGCCATATGTCTGGTCTTGATTTTTAATTTAAATATGTGAACTGACATCTCATTCTGGTTTTTAAGGTAAATTTCCCTTATTACCATTGGGTTTGGGTTATTTGCCTTTTTATTGTTGATTTTTACTTCTTTACATATGCTGGTTGCTAATTCATTGTCCTTTATGTATACTGTGTTAGTCTTTCAGCCTGTGGCCTGAATTTAACGTGGATATTAAGACATTCCAAGCAAATAAACTGCGGAGTAAAAGATAGTATACTTAATGTGTTAAGATGCATATGGAAATGAAATAACATGAGTAATATGAAGTTTTTCCTTTGTAACCCAATTCTACCCTCATGAAAGCATAGTTAGTATGTAGTAAAAATAAATGATTGATTTTATACTACATGTGATATATTGGTGGGTGTTGTACTTCTATTCCACAAAAGTTGGTAATATTTGGCTAGATACTGAAAAGCCTTCATTATTTTTTAAGATATTCTTAATGTATGTAAAAATATATTGTAGGCTTATTCATCCGTTGGACAAATATAGACACAGCCTTTGTATGCCTGGAACTGCATATCGTTTAGGATAAAAATGAACAGATACTTGAGTTTCTCACACTTTAGGATAAAAATTAAAAAAAAAAAAACTAAAATAAAAATACAGTTCAAGGAGCTCAAGTGCCATTTTTGAATGCAGAACTGGTCACTTAACTAAACATGAGGTCAACTAATGTTGTTAATGAGGATGGTACCTAATTTTAGCCTTAAAGATTAAAGAGGTATTAATTGGTCAAATGTTTCCAAATGAAATTATTATCTCAATTTCCTGTGAAACCTTTCAGAAATAATGACAGTCATGAGTCCCACCACAGATCTACTAATCTGTGAATCAAAATAATAAAGATTGGGTATCTGGAATATGTATTTTTAAAATTCATTTCATTTCAAAGATCACATATGTTGTTGAAGCATTGAGCTACTTAAATGAGATGTAAAGGGCATCCTTGTCACAGACACAGTATAGGGAAGATATGGGCGTATGATTGAGCTGAGCATTTCAGGGGAATTGCAAGTAGGCGTGAGAATGGCTGTCATGTAGAATGGAGTGGACACATGGCAAGATAAATCCTAAAAGCTAAGAAGAAGCCGGATGGACAATGCACCTGGTAAAGTGTATAACGTTTACTAGGTTCTCAATACATGTTCATTAAATGATAAATAAATGAATGAATACGTGAGTGTATTAGTTGATCTTCAGGCTGCTCACAAAGAAGACATACATGAGATTGGCTAATTTAAAAAAAGAGGTTTAATGGACTCACAGTTCCACGTGGTTGCGGTGGCCTCACAATCATGCTGGAAGGTGAAGGGCAGGTCTTACATGGCAGCAGACAAGAGAGAATGAGAACCAAGCAAAAGGGGAAACCCCTTATAAAATCACCAGATATTGTGAGATTTATTCACTACCACAAGAACAGTATAGGGGAAACCGCCCGCATGATTCAGCTATCTCCAACCAATTCCTTCCCACAACATGTGGAAATTATGGGAGCTACAATTCAATATGAGATTTGGGTGGGGACACAGCCAAACAATGTCATTCTGCCCCGGCCCCTCCCAAATCTCATATTCTCACATTTTAAAACCAATCTTGCCTTTCCAACAGTCCCCCCAAAATCTTAACTCATTTCAGCATTAACTTAAAAGTACACAGTCCAAAGTCTCATCTGAAACAAGGCAAGTCCCTTCCATTTATGAGCCTATAAAATCAAAAGCAAATTAGTTCCTTCCTAGCTTGAACAGGGAACATAGTCAAACCATATCAGTGAGTTATTAGATCTTTACACGTTGTGATTAGAATTTTTAGTTTATCCTAAAGTTTACAGGAAGAGAATAACAGATTTCAACCATGAAAGTGGAAATTTAGATTAAATTGATTTAAATGAAACATTCAAAAATTATGAAGAAGCTCATACATTTTATAAGTTTTTAGATGACTTTCAGGAGCTGTGATGAGCACTTATAAGTGATAGTTTTCCTAATTCTTATTAATCTTTTATTTAGGTTACAAAAACTCATTACAACTGTGTATAGAATTTCCCTAAGCCAATTGATGTAATCAATGATTGAAACCTCATGCAGAAAGGATTGACTGCCCCATTTTATACCTGTTATCAGAAATATGATATATTCCATGGGAGAAAAATAATAACCTATATTTTATAGAATTTTAATTAATAGCTTAATGATATTTTTAAAACTGCATATTTTATTTTATAATGGAGCATGTAATCTCTTGGTTTTGACAGCATGTGTGTGTGTGTGTGTGTGTGTGTGTGTGTGTGTGTGTGTTTTCCCCCATCCCCCCACCCCAGTTCAATTTTTGCAATGCTGTGCCTTGGAAGAGCACTTAGCTGATTGCAAAAGTAGAAAAGAGTCCTCCATGAAGAGTAGGTAGGGAAAGAAAATAGGAAGAAAACTAGAGGAAGAGAAGAAAGAGAGTACAAGAGTAAGATACAATCTCTTTGAACTTTAGCTAATCTACCTTTGGTCCTGCTGCTGGAGTTTTAGTGCAAAGGAGCAACTTAGAGGCCAAGGTATCTGAGGTAGTCATTGTTCCTTAGTGAAATCTCTTTAAGGATACCAGAAAAGAAAAACGCCAAAGAGCAGATGCCCAGAAAGACTATGAAACTAATTCAGAAACCACAACTAAGTGAAGGGCTAGGAGAACCTAATCTTGCAAAGCAAATTGGATTGGGCCTAAAACAGTAGATACTGTCATCACAAAACCTTTGATTATCTTCAAGCTAGGTGTAACTTGGGAAAACATGACTATATTAATATATGAGCATATTAGTATCCATCCTTTGCTTTTAAGATAAATCCCGATCTTTACTATAAAATAAAAGAACTTTCTTAATCAGGCTTTAGACTCCCTTCTCCAAGCTCCATTTCATCTTTTGTCCTTTATTCTCATAAAACTTTACTAATGGTAATGCTGTATCATGTTATATGCCTCAAGATGCTCTGCCTTAATATGTGTTGTTGCCTTTTTCCTGATACACTTTTTCTTTTCTTTTCCACTGGTAGAACAGTTACTTGTTTTTCAAAATGTATCCATCTTCATCTACACCAAGGTCAGTAGGATGCCGTTCTGCATGTTCCCACGTACCTAGTGTTCTTACAGATCAATTTATTCAATTTGTTTAATTGTCTCCCCATTCTGTTTTAAACCTGGGGTCACCAGTTTAATGTCTTTAGGTGCAGACAGATGATACAACCTACTAAAGGATCAGGTGTAATGAATAGAGAATGGTGGATAGCTATGAATTTGAGATGCCATGTCCTTCAGAAAAAGAGCATTAAAAATAATACTTAGTTTTCCTTATCACTCACCTTGAAAAATAGAATTCTTTCATAAGTCAAATGTAGTTTGTTTTATAACAGCTATATCCTCGAGATCATATATGTTTACATGTGTCTTCATTTAATATCAAAGAGCTTAGTACAAAAGAGGGACTCAATGTATACTGATTGACTGTTTTCATGACTTAATGAATGGATTGAATTATTCCTGATCTTCACTATTCTAAACTTTCTTCATTCTGCCTGTAGAGGCTTCAGATAGTTGATAGACTGAAAGTTGCTGTGGAAGGAGAAAGAAAGTATGTGACAGATAACTTTAGTATTTAGTACCAGACACAGAGAAGTTTAGGACTTTGGGTATACAAGTTACAATCTTAGGATTCTTAACTAGAATCTTTAATTAGGCTGTAAAAAAAGCTCACTTCCAGTCTTAAAAAAATATATAGTATAGGATTTCTAGCCATGAAATAATTAGTATTGACCAAGAGACTGTTTTTCTTATCTTTCTTTACTGAATGTTTATTTTTTAAAAGTAATTGTAGTAGTCAGGATACTTTCCGTATTTCACATCTTCAAAACTCAGCATTTTGGAAGAAAGAGTCAATATAATGTTGACACTTTATTGAACTCCTCTCTATCCAACTTATTTATTTATTTATTTATTTATTTATTTATTTATTTATTTGAAATAGAATCTCACTGTGTCACCCAGGCTGGAGTGCAATGGTACGATCTCAGTTCACTGCAACCTCCGCCTTCCATGTTCAAGCGATTCTCCTGTTGGGATTACAGGTGTGAGTCACCATGCTCAGCTAACTTTTGTACTTTTAGTAAAGATGAGGTTTCACCATGTTGGTTCGGCTGGTCTAGAACTCCTGACCCCGTGATCCACTTGCCTTGGCCTCCCAAAGTGGTGATGGTGTTGGTGTTGTTGTTTTGTTTGTTTTTGTTTTGAGATGGAGTCTCTGTTGCCCAGGCTGGAGTGTAGTGGTACAATCTCAGCTCACTGCAACTTCTGCCTCCTGGGTTTAAGCGATTCTCTTGCCTCAGCCTCCAAAATAGCTTGGATTAGAGATGCACGCCACCACGCCTGGCTAATTTTTGTATTTTTAGTAGAGACGGGGTTTCACCATGTTGGCCAGGCTGCTCTTGAACTTCTGACCTCAAGTGACCCACTGGCTCGGCATCCCAAAGTGCTGGGATTACAGGTGTAAGCCACCACTCCTGGCCCTGTGGCCCCAACTTATTTATTTTAAAGATGATTTTATATCATCACTGTAAATAGAAAATTACAATTAAAAACAAATTATAACTTTAAAACTTATTAAATTGTAACCAGATACTGTTGTCTACTAAAGGTTCTAAGCCAAAGTCTGCTTTCAGCATTATAAAGGACAAGTAGCAAATATTTAAGAGAGGTTAGCAGCATATGCCAAAAATTTAAGAAATGAAAAAATAAAGTATTATTTATGAGTTCAATACAAGAAATAAGACAAAAGAAAATTGAATATTCTTCCCCATGTGAATCACTATTATTTAATGTCAAGGTTTTGTGTGTGTGTGTGTGTGTGTGTGTGTGTGTGTGTGTGTGTGTGTGTGACCTTAGACCACCAGGGCATGCATCGTATATTTTGGAAAAATGGGGACTAGATGAAAACCACTAACCTAACCTAGCTTGACATTTTCCCTTTTGTATTTTCATTATCTTGGCTCTTATTTTCCTTTTCTAAAGAAGGAAGCTCACTGCTAAGAAAAATAGCAAGAGTAAGGTGCTATCCAAGTGTGTGGGGTTTGTTTTCCCTACTCCATTCTAAAAAGTGTCCATGCACACAGCGGGAATGCACTGCTTTAAGTGCAGAATGGAACAGGAGGTAATCTACTAAAGAGAATGCATACATTTCTTACCCTTATTCAATTATTCCAATTATTTTACAGTGTAGCTACAATATAGGTTTTCTTTTTTCTCGTTATTTTAACTTACCTTTTCTTAAAACATAGGAATTTGATCTTCTTTAAGCAAACCTTTCAATGGAAGCCTGTTATACATTTGTTATACATCTACCAGTTCGTCATCAACTACAGTCATTCCCAGAGCCAGGCAACTGAATTAATTCAAGGACTCCATAAAATAAATAAAGTAGGTGGTTAGTTTTGCTGTTAGTAGTAATAGTTAGTTCTGCTAGAATGAATGGTTTATGAAGATAATCAAGTCAAACGAATGAGGCTGGTTACCCAGTAGATGTTTCCCTCCGATTACTTCCCTTTGGCTATTTGATTCAAGCTACGTATTTATGTTCCTTTAAATCAGGTTTCAGAGGTAAAGAAATACTGTGAGAAAAGGAAGAATGGAGAATGTAGGTATCTTAGTTTGTTTGGACTGCTATAAAAAATACCATAAACTGGGTAGCTTGTAGGCAACAGAAATGTATTTCTCATGGTTCTAGAGGCTAGGAAGTACAAGATCAAGGCACTGGCATATTATGCACATCAGCCACTGAATATGTCATTGCCTTGTTTTCTGGTTCATAGATGGCACCTTCTGGCTGTGTCCTCACCTGGTGGAAGAGGCAAAGCAGCTCTCTGGAGCCTTTTTTATAAGGGCACTAATCCCACTCATGAGGGCTCCACCCTCATGACCTAATCACCTCTCCAAAATACCACCTTCTAACACATTGGTGATTAGGTTTTTAACATATGATTTTCGTGGGAACACAAACATTCAGACCATACTAGTAGGACTAAACTTGAAGAAGAACTTAACACACAGGCTCTTCTAGGTCCCAAGAGGGAGAAACGTAGCCACTGAGATATGTCATCAATTTACTTATCCAAGCAATTGGTAATTGGCTGGCAGTAAACCCATCACAGCCACCATGAATATGACAGACTAATATGGTTTGGCTCTGTATCCCCACCCAAATCTCATGTCGAAATGTGATTCCCAGTATTGAAGGAAGGGCCTAGTGAGAAGTGATTGAATCATGGGGTCAGAGCTCTCCTTTGCTGTTCTTGTGATAGAGTTTTCTGGAGATCTGTTTGTTTGAAAGTGTGTAGCACCTCCCTCCACCTGCTCCTGACAGCCATGTGAAGACATGCCTGCTTCCCCCTCACCTTCTGCCATAATTGTAAGTTTCTGAAGGTCTCCCAGCCATGCTTCCTGTACAGCCTCTGGAACTATAAGTTAATTAAACCTCTTTTCTTCATAAATTCCCCAGCCACAGGTAGTTCTTTATGGCAGTGTGAGAACAGACTAATACATAGACTTTTTTATTTGCTAAGCTCTACAATCAGTAGATTTTTAAATAACATTGTATCTTTGGTAAGGGAGAATTCCAGGCAAGTGTTGCAAGTTCAGCTTATGAACTAGATACCTCAACTCTGTCCTCTACCACTTTCTTTGCATTCCCATAAAACGATTATTTAAATATTTTTATGTTCTACACACTTGGGTGGAAGGAAGGGAGGAAGGAAGGAAGGAAGGAAGGAAGGAAGGAAGGAAGGAAGGAAGGAAGGAGAGAGAGAGAGAGAGAGAGAAAGAAAGAAAGAAAGAAAGAAAGAAAGAAAGAAAGAAAGAAAGAAAGAAAGAAAGAAAGAAAGAAAGAAAGAAATGCCAGAGAGAGAGAAAGAAAGAAAAGCCAGAGAGAGAGAAAGAAAAGACAGAGAGAGAGAAAGAAAGAAAGAGAAAGAAAGAAAGAAAGAAAGAAAGAAAGAAAGAAAGAAAGAAAGAAAGGAAGGAAGGAAGAAAGAAAGGAAGGAAGGAAGGAAGGAAGGATTCAATGTATGTTACACAAAATCTCATTATTTACCACAACTTACTATACCTTTTTCAAAAAGACTTTTTGACGTATCCTTTAAGTTATTATAATTATAATATGATTAAATATTATTGTAGCACACAGAGAGCCTTAATTTGTTCTCATTGCCTGAAAATTGGATTGAAACTCAGGGAGAGGTTTCAAATTTGAGTTATAAAATGCAATTTAACCTTAAATAATTGAAGAGGAAATAATAAGCATAAAGGTTTTTAAAAAAATTATCTCATAAATAAAAGTCCATATCACATTTTTCTTTAAAAAAGTATATAATTTTATTATAATGTATCCTCATTTTTGCTTCTTAGAGAAAAATTAAGTCTAAAGGTATATTTTGTAAACAGCAATTTTATACACATAAAGCTAAAATAATTTTTTTAATTATCCAATAAGTTATACCAAACAAAGATGCAATTTATTAAGACGGCTGACTGATAAAATAGATATAAATGTAAAAGTCTCTTAAAGTCTTTACCTTTAAGCTTAAGAGACTTAACAAGTTCAAGGTCTCTCAAACCTTTTACCACAGAAATTCAATAGACCCATCTTGAAGAGTAAAATGTTAAAGTCATACCTTCCAGTTCTTAAAGACTAAAGCTCAAAATATTATATTTACTCATACTAACTATTATAAGACACCCTCAAGTCTCTCAAAATTTCCTAGTCATTTTTTATTTTATTGTGTGTTATATCTGGATGGTAGAAACAAGGTGAAGTCTAAGACAGAAGAATATTTTTTCAAAGTACCTTCTATTTTTTCTTTTCAAGGCAATAGCATGTTCCAATTATGCCTTGAATTGCAGTGGGAAAATGTGTGTGTGTATGTGTGTGTGTGCATGCATGCGTGCATGCTTGCCTATAAGTATATGTATGCATCTGTCTGTTTGGTAGTCCAAGAAGAAACATTTCATCTCTGAGATTTTCAGTTATAGGTGCATAAAGAATTTGTAGCAATCCTGGCTTCACTAATCTTTAAATTCTCTATCCTTAACTCTTAGGAAACAAAATTTGGTAGCAATACTCTCAGCCATACAGAAAAATATGTCAAGTCCTAATGATTTTTGACAATAACTAATTGCTAGATCAAGTAAAATTCATGAGTGAAAACTAATCTTATATAGAGCAAAAAAAAGCATTTTCAAATTTCTTTTTATGTTTTAGTATGTGGTAAATAAATATTTGATAAACACATGCTCAAGGACCCTCAGGAAGTATTACAGCTTACATTAACAAGGAAACTGTGTAACAGTTTTTGTGAGCTTCTTTCTTAAAATTAACTTGCAGACAATGCTGCAGTTTGCTTCTCCTTCTTTGTATTATACTGAACAGATTCTTAAATATGTATGTATTCTAAAAACAACCTCTGAAACAACTCTAAAAAATAATCTCTCCATATTTTAACATGTATATTTCACATTGCATTATAGTAATGAGAAAATGTATTTTAAACGTTTAACTATTGTGTGTGTGTATATATAGTATATATATATTATATATGTGTGTATATATATGTCAGTTACCAATGGCTATAATCAAATATGTATTTCTCAATAACTAAAGTACCATTTCTGATGTTTTAAGGGATGGCTTGATACATTCAGGGCATCTATTTGTCTAACAACAAGGATTAATTAGAAAATGTCTACTAAAAAGAAGCCGACATCAACTTCAAAAATAAGTAAAATGCCATAGATGCTTACAATTTGTTATTAGTAAATAAGTTAATAAGGGTCAATTTGCATCCTACATTTTAAGGAAGCTAAGATTATGTAATTCCACAGACCTAATAGATGTAAAATTGTTTTGCTTTTGCCATTCAAGTTATGTTCCTGAAGATTTGTTTCCCTTTCTAATTACTGCCAACTTTCAGTTCATCACTGTGCCTTTTCTAGATTTGCAGACCTGCCTTGCATAGGGAATAGAGCTTATTCAAATGAAGTAAGAGTTACTGCTGAAGAAAGAAGCCTGGTCTGAAAATAATGAAAAATATATATATATAAAATAATGTGTATATATATATATTTATATATATATAATGAACATATATATATAATAGAAGTAAGAAGCAAAGTATTTTGAGATATAATAACACAACTGAGAACTGGATACTATGATATCTATTCATTTTAGAGGTAATATAGCACATAATCAATTTTATTAATGAGAATAAAAGATCCAGAAAGTTACCTGACTGGCCCAAGATCACAAAGTTAGTTCTGGCAGGCAGTATTAAAAGCTAGCTGTCTTGGCTAAGGGTAGTTCTTTTCATTAAAACAGTGTAATGACTGTTTACTGTGGTCATCTATCAAAAATTATTCATGTTTATATCAATTTATCCATATGGTCAGTCATCAAAGGGATATTTAAACCCTTTTTCCCCAAAGCTAGATCTTAGACAAGTAAAAAGATACAAGAGGCTGGGCGTGGTGGCTCGTACCTGTAATCCCAGAACTTTGGGAGTCTGAGGTGGGCCGGTCACAAGGTCGAGAGATCGAGACCATCCTGGTCCACATGGTGAAACCCCGTCTCTACTAAAAATATAAAAATTAGCTGGGTGTAGTCACACGTGCCTGTACTCCTAGTTATTTGGCAGGCTCAGGCAGGAGAATTGCTTGAACCTGGAAGGTGGAGGTTGCAGTGAGCTGAGATTCTGCCACTGCACTCCAGCCTGGTGACAGAGCAAGTCTCCGTCTCAAAAAAAAAAAAAAAAAAAAAAAAAAATACACACACACACACACACACACACACACACACACACACACAAGATTTGTCGTTAGCCTCAGGGAGAGTTTATGAGATTATCACATTTCAGGTAGAATGTATTCCTCATGCAAGAGTTGGCCAAATTCATCCAGGAGTTTGAAAATGAATAATTTCCAAAGAAAAATTTAAATTTGAGTAATTGAATCGAAGGATTACTTCTTCTGTTTAAATCCACATTCAATTAAAATGGAATTAGTTTCCTTTATAACATGTATTTGCATTTTCCTGAATGAAATAATATACTAAGATTTACTTCAAAATTATTCAGTATGGGTTATGTGGGGCGTGGGTGGGGAAATAGAACAAGGTTGGTGAAGGATACATGCAAATTTATTATTATACCATTGCCTGCCCTATTATATAAATATAAGTGTTTTCATAATAAGTACAAGGTGTATATTTTCCCATGTATTTTTATTGAAGCTATTATTAACTATATGTTAGAAACTTGTGGAGAATCATCTTAAAATAGGCAAGTCCCATTGTTCAGCTAGTAGCACATCTTCTTAACTTCCTTCCTCCGTCCCATAATAGATCCCTCTTTTTCATTTGTCTCTTACAGTGCCAGGAAACATAGAAACAATGACATATTTGCCAGCTTTTCCAGCTCAAGTGGGAAGAGATAATACATGTTCTACCTATTTACCAGGTGATCATGAGGTAGAGAAGCACTGAAGATGAAAGCACTTAGTAATCTGTGAAGAGTTTAAATGTCAATCATCATTATGATGACGATAATCATGATGATGTAGGCGACGACAGTTACTCTAATTGTTTTCCTTCTGTTTCATCATATACAGCCTTATGTGAAATTAAGATTCTTATTAAATCTGTGTTGATGTTGATCATTGCTTATAGCAAAGTAGTAAATGAGTGGAATTCTAAAAACAACCTTCATTTAACTTCTGTGAACATTAGGCAGCTTAAGGACTGCATTTGAATGTACTTTATAATATCTAGCCTAAAATTTTAAATGAAAAATTAAAGCACTATTTTAGTAGACTTCAAGATACAGTATTACATTTATTTTAATTCAGAACTTTAAAAAATTAATCCTAGAGTGTTGTTGGCTAATTGGGAGACCCTCTGTGAATGATCATCATTAATATAAATGAAAATTCTAATTTTTTAAATTTTATTTTCTATCTTAGTTCTTGTCCTCAGAAATTCAGGTACCAAATTTTAATGTGTTTCTTCCTGCTTTAGTACATGAAAATTTTCTACGCTAACTAAAATCTATTCTCAAAAAAAAAAGTGAAATTTTTTTCTTCTATCCACTCCATGCATTTACCAGTTTTCTTTCCAAATAATCAGAATTATTTCATAAAATATAAAATGTGAGCAAGTCTAAATGAGGCAGTGATACAATTATGACAATTCACTTCCATCACCATCAATTCTAATCTTACCTAATATAAGGCAGCATGAAGTTCTCTAATATGTCTATTTCACAGTGAGATCACTTATTCCTAAATTTAAATACTAAGAAAATTGTTAAAATTCATATTTAAAATGTATGACTTTTATATTAGGTAACAAATGGCACCTTATTAAGGAGATGAAGTGGAGTCAATACAGTAAGACAGTGTCAAAGTTAAGTTATACAACTCACAATTAACTCTAAAAGGCTAGTAGTATTTTTTTAACCTAATTTAAGCAACTGGGTAATTGAGCTCACATATAATAATTACTGTCTAAAAGTATGAAAAAAGTTAGCCAAACTTTTTTCTGACACTTTTTAAAAATATGTTTTAAATATTTATTAAAATATTTTAGTATATAAAACATAAAATATGTAATAGGTTTAACATATGCTAGTATTTTACCATATTTACGTCTCGTCTTTAAAAAATAAACACAGCTAACAACAAAAAGCTTGCTGTTATGTCATTCTTTTGTCTCCCCAGACATAGGCATAATCTGATATAGCATGCATTTTTTGCTCATGTTTTTACACTCTTACCAATATGTCAATACCATAGACAAGTGTGTGCTTTAAATTTTACAGAAATGATTTCCCATTGTACACAGCATTTTATTTTCTAAGTTCCCAAATCATAAAAAAACACAATAAAGTCAAATGACATGTTTAGCTCACTCTAATTATAGAGTGTGTCTCAAAAATAGCTCCTTTTGCTGTCACCCTTTCATCAAAAAGATATTTGAGCACATGAAACACAAAAGGTTGTTATAAACATTCTCTTTGTGGTACTTACCTGTAGTTAAATCATCCTAGCTTTCACAATTCAGTAAGCAATTACTCACTTCTTGGCTCTCTCTCCTCTTGATTAACATGAAGTTGATAGAAGAATTCATTAGTGTGAGAAATTATTAGGATCTGATAGAGTATAAGTGGCCAAGTCAATGACTTGGCATTATTAAATTCATCTCTTTATTCTGTGAACTGATAAAATGAGTGTTTGTAGAGATGTAGATCTGACACCTGCTTCATTCAATTCCATTACATAACTGAAAAAAGAAAGCAACAAGATGAGCTACAAATTGGTGCAACGCAAATTTTTTTTGGAAGTCAATTATTTGCAAATTGACAGATATTTTCTCACAGGCGCAATATTATACACAGTGACTATTACACATTCAGCCCAGAAAGTCTATTAAACTCATCATGAGTCCAAGGGTTAGAACAATGTTCAAAGTATGAAGGACTACCAGAAAAACATCCTGCAATACCATTTGAGTTGACATTCCTGAAGCAATGGGTCAGAGACTTCCTGTGCCACATCATCTGTCTCTGTCAAGCACAAGAAGTAGAATATTTTCAGATATAAAATGCTGGTACTGGTTGATGGCATTTGTTGTCAAAGATTCAGCAGGTAACTTGAACGTTAGCAGCTGAGGTGGCTAAATCCTTGACTAAATAGAACCCAAGGAATATTAAACACCAGGGAGGGAGACCAGGAGGAAAGGTCTAAGGAATTTGGGGGCTCAGGGATCCCAGATACCATGTGCCTCCACCTTGAATTCATTTTCCAATCACCTCCCTTGCTTTCGGCATTGACCTGATGGTTCCACTTTCACTCTTTTACTCCTCCTTCTCACAAGTATTTCCAATTCTCTCTTTCACTGGGAGAAATAAATCACTCTGATTACATAGCCCATTTCTGTGGTCGAATTCAGGGAGCCAATTGGGCCAAGCCTCCATGAATAAAGGATCGCAAATTTTGACTTCTACTTTCATCACCAAATAAGTTTTTGCACATAGTCATGGAAATACAATATTGAAAGAATTGAAAGACATCATTTATCTCCCTTTAATTGTTCAACTTAGGCATTTAAAATATATCACCATAATCATAATACCGCTTTGTACTTCTTTGGTTTTTTCTTTTTCTTTCCTTTTTTTTTTTTTTTTTTTTTTTTTGGAGATGGAGTCTTGCTCTGTCTCCCAGGCTGGAGTGCAGTGGCGTAATCTCAGCTCACTTGCAAAGTCTCCCAGATTCACGCCATTTTCCTGCCTCAGCCTCCCAAGTAGCTGGGACAACAGGTGCCTGCCACCATGCCTGGCTAATGTTTTTTGTATTTTCAGTAGAGATGGGGAGATGGGGTTTCACTGTGTTAGCCAGGATGGTCTCGATCTCTTGAACTTGTGATCTGCCCACCTTGGCCTCCCAAAGTGACTTCTTTGGTTTTTAATTTGCTTGGATCTAAAAAGGATGTCTGAAGGTTGATTCTTTCTTAATTCTGAGAAGGAATGCTTACACTTTACTATTGCTAAAGACAAAAATAATTGCTCACTTGTATTTTCTTTTTGTAGTAATAATTCTTAATATCCTTTTTTCATTTTTGGTGTCATACCTCAGCAGACAAACTTCTGGCATGAATTCATTGCTTCTCTTCCTGCAACTGCAAAAGACACTGCTAATTGATGAGCTTCTTTCTTGCTCAGGCAACACATTGGTCTTAAACCTTTCTAAACATAGCACTCTAAGGAGTCACTAATGATTTATCAGTTAGCAAGTGAGATGAACTATACCTGTGACCTCCAACTTAGATCCTATAGGAAAAAACAAATCATAGAGGTTTGCTAAAATAGGCCTTTGAGTATAAAATAACTTAAGACTTAATTACCCCTGACAAAAGGATGAAAACCAGAGATTGTGTTTCTCTATGGAATTGCATCAAATGACCTGAGCCTGAAGGAAAGCAGGATGTAAGATAATGTTGAAGCCGTATGAGTGAACTGAGGAAAACGGTATAGGGCATTGAAGATGCTACCCAGAGACCATGGGCATGAGAGAGGAGGCCTCACATGTATTTTTTAATATTTGTTATTTTTCCCTCTACTTTCTATTTCACACCATTCCTGTCCTTCCCAAAGTGGCATCCTCCTGCATCAGCCACATGTGATATTAGAATGTTAGAGTTGATATGAAAGTAAGAGCTGCTTATAATAGTAGGCAGAGGAGGACAGAAATAAAATTCCAAACAGCAATGATGAAGAGAGAAGTAGTTTCACGTGGCCTTAGGAGCAACTTCTCATAAACAGTTGTTTTTTACATAAATGACATGGTTCATGTGAGTACCTGTAGTGTCTTGTAGTGTCTTGAATTCCAATACACTGCCTAATAATATTCCACTATGTGTATTTGTCTTACTTTTTTTAATTTTGAAAGGCAGATGCCCTGGGATCATGTGTGTGATGGCTGATGATCTCCTTTAAGGAGAGATCCCTGACACACTGGATCCTTATCATTGCCTCAGGAATCTGCAAGACGCTCATTATACGTTGTGAGCATTGAAATTCCTGGCAATATCCACCACTGATAAATCTGATTTATCATAATGGACAGATAATTGAAGATAACGGTCTTTCAAATGTTACTATAATTTCAAAAGAAAATTAAAATAATTTAACAGAAAACATAGGGCACTAAGTGCTGTAATAGATAAACTCCAATTTACAGATGTTTAACACAAATGAAGGTTATTGGTGGTTGGCTTTCCCCACGAACATTTGTCTCATCTTGTGGAATTCCCATGTTCAACATTTGAATCTCAAGGTGACTCTGCAGGCTACCTCCTGCAACCAGCCAGATTGGGAAACGATCACACAGTTTCATGTGGAGGGCTTTATGGTCCAAACCTGGAATTGGTTCACATTTCTTCTGTTGCATTCCACTGGCTTGAACTTAACCACATGAACCCAACTAACCAAAAGGTGAGCTAGAAAATGTAATCTATCTGCATGCCTATAAATAAGAGGAAATGAATTTTGGTGAACACACAGCAGTTTCTGCCACAAGTTATGCTATGAACTGTTTAGACAGATTTCTTGTATTTCTCGTGTAGTCCTTACAATAATTATAGAAGGATATTATCTCCATTTCATTGACAAAATGTTCAAAAAATATTGGGACTTGAAGATTATTCAGTTAGAAAGCATCAGAGATACAGCTTGAGGCTGATTTCAAAATAAATCCTTTGAGGCAATGGATCCCAAAGGCCAGTTCATGTTCAGCTGCAAAAAAATTATTTAGAGAGTATGTTTAAATATAACATACTTAAATTTTATATTGTATATATAATTTATGACAATAACCCCTGGAGATTCTTATTCAGTAGCTTTGGGTTAAAGCTCAGTAATATATAATTTTAAAAGCTCCCTAGGTGGTACCACGCACAGCAAAAATTGGGACCAGCTGCTCTAAATTTTGCTGAAATTGACCACCGAATGAACACTACAAGGGCATGAAAATTATCTGTAATCAATTGTTTTCACAGGGCAAACAACAGCATTGAACCATTCCCTCTGTCTATCTTTTATTGAACATGAAGAAAGCATTGAAGTGTTCAATAGCTTCTCAGAACTAACCAGTAACATGGTGATGATGTTTGAATGGTGGCATTTGTCCATATGGGAGTGAACTAAAAGACGTGGCCATTTTAAATGACACTATTCACTGAGCAACCATGAAATAATAACTTTAGTAAGGACAACCAGATCATTACTCAGCTGGGTGGCATTTGTTGGTATCCTAAAAAGCTCCCACTGTTTTGTTTCCAAAGCTGAGTCTCTTTCTTAAAACACTGTGAAAATTAATGTGACTGGAAATGATGGTGCTTAGACAAAATCTCTCTCTCTCTTTTTTTTTTTTTTTTTTTTTTTTTTGAGACAGAGTCTCACTCTGTTACCCAGGCTGGAGTATAGTGATGCGATCTCAGCTAACTGCAACCCCTGCCTCCCAGGTTTGAGCAATTCTCCTGTCTCAGCCTCCCAAGTAGCTGGGACTAAGGTACACACCACCACATCCAGCTAATTTTTTGTAATTTTAGTAGAGATGGGGTTTCACCATATTGGTCAGGCTGGTCTCGAACTCCTGACCTCAGCTGATCCACCCACCTCAGCCTCCCAAAGTGCTGGGATTACAGGTGCAAGCCAGTGCACCCGGCCTTTATAATTTATTTAAAACTAAAAGTGTACAGCGTACTTTGCCATCTTTTCCCAGACCGTGGCTGGTCTCGTGAATATCATGGAGAAATGCAGAAACTGGTAAAGGACATTTCCTGCTTTGAGCTCTTTGATATTAGTATAATCTCCCACTGTTAACTTTTAGAGTACATTTAAGCTCTTAACCTAATGTTGTTCTGTGACAGTTCAAATAACAAAATATTCTTTATAACAGATTTTTTTCATGTTTGTAAGGCTATTTTGCAGTGCTAAAATAAACATAGAAGGTGCATTCTACAGTTTGGAGTTACAAATTTTACTGACATATATGTAAGTATATATAAAGCTTAAATTGCCAAACATAAATACACTAGAGGAGAGTGCAAATTCCTTGTGATTATCAGTTATTGCTTAGAGTCCAAATTTATTGAGTATAAAACACCAGGATGAGGACAATTTAGAGAGTTTATTTAATTTCAGAAGGGTTCAGAAAACTTTGATGCTAGCTGAAACAGCAAGTCACGCATGTATATGCATGTTTGGACAATACTTAATATAAGCCATGATTTGAAATTACAGATAATTATTTAATAAAAATGCAAAATCTGCTGTTTTCTTTGTCTTTTAAGAATTATTTCCATGTGTTGTAATTTAGCATGGTATAATTTGTTTGGAAAATTAAAGTACTAAAACCTTAGTTTGTTGTGTGTTTCAATAGTGGCAATGATTGTCTCAGTGGGTGGCTGCAAATGTGGGAAGAAATCATTGTCAAGATATACAGACAGAATAAGTACTATTTACTAAAGGCTAATGTATAAGAACTAATAATAGGCATATTGTCACATAAAAAATTACCTCCCTAGGAGAATTTGAGCAGTTAGCTTCGGTGCAGTTAGCATACATATGTTTTCCTTTTAAACCATTGAAATAACCTTCTGGAAGAAAAAGAAATCCAGAGCAGTCTTTGTCATTTTCTGTGTTACGTTATGTGGTGTTACATGGTAGACTATGAAGTTATTAGTAATGAAGGATGATCATAAACATTGGGTTATTAATATTTTAGTGGTATGATAAAATGATAATTGTAATCATGTGAATCACAAGAAACACATGTAATTGTGATAATTCTGAGTATTATTTCATAATTTAGAAGATTAGTGCATAATAAGAGATCAATGAAGGACAATTTCAGAATGAGTGTGTATGTGTGAAAGAAGAACATTTTTGGAAAGCAAAGCTAAACAGCTAAACAATAAACTTTCTAGAACTGTGCTCATACCTTCTTCTGCATGGGGATTTTGGATTTTTCTTATGTGAGATCTCCTAACAAGACAAAGATTTTGGAAAGATCCCCTAGATTTATAAAGTTCCAATTTCTGAAACCAGAAGCTCTCTGGCAAGATCTGGTAGGCTAAGAGTTAAAAGTATTAGCATGGTTAATTGATGAGGCTATATTGCTCTGAGTGGAACCCCTATAATTGTTTTTCTGAGAGGAATCCTTTCAGACCTACAAATGAACTTGTCTTTGTTTTCTAAGAATATGATCAAGACTGGCAACTTTGATCAAATTAATCAAGAATCGTAAATATATGGAAGTGCCAGACACCTCTAATAGGCACTTTATGTTAATTTTTTTGGTTAGCCCCACAACAATCCTATTAGGTCAGTAATATTATTAAACACTTCTCACTAAAGAGGAAATAGAAACATCAAATTGATAACTAGCTTGGAGGCACAAGGATTCAAGGATGTATGCTTAGCAAGTAGCAAAGTTGTTATCAAACCTAGGCAGGCTGACTCCAGAATTCAAGCCCAAGGTCACTTCTCTATACTATTTTACATTGTGTTTAAGAACTACGTGAACAGGAATGCACGATGTGATGCTTATAGTTTCCTGATGCTTATAGTGTCCTGATCCTACTTCTGCATACGCAATACAAAGGTAGTGACCAAAACTGTAGAAATGAATCAGAGTGAGATATATCAACAAAATGAAACAACAGTAAAAGTAGTATAATTTTCCAACATGTATACACTCTCTCTCACACACACGTACATGTGAGAAGAGAAGTAAGGATTAGTGATAAGGGATTTATAACATTATAAAATCTGAGAACCTGAAAACAAAGATCCAAGGCAGAGCTAAAGGAGCACAGGTGTGGTGCAAGTTGAGAACACAGTGATAGGGTTCAGAATGGTTAAGTATAAACAGAGCTAGTGTGACAGAAATCATTCCTACATAATATTTTTTAGTTGGTGCCGAGATGGAATAGATGCAGTGTGTGGTAGTAAAATCACAGGTAATTAACTAAATTGTTAAAAATTGAAATACTGTGCTCATTATTGATTTGTCTCCAATATTTATCTCTGATAGTCAATAAATCAACATATATCAAAGGTTAAATTGTCAGAATAAAACTCATGTTTATATAATTGCAGAAAAATTATTATTAATTATTAATTATTTAATTATTATTAAATTATTAATAATAATTAAATAATTATTAAATTATTGTCAGAGAATCCACATGCTATCATTGTACAGCTCATATGTATCTGAAAAGTCACAGATAAATCAGCTACATGGAGTTCATTGTTTTTTTCTTTTTTTTGCTTTACTTTCATTTTTCTTTAACACATGTACCTTCTTTCTGGTTTTTGATTTATTATGGAAACAATACACTCTTTCATCCCTAATATTTATGCTTCTGCATCCTTGCTTATGAGTTTCTTCTTAGATGAGTGCTATCGTCCCCCTTCCTCCCAGATTATCCCTGTCCCTTTTGTTTCCAGTTTAGCTCAAGTAAGAAATTTTTCTTGACCAGCTCAATGTAGACTGACCTATGTTTTGTCTGAATGTAAATAGCAGCACCAACTTGCCAAGTAGAAAATGTGTTCTTGGATGTGCTAGCTCTTCAACTAAATTTTAAGCCTTTGGGGATTAGGCAAGATTGATTCTCTTTCTTGTTTTGTATACTGACTGACAAAAAAAAAAAAAATTTCATTATTGTAATCAATTACCACTTACTGAACACTCACTACATGCCAGTTTTTAGATGCTTAGGTTGAGGGATAAGGTAATAATGGAAGAAATAATGTGGGCCTTCTCTCAGATATCTCATCATTTGTGGAAAGGGTGTATCAGTCAGAATATGCTAAGTTTTGCTTCCTGATATGGATTGGCTGTGTCCCCACCCAAATCTCATTTTGAATTGTAGCTCCCATAATCCCCACATGTCATGGGAGGGACTCAGTGGGAAGCAATTGAATCATGAGTCTGCTTTTTTCCATGCTGTTCTAATGATAGTAAGTAAGTCTGATGAGATCTGGTTTTAAAGAGGGAAATTGCACAAGCTCTCTTGCCTGCCACCATGTAAGATGTGCCTTTGCTCCTCCTTCACCTTCCACCATGATTGTGAGGCCTTTACAGCCATGTGGAACTGTGAGTTCATTAAGTCTCTTTTTCTTCATAAATTACGCAGTCTAAGGTATGTCTTTATTAGCAGTGTGAGAACTAACTAATACACTGCCATAACAAATGACTATCAAATCCTAGTCACTTATAAACAAAAAAAGGTTTTATATATCTCACAGTCCGTGTCCATTTATAGGGAGCTAGACTCTGTTCCATATGCACTCCAAAACCCAAGCTGACAAAACAGGATGTCTGATCATATGGCAAGGGTAAAGGAAATAGCAAATCATGTGCTAACTCTCAAACTTCTCTCTCAGATTGTACACAGCACTCCCTTCCATAACTTTCAGCAAAAGCAAGTTGCATTTGTACTCTTCAGTTCTCTAAGGCTGAGCTATGATTCTGCAGGGGTGTGGTGTAACTTGAAGAGGCAATGTTTCATGAATTGTATTGCAATTTACCTCAGGGAGAAAGACATGTAAGAAGTTAACAATAATTGCTCTCAGAGAGGTGTATACAGCATCCTCTGTGAAGCCACCCACAGTGAAGACTGTCAAATTATCTACTATCAGTGTCAGAAAGAATATTAAAGGTCATCTAACGCAATAATGTATTCAATGCAATCAATAGATGCCTGTTGGTAGAGATTAAAAGAAGTGTTAAAGGCAAAAAGTATGTAGTGATGTCATGGAATTACTTTCTCTAGATAAGACAATTTTTTTTTGAACATGTCAAAGAATAGTTTATTCCAGATTCTTTTTGTAATTCCATAAACATAATGTGTAAATTGTATACTATGGCATTTTTTTAACCCCAAAGCATCTTCTTGGACCAATGCTCACTTGTGAAATTACCTTTAGAAAGCACTAATGATAATTTTACAATTGTGCCAACAACTAAAATCTCATACAAATGAATATTTAAGGAATAATTACTGCCTTATACATGCTACAGTTTTATATGTACACTCTTAAAGAACATAGTGAAATCTGAGAATGGATTTTCATTATTATTCTTTTGCATGCAAATATTACCTTCATTCTCTATGTAATAAGACAAGGTATGCTCTTTGTACTCATTTTAATGAGTTACTCATTTTAATTGACTCATATTAATTTAGTGAGTATTTCTATTCAATTGCTTTTTGTTCATGTAATATCACAAATTTATGAGTGAAGTGAAGCTATTTCTTTTTTATAATATTGCTTTTTATATAGAAAAATTCAAGCAGAGCACAAGCTTGATATGGTAATAAGAGCCCTAGTGATATATATTTCAATTAAGTTTCCTTATGTAATTATTGCAATTAAGCTAAAAATTATGACCTTCCAGTGCTAAAAATTATGGAATATAAATAGAAACTGCAATATGTTAGACAATAGCCTTTTTATGGACTCTTCCCTTAGAATGCTTTCCAGAGAATAAATTGGAATGTTTCTTAAAGCCCTGTGGTGGAAAATAGCTACTATTTTGTTGTTTATGCTTATTCCTTGTAATAACAGGTTTTATTTTGTTCATCTTTGAGATCTCATTAGAAGATTAATAATGATTGAATAATTCTACTTTCAATGATTACCTAGAAAAACTAATTCAAATTCTGAGATATGTATGATACATTTTCCCAAACTGTATACAATCTTACTTAAATTTTCAAGCTGATTAATAAATTTGATGAAGGGAAAGTATGTGCATTTATCAATCACCTAAATGGTGCCACTATGCTTTTTCATCTATTAATATATTGCATCTTCAAAATATACTATGTTAATATGTTGCTTTTTCCATGGAAAAAATTGGGTCGTAGTTTGGTACACAGTTTTAGGTCATATACTTAGCAAATGGTGAAGCTGGAATTAGAACCCATGTGTCTCTGACTTCAAACTCTTTACCTTTATACCATATCGTAATAACCATGTATTTTAACCAAAGTCAAAACTCCACATTTATATAAGTGAATAATGTATAAAATAAGCACAGATTCCAATGATTATCTTAAATTAAATTTTAAGATATTTAAAGTTTTAAGATATCTTAAAGTAATATCTTAACATTTAAAGAGCTAAAAAAGAAATTACTATAGTCATGATAGCAATATAAGCTACTAATATTCAAGGATAAATATGTATTTTTTTCCATCTTAAAATCAAAACATATTACACTGTTTGAAAAAAATGTATGTACTTCTTTGGGCTAATGTGCTTGCATTTTATACTTGAACTGTGAATTTATAATTTTATTAGAAGGCAAAAAAGAAAAATATATCAATTTGTATTTCTCATCAAGAATTCAAATGCAATACATTAAACTATAATCTCATTGCCAATTTTTTCTCACCCTTGCTTCACCTTTACCTCCTGATCCTCTACACAGAACAAATATTTATTATATACTTGAACCATGATAGAGCCAAGAATGTTACCACTGTTTTTTTACACCATCTTCTTACTTAAGCCTGACATTCACTGATGGCTTTCCATTGACTATAGGACAAAATCCAGCTGTAGCATACAAAATTGTCAATGACCTTACTTTTGATTATTTATCCAGCAGATTTTTGCCCTCTCCCATTGGCACTTTATACTCTAATAAGATTAAAATACCTGGATTTTTCTGAGCAGTTTATCTCTATTCCAGACTAAATGTAGAGCAGATGTCTAATATAATCCTAGGGTTGACTTCTTTCTTTTTCTATCTGTTAAATTCGTAAATATCGAGTGAGTAGTAGCTCAATCACTACTTCCTTTTGAAGCATTCCTTGACTTTTAAAGCAGAATTAAAACTGTCCTTATCCTTAGCTCTTTTCTTTTGATAGGTATTAATGCTACCTTTCAGTATTCCCAGGTCGTCTCCTTCTGGGTCATAGTAAGTTTGCACTTTAATAACTACATTGCACTATGTATGACCATATTATTATTGCTAAGATAATGTGACCCTAGACTTATCTAAGCAGAAGATCTTAAGAGCCAGTTATATTCCATTTTTCCCTTTTTAGCGAGCCACTCACTCTGGCATACTAGTTTATACTTCCTTGTATTTGAGATTGACAGTTATTTATGTTTTCTTTTTTCTCAGCAGTTTAAAGATGTTATCCATTTATCTTTTGACTTTTATTGTGTCTTAAAGGCTAAGTGCTCTAAGTAAAAAGTAAAATTATCCAGCATGTATTTAAAAATGAATAAGCAAATAAATAACTGTATGTTGTATACAAGAGACACATCTATAACATAAAGCAATCGGTAAGATAATATAAAAAATTCAAGTTTTAGTTTAAAAGAAAGCTGATGTGATTGTATTATCAAATAAAGTAAATGTTTAAGTCCAAATCATTATAAAAGAATAAAATGAACACTTGAAAATTATGATCTTAATTCACCAAAAGAAAAATGTGATTCTAAATTTTGATATGCAATTTTATTTATCTATAAAATATTATACGTTTTATATATTTAATTTATTTATACATAAATATTATATATGTAACAGAAATTGATAGACCTACTAGAAGAATAGACATATTCAAAATTAAAGTTGAATGCTTTAACATGTTTCACAAGCACACTAAAACATGAAGAATATAAAATATTTGAGTGATAAATTTAACACACTGTATCTAATTAACATGTATAAAACACTGAACACAATTTTTGCAGAATATACATTTTTTAAGTATGTATTTAACATATACAAAAATGACTCTGATAGGTCATAAAGCAAACCTCAACAAATATAAAGAATTGAAATCATAGATAATATTTTTACCACCATAAAACAAGATGTGAATCTATGAGAAAAATGAACACTTGAAAATCTCTGTAAGTTTGAGAATTATTTGTAAATGACCCATGAATCTAAAAAGATACAATAGTTGATACATTACTACATCAATTCAATGAAAATGAATAGTAAAAGAAAAATTAATGCATGATACAATCAAATTATAGAGCAAAAAATTGATTTTACCAGGTAAATGCAATGAATAACCCTTGATAATACTTTTCAAGAAATAAAAGAAAGAAGCAGCCAATCATTATCAAAAGTGAAAGAGAAAATAGCACCACTACAGATCCGATTTAGACATTACAAAAATAAATTTATAATGAAAAATTTATTAATAAATTTCAGATTTTCAATGATAGGGATAAATTTCTAGAAAAATGAAAGTTACCAAAACTGACACAAGAAGAAATTTAAAAATATGAAAAATTGCATAATTATTAAATAAGAAGGATCTATAATATGTAATTATAAACTTTTCCATAAAGAAAAGTTTTAGGCTCAAGTGGCTTGAGGAAAATTATCGCAAATGTTCAGGGAATAAAACTGATCTTCTATAAATATTTCCTCACAATATAAAAAGAAAGATATTCTCTAATCAGTTACATAAAGCTAGCATAACCTTGAATAGCAAAACTTGACATAGATATTAAAATACAATTACAGGCTAATTTTACTTAAAAATATTGACATTTAAGGATTTACTTCTCCAAAAATGATTCTTTGCAGGCTGACCTCCCAGAAGAAGGAAGGAAACTACTATTGTCAAATGGTTCAGAGAGAAGTTCTAAGTTACAAAATTGGTGGTTCAGGACACAAATTGTGTGACTATATATAACTGCAACCACAGGACTTCAATCCCAGCACCCAAACAATTCCACATATGTGATAAGATGGGTGAGTGCTTCTCCAATCATGAAAAATAAAATGGCAGAAATTGACTCACAAACAAGGTTTTGATATACTATACGGGTATACACTTAAGGTTTTTACCCAGCTGTATTATTACCCATGAGAAAGGACTGATGTTCTCCCATTCAATGAGGACTAAATTAAGATAGTGAAGGAGTCCAAGATTCTTCTTGGCAAACACCTGTGACCAAAAAAAGAGAAAGAGAGAGAGAGAAAAAAAGAAAACAAACAAACAAAAACGTGGCTACCAGCCTTCATTGTGCAGCTTAACAGTGTCAGAATTAGGAAGACTGCTGCACTTGAGAAAAGCTGGTTACTCAGTTCTACTTGTGACCTGTAAACAGTCACAAATTTGACAGATACTGGGAATTACATAATTCCTTCTGATCTTCTTTCTTCAAATTTCTTAAAAATAAGTTATCTTTCTATTCACCATGGGTTGAGCCATAGTTCTATGGCTCAAAGACAACCAATTAACACCTAACATTGCATAATATTTTTAATATACATTATGTACACATGTAATTTATAACATTTGTAACCTTAGTATTTCATTTAACACTTTATCACCAATGTTTTACATATCATTTTAAGCAGAAAATATATCTCATCTTCAATGTTTCAAAATAATTTTATTTTAGGGGGGCCTAAAACATATGTGCTGAAAATAAAGTTTTCTCTAATTTGAACTGTTTAAGTGCAATTGCAGACTTAAAATAAGAAGTTATTGTGACATTTTATTTACTAAATGTTCAAGTCCTTTTGATTAAGAAATTAATCTGAAACTCTTTGAGTCTTGATTAGAAAATTGATGCTTCTTCTCCATAGGAAGATTATACGTTATGTAGGTTTTGTCAGTTGGATGTTTTGCCTATAATGTCAAATCTAAGGCAGGTATCACAAAAGCAAGGAAAGTGTAACACTTATTCTAATAGAGAAATCTAGTATATATGGTTAAGTAGTGATGGCGGCAGTGAAACTGAGAAGTCTGGACACAAAAACAAAAGCGTCCAATGGATGTGAGACTGGCACAGATATTCTTACTAGCACTGACATTCTTCTGGAGTGATAGGCCTGTGTTCTTGGCTGTCTGAGTTCATTCTTCCGCCCAATCCACTTTCTAAGTTCTATTATGCAGTTACGTTTTGTTGAATCTGTGAGATACCCAATAATAAATCTTTCTTATCCCGAAGTTGATCAGTTTTAGTTTCTGTTTTCAAAACCAAGAATGCTGACTGGTAAAGAACTGAAACACTAAAGTTAGATCCATCACTGTCAAGTCAACCTCAGACTGACAGAATAAACGAACCATCTTTAACTTGAAATCATTATTCTTAGGCAACTCAATGTCTTATTTCCTTTCAAAAAAGAGAAGATCATCTCTAGAATCACTTTAATCTGTGTTTTTAAAAATGTTTAAATGACGCAATGGGAGTATGAAAATAATTAGATTTGTTACACTATAAAAGATGAGCTTTATTCTTCCTTCATACCTCCTGTTACTAATAACTACAATTATATTTGGAGTTTCCAAAACAACCATTTTAACTGTACTAATGATCAAACTGTATGTCTACTTATTAATTTTTACACATCTATAATTAACCATTTTTTCTGCAAGGTAAGAGTCCTATTTTTTTTTTTTTTTTTTTTTTTGAATTTTGGGATTATGTTTGTAGTTCCTTATTTGTGGACTATAGAGTTTTAAGGTCATTGCTAGTATTTTATTGGTTTTTTAGGTTGAGAATATTATTTCACTTCTCTGTGTTTATCACAGTAAAATTATGTGGACGTTTTAAATCTAATTCATTAGGAATTTGTCTACTTAGATCTATAATAATCACCTCATATCCCATGAATCAAATATACCCACTTTTGAGACTTTAGTTGTTAGAATTCTTCTATATATCTCACAGAGTATCCCTATACATGTGATATACACATGCTATTTTACACAATTGGAATCACATAATTCCTTGTATTTACTAATCTGTTTTTTTGGCTTAACGATGTCTCATGGAGTTTTATAATGTCAGTACATATAAATCTGTTATCAAAACTTTAAGGACTGCATAGTTTTCAGTTGAAGCATGGATGATAATATTTTCACCCATCCTGTGCTTTGTTTTATGTCAAATTTATCAATATTTTATTAATATCAATATCAAATATTTCCATTATCAATACCAATACTGCAATGATAAAATCATAGTGTATATGTTTATTTTTCTACATATTAACTCCTAAGTTTACTTAGCATTTGGAATCCTGTTATACAGAATCATATTTTGTTTTATATTACCAACTTACCTTTCAACAGGGGTTTTAAAACATTTAAAATTTCATCACAAATGAATGAAAGTTTTTCTTTAATAGGAATTGATATGTGGAAGCTATGGCCTGAGGACAGATTGTTGCTGCTATGTGGTGCAGGGTAACCAATGTTTTGAAGAAATGCTGTCATCTCTCTGGCTTGAGAAACCAGATAACAGGGTGCCTATAGAGGCTAACTGCTAAAACTCAAATATATGAAGAAAATGTATATAGGACTATATTATGATAACTACAGCAGAAAGGACAGAAGAAGGCATAAATAGCTTACATAGTTGCAAAATGCCTACATTTTTCATAATGCAGTCTAAAATTAACTCTATGTTGATTATAAAAATTTTAAGATATATATATTGTAATCTCCAAAGCAGGCATTACAAGAATAATATGAAAAATATGTAAAAAGCCAGTAGATTAAATATAATAAAATACTAAAAGTGAGTTAACTAAACTGTGCTGCACAGTGGGGAAAGTATAATGAGTTAAATATATACAACAATAACAGTAAATAACAAATCTTATTTATATATATAGGAGTAATGGGTGATAAGGTCATATAAAAATAATTCTAAATCCTGCCATTTTCATAAACCAATGAACACTGACACGTTTTTGTTTTTTGCTTTTTACATATTTATATAAATCCAGGTATACAAGCGTATGGATATAT
This sequence comes from Piliocolobus tephrosceles, assembly GCF_002776525.5. Lineage (NCBI taxonomy): Eukaryota > Metazoa > Chordata > Mammalia > Primates > Cercopithecidae > Piliocolobus > Piliocolobus tephrosceles. The sequence continues at coordinate 87,986,039 of NC_045443.1, read as the reverse complement.
TGTGCAGTGGTTAAGTCTCGACTTTTAGTGTACCAGTCACCGAAATAGTGTACATTGTGCTAAATAGCTGGTAATTTATTCCTTATCCCTCTCCCATCCTTCCACCCTTTGGAGTCTCCAATGTCTATTATTTCATTTTGTATATCCATGTGTATTCACTGTTTAGCTCCTATTCATAAATGAGAACATGTGGCTTTTGAGTTTTTGTTTCTGAGCCATTAAGGTAGTGGACTCTAGTTCCATCCATGTTGCTGCAAAATACATGATTTTATTTTACTTTTATGTCTGAGTAGTATTTGATGGTATATTTATACCACTTTAAAAAATCTAATCATTCATTGATGGGTCCCTAGGTTGATTTCATTTTTTTTTTGACAGAGTTTCACTCTGTCACCCAGACTGGAGTGCAGTGGTGTGATCTCAGCTCACTGCAACCGTCGTCTCCTGGATTCAAGTGATTTTTCTGCCTCTGCCTCCCCTGTAGTTGGGATTACAGGTGTGCACCATTCACAACTTTTTTTTTTTTTTAAGAGAAGGAGTTTCACCATGTTGGTCAGGCTGGTCTCGAACTCCCGACCTCAGGTGATTCGTCTGCCCAGCCTCCCAAAGTGCTGGGATTACAGATGTGAGCCATTGCACCAGGCCTAATTCTGTGACTTTTTTATTGTGAATAATGCTGCAATATACATACAAATGCAGTTATCTTTTTGATATAATGGTTTTTGTTCCTTTGTAGAAAACCAGTAATAAAATTGCTGAACTGGAAGGCAGTTCTAATGTTAATTCTATGAGAAATTTCCATACTGCTCTCCACATCCTCACCAACATCTGCTGGTTTTTGACATTAATAATAGCCATTGTAATTGATGTGAGATGGTGTCTCATTGTGGTTTTGATTTGCATTTCTCTGATGATCAGTGATGTTGAGCATTTTTCATATTTGTTGGTTACTCGTATATCTTCTTTTGAGAAGTGTCTGTTCATGCCTTTTGCTCACTTTTTATGAGGTTTTGGGGGGAACTTTTCAGTTTTATTGAGTTGTTTGAGTTTCTTGTAGATTTTGGGTATTAGCTCTTTGTCAGATGTTTGTTTATAAATATTTTCTTCCATTCTGTAGGTTGTCTGATTACTCTGTTGATCATTTTGCTGTGCTAAGCTCTTTAGTTTAATTAAGTCCCACTTGTCTACTTTTGTTTTTTTGCATTTTCTCTTGAGGACTTAGTCATACATTATTTGTCTAGGCCAATGTCAAGAAGAATTTTTCCTAGGTTTTCTTCTGGGATTTTTACAGTTTTAGGTCTTACATTTAAACATTTATCTTAACTTAAGGTTTGTATATGCTGAGAGAAAGGGATCCAGTTTCTTTCTTCTATAGATGACCTTCCAATTTTTCCAGCACCATTTAATGAATAGGGTGTCCTTTCCCCAGAGTTTATTTTTGTTAGCTTTGTCAAAGATCAATTGGTTGTAGTTGTGTGGCTTTATTTCTGAGTTCTCTTTTCTGTTCCAGTGGTCTATATGTCTATTTTTATACCAGCACTATGCTTTTTTGTTTACTATAGCCTTGTAGTATAGTTTAGTGTAATATAATCTGGTAATGTAATTGTGAAACCTCACGTTTTGTTCTTTTTGTATAGGATTGCTTTGGCTATGTTAGATTTATTCTGATTCTACATGAATTTTAGACATTTTTTTCCTTATTCTGTGGGGAATGATATTGGTAATTTCACAGAAATTATGCTGAGTCTGTAGATTGCTTTGAGCAGTAGATCATTACAATAATATTGATTCTTCCAATTATGCACATTGGGTGCTTTTTCCTTTGTTTGCATCATCTATAATTTATTTCATCAATGTTTTATACTTCTCTTTGTGGAGACTTTTATACCTTTGTGACTACCTGTATTCCTAGGTATTTTATTTTTCATAGCTATTGTAAATAGGATATTTAAATAGGATTGGGCTCTTGATTTAGTTCTTGGCTTTAAGTGGTATATTAAAATGCCGCTGATTTGTGTAAAATGATTTTATATTCTGAAATTTTATTGACATAATTTATCAAATTTAGGAGCCTTTTGGAGAAGTATTTAGGGTTTTACAGATGTAAGATAATATCATCAGCAAATAGAAATATTTTAACTTTCTCCTTTCCAATCTGGATGCATTTTATTTTTGTTCTTGTCTGACTGCTTTAGGTAGGACGTACAGCACTGTGTTAAGTAAGACTAGTGAAAGTGGGCATCTTTGTCTTGTTCCAGTATGTAGGGTGGATTATTTCAACTTTTCCTTGCTGAATATGATGTTGGCTATGGGTGTGACATATATAGCTTTTATTATGTGGGGGTATGTTTCTCAGTTGTCTAAATTGTTAAGGGTTTTTATCATGAAGGGATGCTTGAATTTTTTCAAATGCTTTTTCTGACATATGTTGAGACAGCTCAGAGAAATAAGATTCAGAGAGTTAAAAAAATAAAACATATGTCACCATGATGTTAGGAGTGGTGAGGAAAATTACTTTTCATATTTTTTTCATTCTCTCTGCAGATACATATGTTTAAGTCTATAACAATATCCATCTCTATATATCCTCTCAAAAATTAAAATAGTGAACAAATGTAACACAAAACATCATGAGTAATAATTACACACTTAAATATTAAGTAACACTTAGAATGCTGACCAACTGCTGAGCATTTTGCTGAGTATGCATTCAAAAAATAGGAAAAATTATTGCTGAGTCATGCATTCAAAAATAGGAAGAATACTAGCAATCAACAGAAATATGAGCAAAGGTTTAAAAAATATTTCATAAAAGAAAATATTCAAGTAGTCAATAAATGCATGCAAACATTCACAATTTCCTTTTCTTCAAATATATTAAACTAAGATGACATTTTAATATCACATTACACAGAGAATGAAGCAAGATGGCTGAATGGAAGACTCCACCAATTGTTCCCTCGACAAGGACACCAATTTAACAACTATCCACACACACACACACAAAATCTTCTTAAGAAGAAAAAAAAATCAGGTGAGCACTTACAGTACCTGATTTTAACTTCCTACACTGAAAGAGGCATTGAAGAGGATAGGGAAGAGTCTTGAATCACCAATGTCATCTCTTCTCCATCCCCCAGCAGCAGCCCTGTGGCGCAGAGAGAGAATCTGAGCACTTCGGAGAGAGTAAGCACAGCAATTGTGAGACATTGCATTGAACTCAGTGCTGACCTGTCACAGTGGCAAACAAAACAAGGCTTAACTCCCCTATCTCCCCACACCCCAATGAAGGGAGTGTTTAGATTAACCCTAACTAGAGGGGAATCACCCATGTCAGCTGTTAGAACTTGAGTTCTGGCAAGCCTTTTCACCCATGGGCTAAAGTGTTCTGGTGCTCTAAATAAACTTGAAAGACAGTCTATGACATAAGGCTTGCAAATCCTAGGTGAGTGCTAGGGCTTTGCTGGGCTCAGAGCCAGTGGAATTGAGACCATGTGACCTTCTGAGATACCAGCTGGGGCAGCCAAGGGAGTGCTTGCACACCCTTCCCACAACCCCAGAGTGAACAGTTTGCAGCTCCAGAAGAGACTCCTGACTTCTGCTTGAAGACTGGAGAAGGAAGAATAAAGAAGACTTTGTCTTGCATCTTGGATATCAGCTCAGCCACAGTAAGATAAGGTGGTAGTCAGAGTCATGAGGTCCTGTTGGCAGGCCCTGGAAAATAATCCTAGACACACCTGGGATAGAAGAGAACCTGCTTCCTTGAAGGGAAGGACCCATTCCTGGCAGGACACATCACCTGCTGAGTAAACACCTTTTGGGAGCTAAATAACCAGCAGCAATACCTAGGTAGTATGCTGTGGGCCTTGGTTGAGACTCAGCACATTCCCAGATGTGGTGGCTATGGGGAGAAACTCTCTCTACTTGAGAAAAGTGAAGGAAAATTTAAAGTGGACTTTGTCCTATACCTTAGGTACCAGTAGCTCAGTCACAAGGGGTAGAGCACCAAGCAGGTTCTTGGGGTCTCCAATTCCACGCATTGGCTCTTAGACAGCATTTCCAGACCTGACCTAGGCCAGAGGGGAGCCCACTGCCCTGAAGGGTGAGTCCCATGCCAGGCAGCACTCACCACAAGCTGACTGAAGAGCCCTTGGGCCTTAAGGTAACACTGGCAATAGTCCAGCAGTACTTCCTGTGGGTCTGTGGAGGTGGTGAAAACAAGGTGAGGTTCCTCTGTGATGGAAAGGGGAGGGAAGACATTTTGATGGCCAGCACAACCACAGTACAACAGAACACCAGGTAGACTTCTAAGGTTTTTGACTATAATTCCTGGCCCCTGGACAGCACCTCTGGACTCACCAAGATCCGGGGAAACTTGCTACTCTGAAGGGAAAGGCACAAGACTGGATAGTTTCACCACCTGCTCATGTAGAGCCCCAGGGCCTTGAGCAAACATAGGCAGCCAGGTAGTAGTTACAGTGAGCCTTAGGAAAGACTTAGTGCTATGCTAGCTTCAGGTCTGATCCAGCACAATCCCAGTGGTAGTAGCCACAAGGGTACCTGTGTCACCATACTTCCAGCTCTAGGTGGCTCAGAATAGAGAGCGAGATTCCATTTGTTAGGAATAAAGTAAGGGAAGAGAACAAGAGCCTCCGCCTGATAATCCAGACAATTCTTCTGTAACTTATCCAGGACACCCAAGGTGGCATTTCCATGAGTCTGCACAAATCGCAGTGTTACTGTGCTTGGTGTGGCCCCTAATGTAAGTACAGCTTAGATCACAACACCTAAGTCTTTTTGAATACCTGGAAAGCCTTCCCAAGAAGGACAGGTACAAACAAGCCCAGACTACAAAGACTACATTAAAGAGTTAACTCTTCAATATGCAGACAGAGACGAACATCCAAAAGGATCGAGAACATACAGGAAAACATGACCTCACCAAATCAACTAAATGAGTCACCAGGGACCATTACTTGAGAAACAGAGATATGTACACTTTCAGACAGAGAATTCAAAATAGCTTTTTGGAGGAAACTAAAAAAAAGTCAGGATAACATAAAGGAATTCAGAATTCTTTTAGATAAATCTACAAGGAGATTGAAATAATTTTTAAAAGTTATGCAGAAATTATGAAGTTGAAAACGCAATTGGCAGAATTAATCAAGCAGAAGAAAGAATTAGTGAGCTTGAAGAAAGGCTATTTAAAAATGCATAGAGAAGACAAAAGAAGAAATGAATAAAAAAGAATGAAGTACACCTACAAGATCTAAAAGTGCCCTCAAAAAGGCAAATCTCAGTGTTACTGGCCTTAAAGAGGAGGTAGAGAAAGGGATAAGATTAGAAAATCTACTCAAAGAGATACTAACAGGGGACTTCCCAAACCAAGAGAAAGATATCAATATCTAAGTACAAGAAAGTTATACAACACCAAGCATGTTTAATCCAAAGAAGGCTACCTGAAGACATTTAGAAATCACATTCCCAAAGGTGTTAAGGATAAAGAAAGGATACTAAAAGCAGCAAGAGAAAAGAAACAAATAACATACAATGGATCTTGAGTATGTTTGGCAGCATGCTTTTCAGCGGAAACCTTACAAACCAGAAGAATGACATGACATATTTAAAGTGTTGAAAGAAAAAAATTACCCTAGAGCAGTATATCTTGTTAAAATATCCTTCTAACATGAAGGAGAAATAAGGATGTACTGAGACAAACAAGAGCTGGGGAATTTCATCAACACCAGACCTGTCCTACAAGAAATGCTAAAGAAAGTACTTTAATCAGAAAGAAAAGGACATTAATAATAATAAAACATCTGAAAGTACAAAACTCACTCACTACTACTAGTAAATACATAGAAAAAAGCACAGTATCATAACACTGTTACCGTGGTGTGTAAGCAATTCTTAAGCAGAAAAACTAAACAATGTACCAATTAAACAAAATAACTACATTAACTTTTTAAGACATAGACAGTAAAATAGTAGAAATTTTAAAGGTAAAAAGTGGGGAATTAAGTTGTAGAATTTTTATTAGTTTTCCTTTTTCTTGTTTGCTTGTTTATGCAAACAGTGTTATGTTGTTATTGGCTTAAAATAATGGGTTATAAGGTAGTATTTGCAAACTTCATAGTAACCTCAAATAAAAAAAATGATGGATACACAAAAAATGAAAAGGCATAAATTAAATCATACCATCAAAATCACCTTAACTAAAAGGAAGACAGGAAGGCTGGAAAGAAGGAGGATAAGACCACAAAACAATGAGAAAACAAATAATAAAATGGCAGGAGTAAGTCCTTACTTATCAATAATAATACTGAATGTTAATGGACAAAACTCTCCTATCAAAAGTACAGCATGGCTGAATGAATAAATAAAAAACAAGATCAAATTATCTGTTGCCTATAACAAATACACTTCACCTATAAGGAGATGCGTACACTGAAAATAAAGTGATGAAAAATTATATTCTATTCCAATGGAAACCAAAAACGAGCAGGAGTAGCTGCACTTATATCAAACAGAATAGATTTCAAGACAAAAACTATAAGAGGCAAAGAAGGTTAGTATATAATGAGAGAGGGAGGGGTCAATTCAGCAAGAGGATATAACAGTCATAAATATATATATATACTCAACACTGGAGCACTCAAGCATATACAGCAAATATTGATAATAAAGAGAGAGATAGAAACCCCAATAGAATAATACCTAGAGAACAACACTGCATTTTCAGCACTGGGCAGGTTTTTTCAGACAAAAAAAAAAAACACTGAAGAAATGTGGTTTCTAATAGATATTACAGAACATTTCATTCAGTGGCTACAGAACGTACATTCTTTTCCTCAGCACATGGACTATTCTCAAGGACAGACCATATGTTAGCTCACAAAATAAGTTTTAAAAAGGTTTTAAAATTGAAATATCAAGCACCTTCTCTGACCACAACAAAATAAAGCTAGAAATCAACAACAAGACAAATTTTGGAATCTATAAAATACATAAAAATTAAACAATATGCTCCCGCATGACTAGTGGGTCAATAAAGAAATTAAGCAGTAAATTTAAAAATTTATTGGAACAAATGATAATGGAAACACAGTATACCAGAACCTATGGGATACAGTGAAAGCAGTACTAAGAAGGAATTTTATGGCAATAAGTGCCTACATCAGAAAATAAGAAAAACTTCAAATAAACAACTGAACGGTGCATCTTATGGGAATAAAAAAGCAAGAGCAAACTAAACACAGTATTATTTGAGGAAAAGGAATAATAAAAATCAGAGCAGAAATCAATGAAACTGATATGACAAAAACAATACAAAAAACAAAAAGTCGATTTTTGAAAAAATAAAAAAATTAACAAACCTTTAGCCAGACTAAGAAAAAAGAAGGAAGACTCAAATAAATAAAATCAGATATAAAGTGGCATTACAACTGACAAAACAGGAATTGAAAGGACCATTAGTGGCTACTATGAGCAAATATATGCCAATGAATTGGAAAATCTAGAAGAGTTGAATAAATTCCTAAACACATCAACCCACCAAAATTGAAGCTTGAAAAAATCCAAAATGTAAACAGATGAATAATAAGTAAAGAGGTTGTAGCCATAAAAAATAAAAAGTGTCTCAGTAAATTAAAGCCCTTAACCCAGTGGTTTCACTGCTGAATTGTGTGAAACATTTAATGACAAACCAATCCCAATTCTACTCAAACTAATCCAAAAAATAGAGGAGGGGGAAATACTTCTGAACTCATTCTATAAGGCCAGTATTACCCTGACACCCAAACCAAAGACACATAAATAAAGAAAACTAGAGACCAATATAACGGATGAATATGGATGCAAAAATCCTCAACAAACTACTAGGAAACTGAATTCAACAATATATCAGAAAGATAATTCATCATGACCAAGTGGCATTTATCTCAGGGATGCAAAGATGGTTCAACATATGCAAATCAATCAATGTGATTCATCATATCAACAGAAGGAAGGTCAAAAACCATGTGATTATTTCAATTGATGCTGGAAAAGCATTTGGTAAAATTCAAAACCCCTTCATAATCAAAACCCTCAAAAAACTGGGAATAGAAAAAACATACTTCAACATAAAAAAGTCACATATGCCAGATTCATAGCTAATATCATACTGAATGAAAACAAAAATGGAAAGCCTTTCTTTCAAGGTTGGGAACACAACAAAGATGCCACTTTTACCACTGTTATTTAACATAGCACTGGAAGTCCTAGCTAGAGCAATGAAACAAAAGGAAAATGTAAAAGGTATCCAAATTGAAATGAAAGAAATCAAATTATATTTGTTTCCAGATGATATAATTTTATATTTGAAAACACTTGAAGATTTCACCAATAAAAACTGTTAGAACTGATGAACAAATTCAGTGAAGTGTCAGGATACAAAATCAGCATAAAAATTGGTAGCATTTCTATATGCCAAAAGCAAACAATCTGAAAAATTAATCAGTAAGGTAATCCCATTTGCAATAGCTGTAAATAAAATAAAATGCCTAGGAATTAACCAAAGAAGTGATTTATCTCTACAATAAAAGCTATAAAACATTGATTCAAAAAATTCAAGAAGACACCAAAAATGGATTGATATTGCATGTTCATGGACTGGAAGAATCAATATAGTTAAAATGTCAATACTATCCAAAGAAATACACAGGTTTAATGCAATCTCTATCAAAATACCAATGGCATTAACCACAGAAATAGAAACAACTATCATAGAATTTCTATGAAACCACAAAATACTCAGAATAACCCAATATATCCTAAGCAAACTCACAAAACTGGAGGAATCACATTACCTCATTTTAAATTATGCTACAGAGCTGTAGTAACCAAAACAACATGGTACTGGCATAAAAACAGACACATACATCCGTGGAACAGAATTTATAAATCTGAATACAAATCCATACATCAGCAGTAAACTCATTTTAAAAAAAAATCACCAAGAACATACATTGGGGAAAGGAGAGTTATTTCAATAAATGGTAGTGGGAAAATTGAATACCCACATGAAGAGAACAAAACTAGGTCCCTATCTCTGGCTATATATAAAAAAAATAGAAAATGGATTAAAAGTCAAGTGCAGTGGCTTGCGCCTGTAATCCCAGCACTTTGGGAGACTAAGGTGGGTGGATCATGAGATCAGGGGGTCAAGACCAGCCTGGTAAAGATGGTGAAACAAAGTCTCTACTAAAAATACAAAATACAAAAATTAGCCAGGCATGGTGGTGGGTGCCTGTAATCCCAGCTACTTGGGAGGCTGAGGCACGAGAATTGCTTAAACCTGGGAGGTGGAGGTTGCAGTGAACTGAGATCCTGCCACTGCACTCCAGCCTGAGGCAACAGAGCAAGATTCCATCAAAAAAAAAAAAAAAAAAAAAAAAAAAGCTTCTGCACAACAAAGGAAATAAAACAACAAAATGAGGAGACAACCCACAAAATGGGAGAAAATAATTGCAAACTATCCCTCTGACAAAGAATTAATAACTAGAATACACAAGGAGCTCAAACAACTCCATAGGAAAAAAATCTAATAATTCAATTTAAAAATGGGCAAAAGATTTGAATAGACATTTTTCAAAAGAAGACATACAAAAGGCAAACAGCATGTAAACATGTGCTCAACACCATTAATCATCAGAGAAATGCTAATTAAATCTATGATAAGATATCATCTCACCCCAGTTAAAATGGCTTTTATCCAAAAAACAGGCAATAACAAATACTGGCAGGGATGCAGAGAAAATGGAAGGAACCCTCATATACTGTTTGTGGGAATGTAAATTAGTACAACAACTATGGAGAACAGTGAGGAAGTTTCTCAAAAAATTGAAAACAGAGCTACCTTATAATCCAGCAATTTCCTTCCTAGATACATACCCAAAATAAAAAGGAATAGCATATCAAAGAGATATCTGCACTCCCATGTGTATTCACAATAGCCAGAATTTGGGAGCAACCTAAGTGTTGGTCAACAGATGAATAGATAAAGAAAATGTGGTACTTATACACAGCAGAATTCTATTCAGTCATAAACAAGAATGAGATGACTGGGTACAGTGGCTCACACCTGTAATACCAGCACATTGGGAGGCCAAGGTGAGTGGATCATGTAAGTGCAAGAGTTTGAGACCAGCCTGGACAACATGGTGAAACCCATTTACTACAAAAAATACAAAAATTATCTGGGCGTAGTGGTGTATGTTTGTATTCCCAGCTACTCGAGAGGCTGAGGTGACAGGATCACTTAAGGCTGGGAGGCACAGAGAGATGTCCTTCACATGTCCTCACATATTTATATGAGCTAAAAATGAGAGCAATTAAATCATGGAGATAAGAAGGTAGAAGGATAGTAACCAGAGGCTGGGAAGGGTAGTGGGTAGGAGGAGGTGTAGAAGGGAGTAGGAAGGGCTATGGGTATGAAAAATTAGTTATGAATGAAGCAGACATATTTGCTAGCACAACTGGGTGACTATAGTCAAAAATAATTTCATTGTAAATTAAAAAAAAAAAAAAGAGTATAATCCCATTGTTGGTAACACAAATGATAAATGCTTGAGGTGTTGGATACCCCGTTTATCCTGATGTAATTATTACGCATTGCCTGCCTGTAAAAAATATTTCATGTAACCTGTAAATACATACACCTACTATGTACCTAGAAAAATTAAAATTAAAAATTAAAAAAATTCTACTTTACACCTACAGAAGGATTAAAATGAAAAGTATTGTTAATGAATTCGAGAAATTGTACTCCTATAATTTCCACATTTAAAAACTGTTATTTTTTACTACACCCAGATATATGCATGATATGTACAATCTATGGCCCTATAATTTCACCCAGAAAAATATATACATATATATCATAAATTTATACATATATTCACTAATTAACATATACTAGTATGTTCATACCAACACTATGAAGATTTAAAGCCACGAACAACCAAATGCCCTCAACAATAAAATGAATAAATAACATTTTCATTAAAAGATTCCTTTAAGTTAAAAACATACAAAATTCTTTTAAGTTGCCTTAAAATAGGAGAACATAAAAACAGAGGAAATAGTCAATAAATAAATTCTTTATAAATTAACAAAATCATTTGAGTAATACTAAAATCAAATTAAGGAAAAAATAACATGGAAAATAATTATATAGTCATCAGGTTAAATACCAGATATGAGTATGATTTAAATGTTAAAAATGATGGGAAAATTATTATAATGGTTTTACTTTTAAATTAAACATAACTTTATTGAAGAAGGAACTCAGAAATATAGAATGTATAGAAAATATTGGCAATGGGATCATTGTATATAGAAATTAAAAGAAAGTGAATAAGGTCATATATTTGAAATTAAGGTCATAACTTTAAAATTTGTGACTATTTAATAAGAATAAAGACAAATAAGCCAAGTGTGTCGTATATGAGAATTATCTATGGAGTTTAATCAAATAAAATGCAAAATCCACAAAAGTCCTAGTCCCTTACATTTGTATTGGGTCATAGGGATCTATCTCAAAAACTCTTCTGAATTTATAATGCAGGTAACCTTTGAATCACTCTTTGAGAAACAGAAACACAACACTCAACTCAAAACTCTGTTTACCAAATGTTAAGCAGAAGTTCTGGCTTCATGCAGTACTTTCCAGTGAATTGGTACAAGAATTCCACACAATTAAACCTTGCTTGTATTACTAAAAGGTGAAGCAACAATAACAAACCTCTAGAAGAGGAAGAACAAATATTTTGCTTTACTTCTTGTAAATCATTTGATCTTACACTCTTCCTTGGAATTCAATTCACAAACATGAAATCATAAACAAACGCACATATTACTGTCAATGTTTCTGTTGTTTTTTTAAACTAAGACTCATAGAAGTCACATGCATCAGTAGGGTTGTGATATGGTTTGACTGTGTGTCCCAATCCAAATCTCACCTTGAACTGTAATAATCCACACATTTCAAGGGCAGGACCAGAAGGAGATAAATGGATCATGGGAGCAGTTTCCCCATGCTGTTCTCATGATACTAAGCGAGTTCTAACAAGATCTGATGGGTTTTATAAGGGGCTTTCCCCTTCAATCAGCACTCATTCTCTCTCTTGCAACCCTGCCAACCTCCTTCCTAGTGGAGCTGCCTTCCCCATGACTGTAAGTTTCCTGAGGCCTCCTCAGCCATGTGGAATTATGTGTTAATTAAACTAATTTTCTTTATAAATTATCCAGTCTCAAGTATTTCTTCATAGCAGTATGAGAACATACTAATACAGTAAATTGGTACAAGGAGGAGGGTGCTGCTATAAAGATAAGCAAAAATGTTGAAGTGACTTTGAAACTGGGTAACAGGCAGAGGTTGGAACATTTTGGAGGGCTCAGAAGAAGACAGGAAGGTGTGGTAATGTTTGGAACTTCCTAGAGATTTATTGAATAGCTTTGACCAAAATGTTAATAGTGATATGAACAATGCAGTCCAGGCTGAGGTGGTCTCAGATAGAGATGAGAGACTTGTTGAAAACTGGAATAAAAGTTACACTTGCTGTACTTCAGCAAAGAAACTGTTGGCATTTTTGCCCCTGCCCTAGAAATCTATGGAACTTTGAACTTTAGATGATTTAGGGTATGTGGCAGAAGAAACTTCTAAGAGGTAAAGTATTCAAGAGGAAGCAGAGCATAAAAGTTTGAAAAATTTGCAGCCTAAGGATTCAATGGAAAAGAAAAATCCATTTTTTGGAGAAACATTCGAGCCAGCTACATTTGCATAAGTAATGAGGAGCCAAATGTTAATCCCCAAGACAATAGGGAAAATGTCACCAGGGCATGTCAGAGATGTTCACAGCAGCCCCTCACATTACAGGCCCAGAGACCTAGGAGGAAAAAATGATTTAGTTGGCCAAGCCCAGATCCCTTCTCTGCCATGCAGCATAGGGACATGGTGCTCTGCGTCCCAGCTGCTTCAACTTCTGTCATTGCTAAAAGGGGTCGAGGTACAGCTTGGGTCATTCCTTCACAGGGTGCAAGTCTCAAGCCTTGGTGGCTTACACATAGTATCAGGCCTGTGGTTACACAGAAGTCAAGAATTTAGGTTGGGAAATCTTCACCTACATTTCAAAGTATATATGAAAATGCCTGAATTTCTAGGCAGAAGTTTGCTGCAGGGGTGGAGCTCTCATGGAGAACCCCTGCCAGGGCAGTGTAAAAGAGAAATGTGGTGTCAGAGCTCCCACACAGAGTCCCCACAGGGGCACTGCCTATTGAAGCAGTAAGGAGATGGCCACCATCCACTAGACCCCAGAATGGTAGATCCACCAACAGCTTGCACTGTATGCCGGGAAAAGTCATAGACACTCAATGCCAGCTCATAAAGCACTTATGAGGGGATCCCTACACTGCAAACCCACAGAAGTAGAGCTGACCAAGGCCATGGGAGCCCATATTTTGCATCAGCGTACCCTGGAGGTGAGACATGGAGTCAAAGGAGATCATTTTGAAACTTTAAGGTTTATTGACTGCCCTATTGTATTTTGAACTTACATGAGGCCTGTAGCCTCTTTGTTTTGGCCAATTTGTCCCATTTGGAATGGGTGTATTTACCCAATTCCTGTATGCCTATTGTATCCAGGAAGTAACTAACTTGCTTTTGATTTTACAGGCTCATAGGTGGGAGGAACTGGACTTGTCTTAGTTGACACTTTGGACTTGGACTTTTGGGTTAACGCTGGAATGAGTTAAGACTTTGGGGGTCTGTTGGAAGGGCATAATTTGTTTTGAAATGTGAGGGCAAGAGATTTGGGAGGGATGTGGGGTGAAATAAAATGGTCTGGCTCTGTATCCCCACCCAAATCTCACCTTGAATTGTCATAATCCTCGTGTGTTAAGGGTGGTACCAGGTGGAGATAACTGAATTATGGGGGCACTTTCCCCCATACTGTTCTTGTCATAGTGAGTGAGTTCTCACAAAATCTGATGGTTTTATAAGTGGCTTCCCCTTTCACTCAGCACTAATTCTCTCTCCTGCCATTCTGTGAGGGGGTGCCTTCTACTATGATTATAAGTTTCCTGAGGCTTCTCCAACTATGTAGAACTGAATCAATTAAACCTCCTTTCTTTATAAGTTACCCAATCTCAGTATAGCTACTGAGTAAAAAAGAGAGAGAGAGGACCAAGGTAGCTGGAGCTCCACCCAGAACCCATCACAAGACAGCCTGAGACAAGTAAGGACTAAGGAGCAACACAATGGTTAACCTACAAGAACGTGCAAGTATTTCCTCAGGATCCATAGAAATACTGAGAAGGATGTCAGACTTCCTATAATTTGAAGTGGAAGACTTAAGAAGTTATTTTATATAAATAAAAAAGAAAGATGTTTTTAGAATGCTAGGAGACTTAAAGATATAGCAGTTATGCTTGGATGAGCATACCAAGCCAAACTGGGGAGAAATACTTAAATTTTATAATATCACTTAATTGATACACTTTATTTGTAATTTGACACATCTTTTGGCTCATGGGTTTCTAGAGGGAAAACAGTTTATATAAAAAGATAATTGTTTTACATTGCTATTGAGAAAATAAATATGCAAAATCTAATTAAATTCTTGCTTTAACTTTTGACATATTCAACTAAATATGTTAGTAGAATATAAACTGACCACAATTGTCCTGTTCCTGATTTTTAGGTTTAAATCTTTCTTGAGTTTGAATAAAAACTACTGTAGGAATCAAGATATTTGTAAACATAGTGAAACAGTGGAGACAGACCAGCAGGCCTATGAATTAATAATGAAAGAAAAATATTAAATCTTAAATATGTATTTTTTTCTTTTGTGAAATGTCTGTTCCACTTTATTAGTTGCAGTTTAGGATAGAACACATTCAGGATTTATGTATGACTGAAATTGGAGGAGATATTCATAAGTCACTCTTTCAAAAGAGAAAAAAAGCCACATAAGTTCTGTTTCCTAGAGTAAAAAATTGTGAGAATTTTGTTTGAGAAACAAATATCTTTAGTGGTCATACCATCATTTCAGTATCATTTTTCCTAGGCCTGTTTTTATCTTCTGCTAGAAAGAACAGGTTTTCTTCATATTGCCCCTCTTTTATTTAATTGCTTCTGCCAACACCTCTTATTAAAGATGTTCATAGAAAAAATTGTTTTTAGCATATTTATTTTTTATCCAATAGTTTCAGCTTTATAAATTCTGTTTTTGAATAGAGATTACTAAAATATGTCTAAAAAATGACAGAATTAAAAGGGAAATGTATATGTAATGTTGAACTAAATTGACTGCATATCATATTTGTCCAAAAAAACTATTACTCTGAATCGTATTAGATTAAGGCCTTGTTGTTAAATTAATCTTTTCTAAAATATAAGCAGATTTTGTGGTCCAAAGAGCATAACTGCACTTAAGACCTACTAAAATTTAGAGATTATAGTGGCAAGATTTAAATTAGGACCAATATTTTATATTTTTAAGGTACCAAAAATACATGTCTGATTTTTGAAAACTGTTTTATCTTAAAGTAGAGCTTTTTCTATTTTTCACTAAATAATAATGAGATACTGGCAAATGCATACTATTTTTAACTTAATTAATGATAGATTTTTTTGATCTTTCAAGCTATTTTGCAATGTGCCTTTTGTTTTTTAATCATCTTAAAATCTGACACAACAGAATAGTTTAAAAATATAAATAAGAATAAACATTGTTAAATTTTTATTTATTTATGGAATGTGCTGAAATCCAATGCCTTAATACTCCTAGTAAATTTTGTAGGTCATGAGTATACCATAATAAAAATAAAGTTATTTGATTGAAAAACTTAACTAAGCCATCTGAAGGTAATGATTTTAATTGATTCAAGTTAGGGAGTATAAAAACAATCTAAAAAATTACATCTGGATCAAACTATTAAATCACTAATTTAAAATCTTTGGCTTTAGAGGTCATTTAATCATGTAATTTAGTAAAGGATGGAAAGACCACTGAACCAGAGGTTGGAAGCCCTGGACTCTTGGTTTATTGTGACTTCAGTTTCCACATCTATAAAAAGAGGGAGGGTATTGGACAAAGTGACTTCAATGAGCCTTCTCTCCCAAATTCTATGACTCACTAGTATTCCGAATTATACATTTTCTCTAGTGATTTTCACTTACCGACATCGCTGAAATGATTTAGCTCTTGGATACTCATGTTACTGGAATCACGGCATTTCTTCTGGCTTACTTTTCACTACTAAACTTCTGGAGAATACTGGAACTGCATAGCAGTTGTCTTCCAATCCAAACTGATAAATGTTTATCAAATATTTGTTCACTGAAAAGGGATTCCAATGGTACAAGTATGCAAAAGTAACATTTCTGGCCTATGCTGGGAGATAAATTATTACATGAATCAAGTATCATCCAAGTCAGTGTTGCCATATGTCGCATTGGCTACAAAACAAATGAAAATGGGGAGCTTTTTTTTTTCTTCTTCTTCTTCTTTTTTTCCCCCTTAGGGAGAGTTATAGGAAGGCACTGTAGTAGAAATGGCTTTGCAACAGGCTTTACATTGTTTGAATTTCAAAATGAAAGATTTTGAGAGGTATAAATTGGAATGGAGTGGAAGAAGCAATAGACTTACAAAGGAATACTTGTAAAATCACAGGGTAAGTTCAGATTATGGAGAATTGTAAGTCATATTGATTATATTATAAACCATTTGCTAGTTTTCCAAATCTAAGAATCTCACTTTCAATAGAATGTATTCTCTTGTTTTCCTTTATGATCAGTGGTCACTGATCCACCCTCATTCTTCCCAGTCCCCATTGTAACCAAAATTTTTTCAAAAGAGAAAAAAAGGATGGTTCGTTTTTCTCATGTGGCATTCTAGTAAAACTGCTTGGATTTCCCCAAGAGACCTAAACTATTTGCACCTTTGGTCTTTTGGGTCTTTTATGTGTTTATTCATTTGATAAATAGTCAGAGTACCAAATACATGTCTGACTTGTTTTAAGCAATAGACACAATGATCATAAAAAGACGGGCACTAGCTTATACTCCAGTTGAGTAAAAGGTGGGTAAACTAATAATAATAAGCTAGTTTCGGAGAAGTATAAGTGCTCTAAAATATTAATAAATAAGACAGGGTACTAAGTCGGAGAAAAAAGTAGAATGAAATTGAAAAGGACAAATCTGGATAGAGTTGTCAGGAAACCCTCCCTGAAGGCTTAGACTTAAATGATGAGAAGGAATAAACCATAGGCATACTTGAAGCAAGGTCCTTCTAGCCCTGACCTCTACCTGCATGATGTGTCTCACTCCCTCTTTACCAGGCTAAAGGCTGCATTATTTAAGGATCAGTTCAGATGTCATTTCTCTGGGAACACTTTCCTGACAAACAAGAACAGATTAAGTGTTAAGCCTCTGTTTACCCCATGTTTAACACTTAATCCCTGTGAATTTCAATTCTCTATTTACTTGCTTATGACCCCATGGGATATTTGAAAGGTAGGTAGAGACTGTGTTGATCACAGTCATATTCGCTATACTTAGGAAGCAAATACTGATGAACGAATTACTAAGGTCAAAATAACAAACTATTGGCAGTCTATAAAGTTTCCATCTTCGCTCATCTTTTGAGACACTGGTAAATGTTTACTACTGTAGCCTCAAATTCTTGTAGTAGTTATTGCTCTCAGTTTATTTACACCTATATTCAAATGAAATGGTAAGTATCTACAATTAATCTATGGATTTTTCAACCCTCATAACACTTGAAATTAATATAGCCTCAATACCTACTTATTTCAAAGATCTACTTATTTATTTATTTATTTGTTTATTTATTTATTTATTTTTGAGACAGAGTCTCACTCTCTACCCAGGCTGGGGTGCAGTGGCACGATCTCAGCTTACTGCAACCTCCGCCTCCTGGGTTCAAGTGATTCTCCTGCCTTAGCCTCCTGAGTAGCTGGGACTGCAGGCACGTACCACCTTGCCAAGCTAATTTTTGTATTTTTAGCAGAGATGGAGTTTCACCATGTTGGCCAGGATGATCTCCATCTCTTGACCTCATGATCCTCCTGCCTTGGCCTCCTAAAGTGCTGGGATTACAGGCGAGAGCCACCGTGCTGGCCCTCAAAGACATATTTTATAAATTATTTGGGATTATCCATTCCAAACCTGAGATTCTTTAAATGCATTCTAATTGTTGTTAATAGGTGACTATATTATTACCTTCTAAATGACAATTTGTATACATTGTCAACTTCCCTGTTTGAAAGGGGTAGGAGTTCTTGCTGCTCGCTAGCTCCTTAGCAAAGTCTTTCCTTGGATAAGAAAAAGAAATAGTTTAAACTTCACATATCTAAAATTCGGAACTTTGATTTTTCTTCAAAAATAATTTCTTCTTAGAGCCCCCATTTATTTTTCTAGTTGCTACTTTCAAAAATCCCTGGACTCACCCTTGCCTCTTTCTCTTGCTCATATTCCACATTCAATCCACTCATAAATGTTTATGGCTCTAACTTTAAAATATGTCCAAAATCTTTACTATTCTAACTGTCTGACAAAGCTCTCACTATTGCAGTCTGCCTAGACTGATCTACCTTTTTTCAACTGTATCCTCCCGCCTTTTAGACTGCAGAAAGCAGTGGGAGGCAGTATCTAAAATCATGAGTCACATCATGTCACTCAAAACTTTCCAAGGTTTTGCCATTTCACTCAGATGTAAATTAAAAAAAAAAAAAAATCTGTGGTATGTAAAACCCTAAGAAAGCTGCCCCAGTATACATCTCTTGCCTCCTTTCTTCTTCTTTCTCTCTCCTTTACCCAATTCCTCTTGGCCAAATTGGTCCTATTACTAGTTCTTCGGCATGACAAGTAGACCCTTGCCTTCAAACTTTGTGTACATTATTTCTTCATGGAATAGTTTTGTTTCAGATATTTACATAGTCTTCTCTGTAATTATTTCAGTTTTTATTCCAAGGCATCATACTCAGAGAGAATTTTTCTGCTTGCTTCTCCTAACATAGCTATTTCCTATTTTCGTCCAGTCTATTGCCCACTATTTATTACCTGATTTTATAACATGTATTTGATTATTTTTAGTGCTAGTCTTATCTACCAGAATATAAGCTCTGTGAGATAAATTTATTTTACTCACTGCTGTCAGCTATACCTATTAATCCAGGCAAGAGATGCCTTTGCATTATTTCTTGCACCTTATAATACCCTGAATGCCATAAACATATATGAAATCATTTATTTAAAATTACATGTTGGGAGGGAATTCTCCATGGTCTCTTACATTGTTGCATGTTTTTAAAAGAGGCATTACAGTTTTGTTTTTTTTTTTCTGGACTACTTTTTCAAGGATGTTTTTATAGTGAACAGATAGAGATGGTCAGAAGCAATTACAACAAAAACAAAAATTGACAAGTGGAAGCTAATTAAAGGGCTGCCACACAGCAAATGAAATTATCAACAGGGTAAACAGACAACCTACAGAATGGGAGAAAATACTCACAAACTACGCATCTGACAAAACTTAATATCCCGAATATATAAGAAACCTAAACAAGTCAACAAACAAAAAAACAAACAAAAAATTAAAAATGGATAAAAGACATGAACAGATACCTCTCAATAATAGACACACATGTTACCAACAAACATATGAAAAAAAATGCTATCATTAACCATCAGAGAAATGCAAATCAAAACCACAAGGAGATGTCACCTTACAGCAGTCAGAATGGCTATTATTAAAACATCACAAAACAATAGATGCTGGTGAGGCTGAGGAGAAAAGGGAATGCTTATACATTGTTGGTGGGAATGCAAATTATTTCAATCACTGTGGAAAACTGGAGATTTCCTCAAACAACTTAAAATAGAACGACCATTCTACCCAGTAATCCCATTATTGGGTATAGATACAAAAGAAAATAAATCGTTCTAGTAAAAAGACACATGCAGTCATATACTCATCACAGCACTATTCACAATAGCAAAGACATGAAATCAACCTAATTACCCATCAATGATGGATTGGATAAAAAGAATATGGTTCATATACATCATAGAAAACTGTGCAGCCATAAAATTAATGAAATCATGTCTTTTGAAGCAACATGGATGCAGCTGGAGACCATTATCCTAAGTGAGTTTAAGCAAGAACAGAAAACCAAAAACCGCATATTCTCACTTATAAGTGGGAGCTAAACAATGAAGGCTTGTAAACATAAAGATGGCAACAATCGACACTGGGGACTGCTAGAGGAGTGATGGAGGAAGGAGGGCAAGGGTTGAAAAATGTTGACTACTATGCTCACTACCTGGGTGATGAGATCACTTGTACCCTTAACCTCAGCACCATGCAATATACCCATGTAATAAACCTGCACATATACCCCTGAATTTAAAATAATTGGTGAAAATAAATATTCAAAAATAGACAGTGTCTCCCTCTGGATATTTATTTCCCAATCAGGACAATAAAGGTAATAGTAAAAAATAATAATAGATAGTAAAAAAATAAATAAATAAAAGTCAAAAAAATCATTGTAAAAAAAAAATAGAGATAGTGTTCCCCTCCAGGGAAAATGTTAGGAAGGTTGGTAGCATCCCTCTTATAAGAACGGGAGTTTCTTAAACTGGAGATTCCTTAGCTGTGATCCACTGTGTGCACAGCATTCACCTGAGCTGATCCTTATCACCCTCATGGAAAGAGGGAATACCAAAGATGCTAGGTCTGAATGTTTATGTCTTCCACAAATTCATATGTTACAATTATAACCCCCAAGGTGATTGTTTTAGGAGGTAGGGGCTTTGAGAAGTGATTAGATCATAAGGGTGGAGGGTGTGGGAGGTCATCAGATCATGGTGATCTGGGATTAGTTCCTCTATAAAAGGGTCCCAAAAGAAACCCCTCTCACCTTTCACAATGTGAAGACATAGTGAGAAGGTTCCACCTATGAACCAAGAATCAAGACTTCCCTAGACACCAAATCTGCTAACACTTACATCTTGGACTTTCATCCTCCGTAACTATGAGAAATTAATTTCTGTTGTTCATAAGTCAGTCTATGTCATTTTGTAATAGGAGCCTGAACTGACTAAGACAGGAGTTCATTCTGCTTGCTTTGCCATGAATAATATAATCTTCTATCTCTGACCCAGGTGTCTCATGTTTTCGGCAGCAACTGTGGAAGGCTAACTTATTCATTAAAAATAGAACAAAATCTCAGATATTTCATAGGTCTGGATGACACACAGGTTCCAGCACTCAGTACTGACACTGTACAATCCATAATCCTCAAGTTACATTTCCATAACTGTATGGTTCAGGACAAAAAAAAATTGCTTCTCCATATCTTTTTTTCTATGTCCTTGAGAAAAAGGCAATTGCCTCCAGTTCTATAAAGGTAGGTAGGTTGCACTACTCCCTTCATCAGAGATAAACATTGCTTTGGAATGTAAGAAAAATTTGAGTGATGAAAATTATTAGGCAGAAAAGGTCAAGTTAAGTCATGAAATTGTTCCCTTCAGAAAACATAAATGCAATACGTTTTTACATGAAATTAAGTGTAATTTTATAGCCTTGCTGGCTATTAGAGCTTCTTTTTCTTCTAAATAGTTGTAGATGTACTGAAGAATTAATGCAATATTCTCAGAAGTTGCATATGGTGTCTCAGGAATATTTTACAATATTGAATAATTTATATTACTCTTAAAATGGAATATAGATAGTTCCCAATGAAACATTTAGGAAACATACTAGTTACAGTTTACATTGGTTTTATATGTACATCTTGCTTTACAAGGTAGTAAAATTGTTATATAGTAGTTTATATAATAAATTTAACATTTTTGTAGTACATGCTATGATAAAATTATTTATTTTATCTAACCCCATTTAAAATGCTTACAAACAACAAATAAAACCTATTTACAGGTTTTCTTTAATAATTTTATTCATAATTTATTTTGCTAGGCTTTTGCAGTCCAAAGTTTCTCTATTATTAAAACTAGTTAAAAATTATCAAAGAACTATAAATGTTTCTAAAAAGTTGCTTCATTTGACATTATTATCAATAAAACACAATAATGTTCTTGATAATAAGAATGTAATTACCGATTTTGTGATAATAATGGTGAAAAAAAGCTATAGAGTAAGAATACAATAATTAACGAATTATGTGTTCATAAATCAAACATCACTGGCTCAACCATTCAACACCAAAATATATGTAATAATAATTAAATTCAATCATCTTTTATATTTTGCTGATTCTTAGTCATACACAATATTTTTTATCTATTTTAACTATTATGAAAATATGTGATTATTAATACTCTTTGCCAACTTAATTGGATTGAAGGTTGCAAAGTATTCTCTCTGGGTGTGTCTGTGAGGATGTTGCCAAAAGAGATTAACATTTGAGTCGGGGGACTGAGAGAGGCAGACCCACACTCAGTCTGGGTGGGCATCATGTAATCAGTGGCCAGCATGGCTAGAATAAAGCAGGCAGAGCAACGTGGAAATACTAGACATTTTTTTCTATCCTGATACCTTTTCCCCTAAATATTCTGATGTGATAAAGTTCAACATAAGGATCTCTTGCTGCTTGAAAACTTCTCTCATTGCTGAACTTGTAAAGGTAATTTCCTCCTAAGGCTTCTTTAAAACAGAATGTTTCAACAGGCACAAATATATATAAATTGCCATATAAGTAATAACTATGTGGATTCATATAAGATGTTTTTCTATAATTAGCGTAGACATGAATAAGCAGGTAGAATTATTAACTTTGCACATAATCAATATCATGATGAACCCTTATTAGTACCATTGTTCCATCCTGACTTGACCTCCACTGCTTTTAAACTCATCTTCCTAATATGCTGTAAATTCGGTATCATCAACCATGCAAATACTTCATGGGTATAAGGAATGCTGCAACCTATGCTTTGATTTCTGTCATACTCTCCTTTATTTATGCCCCAGTTACTATCTGCTACTTTCAAACTTTCCCACTGCATTCCATAAATGCCACTGAACAGTAGCTTTGCACTTGGTTCAGCAATTTTTAGTCACTCATTGCTGTTCAACACAATGCCATATTTTCACAGACCTGGGGGTTACATCATCATAGACACTGGCTATAGCTGTGTGTTTAGGGACTTCTTATCCTCAATTCTGTGCACAACCCTAGGTGACAGTACATTTCATTTTCCTAAATGAAAGAAATTGCTCTCCCCAACAACCAAACCCAAGTCCTAACTCCATCTTCACTTCTCTCTCGTTTATTCCCACATCTTCAAGTTTTTGTTTGTTTTATCAGAGCATATACCCTAATATATGATTTTCTTTCCCATCTGCTCCTCAGGAGAAGGTTGATCTGCAAATTCCACTCACACTCAGTACTATCTTCTTGGAGGTACCTTATCATACTGTGCTTCTTAAAATTTGAAATCTTCCTCAACCTTGGAAAAGTAAAGTTGAACGTCATGGAGGTTTGTGAAGCTTGGATTAAGGGTATACTACAAGGCCCCAATTTTTTGAAGTCCTCTGGTTTAGCCTAAAAATGCATCTACATTTGAATTTTATTTTACAATTGAATTTGGTTTACTTCTTGGAATTTATTATCAGTCTTTAAAACTGTGACAGGAAGAAACAGAAAAAACAATAAAGAAGCATGCTAAGGTCATATTAAAAGTTTTGGTACCAACAGAGAAAAATATATGAAGTCAGCTGTAGAAAAGACTTCTTTCTGTGTTGTTAAAATGTAGTTTTATTATAAAACTCAAAGCATTCTTTTGAAATGGCAGTGCCTGTGAATTTATAGCCCTACGAAGCCAGTCAATTCTCAGCAACATAAAAAGAGAAGCAATTCTCTTTGTACTTACTGTTGTATCTTAGCAGATTATTTTCCTATGTAAAAAACGTTTAAAAATTACATATTATATTTTACTTTAAAAAGTATGCATTTACATGTGTAGGGTTGTGTGTGTAGTTGTGTGAGCTGTTGTTTTAGTAGTTGCTATATCATGAGGTGAAATTGTAAAGATTTTAGAAAGGATGTTAGGCATGATACCCACTGATACAGTTTGGCAATGTGTCCCCACACAAATCTCATCTTGTAGTTCCCATAATTCCCACATATTATGACATATTATGGGAGGGACCTGCTGGGGGATAATTGACTCATCGGGGTTGGTCTTTCCTATGCTGTTCTCATGATGGTGAATAAGTCTCATGTGATTTGATGGTTTTAAAAAACAGGAGTTTCCCTGCACAAGCTCTCTCTCTCCTTGCCTGCTGCCATCCATTTAAGGCATGACTGACTCCATCTTGCCTTCTCCCATGTTTGTGAGCCTTCCCCAGTCACCTGGAACTGTAAGTCCATTAAACCTCTTTCTTCTGTAAATAGCCCAGTGATACGGTTTTGCTGTGTCCCCGCCCAAATTCATCTTGAATTGAATCTGCCAGAATTCCCAGATGTTGAGGAAGGGACTCAGAAGGAAATAATTGAATCATGGGGAATCATGGAGACCAGTCTTTCCCACGCTACTCTAGTGATAGTGGAAAAGTCTCATGAGATCTGATGGTTTATCAGGGGTTTCTGCTTTTCCTTCTTCCTCATTTTCTCTTGCTGGCCCCATGTAAGAAATGTCTTTTGCCTCCCGCCATGATCCTGAGGCCTCTCCAGCCATGTGAAACTCCATGTCCAATTAAAACACTTTCTCTTCCCAGTCTCATGTATGTCTTTAGCAGCAGTGTGAAAACAGACTACTACAGTAAATTGGTACCAGGAGTGAAGTGCTACGGAAAAGATACCCCAAAATGTGGAAGTGACTTTGGAACTGGCTGATAGACAGACATTGGAACAGTTTGGAGAGCTCAGAAGAAGATAAATAAACATTGGAAAGTTTGAAACTCTCTAGAGAATTGTTGAATGGCTTCAACCAAAATGCTGATAATGATATAGACAATGAAATCCAGGCAGAGATGGCGTCAGATGGAGATGAAGAATTTGTTTGGAACTGGAGCAAAGATGACTCCTATTATGTTTTAGCAAAGATATTGGCTGCATTTTGACCCTGCTCTAGGGTCTTGTGGAACTTTGAACTTTGGAGAGATTATTTAGGGTATCTGGCAGAATAAATTTCTAAGAAGCAAAACATTCAAGAGGTGACTTGGGTGCTGTTAAAAGCATTCAGTTTTATAAGGGAAGCAGAGCATAAACTTTCAGAAAATTAGCCACCTGACAATTTGATAGAAAAGAAAATCTCATTTTCTGAGGAGAAATTCAAGCCAGCTGCAGAAATTTGCATAAGTAAGGAGAAGCAGAATGTTAATCCCCAAGACAATGGGAAAAATGTCATCTCCAGGGCATGTCTGATGTCTTTATGACAGCTCCTCCCATCACTGGCCTGGAGGCCTAGGAGGAAAAAGTGGTTTTTTTGTGCTATGCCTAGTGTCCCTGTGCTGTGTGCAGCCTAGGGACTTGGTGCCCTGTGTCGCAGCCACTCCAACTGTAACTAAAAGGGGCCAAGGTACAGCTTGACTTGTTGCTTCAGAGGGTGCTAGCCACAAGCTTTGGAAGCTTTCACATACTGTTGATCCTGTGAGTGCACAGAAGTTGAGAACTGGGGTTCAGGAACCTCTGCCTAGATTTCAGAGGATGTATGACAATGACTGGATGCCAAGGCAGAGTTTGCTGCAAGGGTGGCGCCCTCATAGAGAATCTCTACTAGGGCAGTGTGGAAGGGAAATGTGGGGTTGGAGCCACCACACAGAATCCCTACTGGGGCACTGCTTAGTGGAACTGTGAGAAGAGGGCCACCATCCTCCAGACCCCAGAATGTTAGATCCACTGACAGTTTGCACCGTGCACCTGGAAAAGACACAGACTCTCAATGCCAACCCATGAAAGCAGCTTGGAAGCAGGTTGTATCCTGAAAAGCCACAAGTGTGGAGTTTCCCAAAACTGTGGGAACCCACCTTTTGCATCAGCAGGAATTGAATGTGAGACATGGAGTCAAAGGGATCATTTTGGAGCTTTCAGATTTGACTGCTCCACTGGATTTCAAACTTGCATGGGACTTTAGCCATTTTTGTTTTGGCCAATTTCCTCATATTTGGAATGGATTGTACCCCCATTTGCCCAATGCCTATACCTCCATTGTACCTAGAAAGTAACTAAGTTGCTTTTGATTTTACAGGATTGTAGGCAGAAGGGACTTGCCTTTGCTCAGATGAGATGTTGGACTGTGGACTTTTGAGTAAATGCTGAAATGAGATAGGACTTTGGGGAACTTTTGGGAAGGCATGATTAGTTTTAAATGAGAAAAGGGCATGGAATTTGGGAGGGCCCAGGGGTTCAATGATATGGTTTCACTCTGTGTCCCCACCTAAATCTCAACTTGTGGCTCCCATAATTTCCATATATGATGAGAGGGACTCAGTGGGATATAATTGAAGCATGGGTAGTTCTTTCCTGTGCTGTTCTCATGATAGGGAATAAGTCTCATGAGATCTGATGGTTTTAAAAATGGGAGTTTTCCTGCACAAGTTCTCTTTGTCTGCTGCCATCCAAGTAAGACATGACTTGCTCCTCCTTGCCTTCCACCATGATTGTGACGCCTCCCCAGCCACGTGGAACTATAAGTCCATTAAACCTCTTTATTTTGTAAATAGCCTAATCTCAATTATGTTTATATCAGCAGCATGAAAAGGGACTAATACATTCAACATGCCCTTGCCTTGTCAGAAGGGCAGTAAATGAGACCAGATTACTGGATTTGGCAGAGCATGGCCTGGACTTGAATGAATTGCCATGTCTGTACATCTTATTTTTTGCACACACTGTTATCTAACTCAGCACTCACCCTAGCTCACTCATTTATCTTGATTGCACTTTTCTATTCTTCTCAACTAGGAGTGGCCATTGTGTATTGTCTTGGGCAAAAGGACATAAGCATAAATGTACTTGGTGGGTCTCTGGGCATGTGTTTTTTCTTCCATTGGAAGAGATAGAGGTTTTCCATTTCCAGCATCTTCCTGCCCTAAATGTATGTATGATCCTGGATTGAGGACAATCATTAGCCACCATGAACAGGCAGCTCAAAGAATGAATCACGAGACCTATGTACTTGCCATTTTTGAGCCATTGACACATTAACACTATCCTTCTAGCTCAGCTCTTGACACCATGTTATGTAAGAAACATAAAACTTCCCTCCCCATGAATGGACAAAGTGACTTTCCTGCATGGTAATGATTATTCATACTTCTGTCAAATAATTTAAGAAGTTGTTTTACCTTACACATAAGTTAAAACAGTGGTGTTAGCTTTCAGCCTGGAGAAAGAGAGAATATTTCACTTCTCAGGGTCTTGTGGTCCTTAAGTGTAAGGATGAAAGACTTAATATCTTCGGAGAATTCTCAGTGGCAAAGGAGCTGTTTCCCAGTACACAGGAATGAAAGAGAGACTCAGTGGAGTGTTAACTAGTAGATGATGCTGAGAATGAGGCTGAAGTATTGAGCATAGCCCCACGTGGCAATGGAGAATTTTTTTGATTGTTCTCTTTCTCTTTTCTTATCCACTTTTTCTGAACCTTAAGTAAAATATTGTTGAATGTTGAGGCTGGAGTTAGTCAGACTATGAAGGGATAAGAAAATCAGATCCATGCATGATTTGGAATGACAGAGGAGGATGTGGCTGCTTCCTTTTAGTACATACTGTTCACAAAGGATGATGGTGGTGTCTCCATGGTGGCAGTCTCACTGTTATTGAAAGCAACAGTATTTAGGCTTAAAGGAGAGTGCACAGGAAAATCGTATATCTAACATACTCCTTAATGTTTGTGACATAACACTTTGAGGAAATCTCATAAGCAACTGGAGACACTGAGATGTTCTAAGCATGAGAAAGAACCCTACATTGTCATCATTGGATGTTTATGGAAATATAACTTAACCATAACATCAAGGACTAATCAGTCCAGAAAATAATTGAGTTGCATACATTTGTATTTATAGGAAATATTTTACTTGTAAAAATGAAATATAGTCTATTCTTGTTTTTTAATCTTTAGATGTAATGCTATAGTTTTCAGTGTATCAATTCTAGAGAAAAAAAAAAAAACTTAATTGAAGAGTGCTGACATGGCCTATCAAATCTAATGTTTTTTCATTTGTCAGCGTACTTACCAAGAAAAGATGTCCAGAATGATGTTCATAGGATGGTTTGACACAATACTGCTTGTGCAGTATAATAAACTCGTAATGTCCCTGGTCCATTGGCCAATTTCTTTCCTCTATTAGGATGCTTTTCATGATAAAAGCTAATGAATAGTTTTTACTATATTATTGGTGTTTCAACTTTCATTACACCTAATGAGTTTCAGGTAGCTTACTGTAAAGATGATATCAGTGTATCCAACTATCCAACTTTACTTAATTTGTCAAACACAATAGAAAAATCTTCACATTGTGCCTTATAGTTGTTGAAAATAGACAGAAATGAAAGAAAATCTACTAAATTAATGTCTCATATCATTAAACAATGAATTAATTCACATATCAGTTAATATTTGATAAAGAATTTTATCTTCATTAAAGAAAACTGATATGGAATGCTGAATTTGAAAACTGTAACCAGGACATTTTTTAACAAGGCAAGCTTATATCTGTGTGTTGTGAAGTATATCAAGTTTTGAAGTTCTTGCTCCATTTCCTAACATATTTTCCCAGAAAAACACACATTCATACCACTGCTTTTACGAAATTTATCACTTTTTATCTCATTGGCACCCTGAGAAAATCAAGAGACAAACCTTTAATTTCAGACTTCAAGGAAAGTTGTCATGGATAAAGAGAGGCACAATAATAAAGGACTCAATTGCCCAAGACAACATAACAATCCTTATTATGTATGCACCTAACAATAGATTGGCAAAATACATAAGACAGAAACTGATAAAACTTCAAGTAACAATAGATAAACCAACTAGTATAAATGGAAACTTAAAATGGGCGGATTCAGGAAACAGAAAATCAGTAAGGACATATATTATTGGTCTCTATAGACTTCACATAATCTAGCAACAGAATACATATTCTTCTTAAGTTCACATGAAACATTCACCAAGATGGAATATATCTAGGCTAAAAAGCTCTGCCTTCACAAATTAAAACAAAGCAAAACAACAGAAGTCATACAATGTCTTTTCTAAGATCACAATGGAATAAAGCTAGAAATTAATAACATAAAGGCAACTGGAAATAAAATATTTGGAGATTAAACAAAGTACTTGTAGAGGGGAAGAGAGATGAAAGGTAGTTAAGGGATACAAAAATACCATTAGATAAAAGGAAACAAGTTCTAGTATTCAACAATGCAATAGGGAAATTATAGTTAAAAATAACTCACATGTTTTTAAATAGCTAGAAAAGAAGAATTGTACTGTTTTCAACACAAAATATATAAATATTTAAAGTGATATCTCAATTACTCTGAAATAGTAATTACACATTGTATATAGGTATCAAATTATCACATGTACTCCAAAAATATGTACAATTATTATATATAAATTAAAAGGATATGATTTAAAAAACACATTTCTAAATAATGTATGGGTCCAAAAATCTCAAGATAAATTTTTATTATTTTGAACTAAATTAAAATACAACTTATAAAAATTTGTGCAATGCAGCAGAAACAGCAAAATTTTTAGCACTGAATATGTGCTAGAAAATAAGAAAGATTAAAAAACAATTACCTAAACTTCTATCTTAGGGAACTAGAAAGAGTAAATATAATTCAGTATCAGTAAAAGAAAACAAATAATAAAAATTAAACCAGAAATTAGTACAATTAAAAATAGGAAATCAATACCAAGAATTAATAGAACTAAAAGCTGTTTCTTTGAAAATATAATAAAATTGATAAACTTCTAGCCAGGAAAATTGAGAAAAAAGAAGAAACCATTATTAATACCAGAAATGAAAGAGGGAATACCATTACAGATCCCATGGATATTAAAAAGGTAATATGAGAATACTATGAACAATGTTTAGCCCACCAAATTGATAACCCATGTGAAATGAAACTGGTTACTTGAAAGATATCTGCTAAAACTCAAACAACCAAAAATAACCTTAATAGTATTGTATCTGTTAAAGAAACAGATAAAAATAGTAACTTTCCAAAACAGAAAGTGGGTTTACTGGCAAATCCTATGAAATATTCAGGAAAAATTTATATTAATTCTCTATAATCTCCTCCACAAGATAGAGGCAGGAAAATTATTTCCTAACTCATTCTATGAGGACATAATTACCCTAATACCAAAACCAGAAAGACTCATTACAAATGCAAATGGCAGAACACTATTTCACATAAACATAGATGTAAAAATCCTCAAGAAATGTTAGTGAATCAAAATTAAATATTTATTAAAATATTATACACTATGACCAGCTGGGGTTTAGCCTATGCTAAACCCAAGACTGGTTCAACATTTGACAATTAATTACTGTGTTCTGTCACATCAACAAATAAAAGAAAAAAAATGTAATGATTATATCTACAGATGCAAAAAAGAAATCATTTGAGAAAACCCAACACTGATTCAAGATTAAAATTTCTGAGCAACCTAGAATAAAGGAGAAATTCCTCAAATGCACAAAAACTACAGCTAACTTCTTATTTAATGGTAAGAAAGTTGAAGCTTTCTTGCTGAAATCAAGAATAATTTTAGGTTGCAGAGGCATGAAGTAACACCCAGAGAATCACCACAGTCATGTGCTTTCACTGTTTATTACTGGAAACTTGAAATCCTAAACATACTTCTTTCCATTTGTACACTGCAAAGGGACATATAAAAGAATTATACATGTTCCATAAAATCACTTTGCAACAGCATATATATGAAAGAAGAATTATCCAAGATAAGAAGGGTTAATGAAAAATACTAGGTAGAGATGCCATTTGCTTCTCTACATGTGTTTAAATATCAATGTCGAGGTGTCATGGAACCTCTAGCAACCAAGAGTCTGTTTCACCTCTAATAATATTATGCAGGCAGGACTCTAGTCCAGTGTTAATATTTTTCTCTTTTTTTGACAATATTATTTTTTATCATATATACAACCTTTTTTTTTTTTTTTTTTTTTTTTTTTTTTTTTTTTTTAAGATAGGATCTTACTCTGTCACCCAGACTGGAGTGCAGTAACGTGATCGTGGCTCATGGCAGCCTCGACCTCCTAGGCTCATGAGATCCTCCCACCTGTGCTGCTTGATTAGACACACACTACCATACCCAGTTAATTGTTGTATTTTTCTTTTTTTTGGAGATGTGGTCTCACTATGTTGCCCAGGCTGGTATCAAGTTCCTGGGCTCAAGCGATCTGCCCACTTCAGCCTCTAAAATTGCTAGGATCACAGGTGTGAGCCACCCTACTCGGCCAAGTTTCAACATTTTTCACATGATAGCTTTATAGTAATCCAATTGGCATTCTTAAATATGAACAATTATATTTGTAGGAACATCTACTATGTGCAAAGAACTCCTGAGAATATTTTAAGTAGATTATCTGCAATCCTTTAAAACCTGACACAGCGAATGCACTGTTTAGACTGGTGGCAAGTAACAGAAACTGACAGGACACAGGTTAAGTGAAACAGGAGATGTAAAATAAGAACACAGGGATGCATCATTGCATCATGGAGCCCAAGGACAGGCATATATTCAAAACTAGAAAGAAACTGACATCAGAAACTTTACATTTGTCAGGAATTTTGTGTTTTTCTTTTTTGTTTGTTTGTTTGTTGTTTTTAATTTTGCTTTCCTCTGTGCACTGCCTGCCTTCTATTCCTAAGCTCAGCCCACACTGAAAAACCAGGGATGCTGGCTCTGGTTAGTTCAGGAATTCTCCAGTATAAGATGACCATGGCATATATGGGAATAATGTATTGTAATTGACCCTAAAGTTTTATGGGGCTTCATATTCAAACAAAAGCCAGATAAAATAATTTATGTCATAGAAATATCAACAGAGGAGATCATCTGTTGATGATTTAACAGATGTGTTGTAATTCAGAGCACTCTTCAGTAATGAGCACAACTTCAGTTCAGACACAGAAACATTTGTTATTATTAATCTTGTACTCAACACGACTATAGATGTTTAGCTAAATTCCATCATGTGTTTTCCCCCCATCAGTTAAAATAATAGATTATGGCTATTGTAAAATTAGTCTAGTTCTTGCATTTAATTTGTCCCCTGAAGTCATAAATGGAAAATAAATAGCCACTTTCAAGGTTATTTCTTGAGGTTTGTAATATTTTTGCTCTAATTTGGGGAACAATTATAGTTATTGCCACTTTTATAATTTACTTATGTTGGAGCACAGAGAACTCTCTGGGCACTATGTTTATAATTTTTATAATTTAAAAGGTATATTACATTTTGTTAGGGACTATTTAATCTATTAACTATAAATTCAAGCAATGCACCATTTCGTAAAATCCAATAAAAGTATTTTGAAATATCAATTGGGATTTTTTCTAAAAGAAATATATGGATGAATTTAAAAGTATATTTTAATGGTTTTGAAAGATGTTTTTTATTATTCTTCAAGTTCTAGGGTACATATGCACAACGTGCAGATTTCTTACATATGTATACATGTGCCATATTGGAGTGCTGCACCCATTAACTCATCGTTTACATTAGGTATATCTCCTAATGCTATCCTTCCCCACTCCCCCGACCCCACGACAGGCCCCAGTGTGTGATGTTCCCCTTCCTGAATCCAAGTGTTCTCACTGTTCAATTCCCACCTATGAGTGAGAACATGCAGTATTTGGTTTTCTGTTCTTGTGATAGTTTGCTGAGAATGGTGGTTTCCAGCTTCATCCATGTCCTTACAAAGGACATGAACTCATCCTTTTTTATGGCTGCATGGTATTCCATGGTGCATATGTGTCACATTTCCTTAATCCAGTCTGTCACTGATGGACATTTGGGTTGGTTCCAAGTGTTTGCTATTGTGAATAGTGCCACAATAAACATATGTGTGCATGTGTCTTTGTAGCAGTATGATTTATAATCCTTTGGATATATACCCAGTAATGGGATGACTGGGTCAAATGGCATTTTTAGTTCTAGATCCTTGAGGAATTGCCACACTGTCTTCCACAATGGTTGAACTAGTTTATAGTCCCACCAACAGTGTAAGTGTTCCTATTTCTCCACATCCTCTCCAGCACCTGTTTTTTCCTGACTTGTTAATGATCACCATTCTAACTGGTGTGAGATGGTATCTCATTGTGGTTTTGATTTGCATTTCTCTGATGGTCAGTGATGACGAGCATTTTTTCATGTGTCTGTTGGCTGCATAAATGTCTTCTTTTGAGAAGTGTCTGTTCATATCCTTTGCCCACTTTTTGATGGGGTTGTTTTTTCTTGTAAATTTGTTTGTGTTCTTTGTAGGTTCTGTATATTAGCCCTTTATCAGATGAGTAGATCGCAAAAATTTTCTCCCATTCTGCAGGTTGCCTGTTCACTCTGATGGTAGTTTCTTTTGCTGTGCAGAAGTTCTTTAGTTTAATTAGATCCCATTTGTCAAATTTGGCTTTTGTTGCCATTGCTTCTGGTGTTTTAGACATGAAGTCCTTGCCCATGCCTATGATGTGAATGGTATTGCCTCGGTTTTCTTCTAGGGTTTTTATGGGTTTAGGTCTAACATTTAAGTCTCTAATCCAACTTGAATTATTTTTTGTATGAGGAGTAAGGAAGGGATCCAGTTTCAGTTTTCTACATGTGGCTAGTCAGTTTTCCCAGCACCATTTATTAAATAGGGAATCCTTTCCCCATTCTTGTTTTTGTCAGGTTTGTCAAAGATCAGATGGTTGTAAATGTGTGATATTATTTCTGAGGGCTCTGTTCTGTTCCATTGGTCTATAGCTCTGTTTTGGTACCAGTACCATGCTGTTTTGGTTACTGTAGCCTTGTGGTATAGTTTGAAGTCAGGTAGCGTGATGTCTCCAGCTTTGATCTTTTGGCTTAGGATTGTCTTGGCAATGCAGGCTCTTTTCTCGTTCCATATGAACTTTAAAGTAATTTTTTTCCAATTCTTTGAAGAAAGTCATTGGTAGCGTAATGGAGATGGCATTGAATCTATAAATTACCTTGGGCAGTATGATCATTTTCATGATATTGATTCTTCCTATCCATGAGCATGCAATGTTCTTTCATTTGTTTGTGTCCTCTTTTATTTCATTGAACAGTGGTTTGTTGTTCTCCTTGAAGAGGTCCTTGTTAGTTGGATTCCTAGGTATTTTATTCTATTTGGAGCAATTGTGAATGGGAGTTCACTCATGATTTAGCTTTCTGTTTGTCTGTTATTGGTGTATAAGAATGCTTGTGATTTTTGCACATTGATTTTTGTATCCTGAGACTTTGATGAAGTTGCTTATCAGCTTAAGGAGATTTTGGGCTGAGACAAGGGGGTTTTCTAAATATACAATCATGTCATCTGCAAACAGGGACAATTTGACTTCCTCTTTTCCTAATTGAATACTCTTTATTTCTTTCTCCTGCCTGATTGCCCTGACCAGAACTTCCAACACTACGTTGAATAAGAGTGGTGAGAGAGAGGGCATCCCTGTCTTGTGTCAGTTTTCAAATTGAATGCTTCCAGTTTTTGCCCATTCAGTATGATATTGGCCATGGGTTTGTCATAAATAGCTCTTGTTATTTTGAGATTCATTCCATCAATAGCGAATTTATTGAGAGTTTTTAGCATGAAGAGCTGTTGAATTTTGTCAAAGGCCTTTTCTGCATCTATTGAGATAATCATGTGGTTTTTGTTTTTGGTTCTGTTTATATGCTGGATTGCATTTATTGATTTGCATATGTTGAACCAGCCTTGCATCCCAGGGGTGAAGCCCACTTGATCATGGTGGATAAGCTTTTTGATGTGCTGCTGGATGCAGTTTGCCAGCATCTTATTGAGGATTTTTGCATCGATGTTCATCAGGGATATTGGCCTAAAATTCTCTTCACATGCTTTCATTTCTATATTATTCAAAATATTCTAAAAAATGTATTAAAGTATTTTATTAAAGGACAGAATGAATCCACACTCCAACATAACTGCTAACCACTCTCCATTTTATACTTTCAATTTACCTCTCAGCCACTCAAGGGGGAGAAGGGAAAATGATCTTCAATCACTGATACCCTTTCTCCCAGTTGATTGAATCAGCTACTGAAGCTTGTGCATTTGTCCCATAGTTCTCATGCCATGCTTTTCAACTCTATTAGGTCATTTAAGGACTTTTCTATGTTGGTTATTCTAGTTAGCCATTTGTCTAATTTTTTTTTCAAGGTTTTTAGCTTCTTTGCAATGGGTTTGAACTTACTCCTTTAGCTCGGAGAAGTTTGATCATCTGAAGCCTTCTTCTCTCAACTCGTCAAAGTCATTCTCCATACAGCTTTGTTCCATTGCCGGCAAGGAGCTGCATTCCTTTGGAGGGAGAGAGGCAGTCCGATTTTTAGAATTTTCAGCTTTTCTGCTGTTTTCTCCCCATCTTTGTGGTTTTATCTACCTTTGGTCTCTGGTGATGGTGATATACAGATGAGGTTTTTGTGGGATGTCCTTTCTGTTTGTTAGTTTTCCTTCTAACATTCAGGACCCTCAGTTGCAAGGCTGTTGGAGTTTGCTAGAGGTCCACTTCAGACCCCGTTTTCCTGGGTATCAGCAGCGGAGGCTGCAGAAGAGTGAATATTGCCCAACATCAAATGTTGCTGCCTGATGTTTCCTGATGTTTCCTCTGGAAGCTTCATCTCAGAGGGATACAAGGCCATGTGAGGTGTCAGTCTGCCACTACTGGGGGATGCCTCCTGGTTAGGGTACCTGGGAGTCAGGGACCCACTTGAGGAGGCAGTCTGTCCGTTCTGAGATCTCAAACTCTGTGCTGGGAGAACCACTACTCTCTTCAAAGCTGTCAGATAGGGACATTTACATCTGCAGAGGTTTCTGCTGCCTTTTGTTTGGTTATGCCCTGTGCCCAGAGGTGGAGTCTACAGAGGCAGGCAGGCCTCCTTGAGCTGTGGTGGGCTCCACCCAGCTCAAGATTCCCTGGCTGCTTTGATTACGTACTCAAGCCTCAGCAATGGTGGGTGCCCTTCCCTCAGCCTTTCTGCCGCCTTGCAGTTAGATCTCAGACTGCTGTGCTAGCAATGAGGGAGGCCCCATGGGTGTGGGACCCTCTGAGCCAGGCGCAGGATATAATCTCCTGTTGTGCCATTTGCTAAGACCCTTGGAAAAGCACAGTATTAGGGTGGGAGTGACCTGATTTTCCAGGTACTGTGTGTCTCAGTTTCCCTTGGCTAGAAAAGGGAATTCCCTTACCCTTGCACTTCCTGGGTGAGGCGATACCTTGCCCTGCTTTGGCTCTCACTCGCTGGGCTGCACCCACTGTCCAACATGTCTCAGTGAGATGGACCCGGTACCTCAGTTGGAAATGCAGAAATCACCCGTCTTCTGTGTTGCTCATGCTGGGAGCTGTAGCCTGGAGCTGTTCCTATTCGGCCATCTTCCTGCCTGTCTCTTGAAAGATTTAAGAGTTGAGATTTAGAGAACATATGATGTTGAAGCCATATTTCATGCCCTAAATATGTGCAAGTTATAAAAAATGTTTTTAATTTATAAAAGCGTACATTCTAAAGTGACACTAATATAAATGAATTTAGTATTTACCAATAAAATATTTTGACCACTTTTACTTTTGTATTTATCTGTATGTACTGATGTTTTGATTAAACTATTAAATATTATTAGATATTATTCATTTTAAATTGAACAACAATTTACTAAATATCTGCTAAGTGTCTCACATATTGAAAAGTTAAACAGGTCTGATATAAATTTTTCTTCACAATATATCCAGTGAAATCAGAAAAATCAATAACTGGCTGTAAACTACATATGTAACAAAAATCTAAGGAGAGATGTTGAATAAAAAGCCTTAAAAAGAAAAAAGAGAATGACCTATTACCATTGGAGTATATCAGAGAAGGAAAGCAAAATTAACATGTATTTAGTATTCCAATGCTTTTCCTTTTAAAGTCTATTTTATACATTAAGAAACTTAGTTTCAGAAAGCAGCAAGAATCTTCCAAGATTTAATCACATAGGTAAAATCTTAGAAATCAAAACCTGTGTCATTTTATTCTTGCTCTTTTGTTTCTATCATTTGCTGTTCTGAAGAATGGAATGAGGAATTTGTAAGGTGAACAGGTCGAGGAGGCAAAGAACAATTACAGCAGAGTGAAGAGCATGTGAAAACAATAAAGCATTGAACATGGCTAACATGTAGGATATACAATTTGTAGGAGAGTAAAGCAGGGCGAAAAAATGTGTAAATTACAATAAGTTTTTAAACCATTCCAAGTATCACCTCATGCTGAATTTCAGGTAAAATAAAAGAAAGTATTAAGCACCTGTATGCATAAGGAAAATAACTCTAGCATCATTTAGGAGGAATAAATGCATCAAGAAGAAGCCTGAGGCAGAGGCTAGATAATCTGTTCTTGTTTTGAGTCTAAGTAGCCAGTGCGACATATGGCAACACTGACTTGGATGATACTTGATTCATGTAATAATTTATCTCCAGCATAGGCCAGAAAAACTGGTTTTGTAAGACATTTTGTTACTTATCTGATCAAGTAAGAATAAATCTTCAGAAATAGACTCATAATGAAAAATCTGAAGATAAGGATTTACTTGGGTAAAGCAAGAGGAGAAGGTAATCCCAGACAAAATACCCAAGTTCTCTATACTTCCAATGTTTTTACAACACCATTGCAGGGGTCAACTGAAAATACCATTGCTTACTAGCCACCCTGTTTGCTTAGATTCTGTTGGCATGTCCCTGAAAATATTTTAGTCATTTTGACTTGAATTTATCATATATTAAGAGTGAAAATTGAAAGAAAGAGTAAAAAATTAAAGCATTTACAAAAGTTCTGGTAAAGGTATATATGTGCATGCACATAAATATACCAGCATGTGCGCACACACATGCACTCATACATAAACCATCCCAGAATAATGAGCGTACAAATATGGATAGTAATTTTCACTTAATACACCTTGCTTTTGTTTTTGAGATGGAGTCTTGCTCTGTTGCCCAGTTTGGAGTGCAGTGGCGAGATCCCAGCTCACTGCAAGATCCACCTCCCTTGTTCACGCCATTCTCCTGCCTCAGCCTTCCGAGTAGCTGGAACTACAGGCACCCGCCACCATACCCAGCTAATCTTTTGTACTTTTAGTGGAGACGGGGTTTCACCGTGTTAGCCAGGATGGTCTAGATCTCCGATCTTCCTACCTAGTGATCTGCCTGCGTTGGCCTCCCAAAGTGCTGGGATTACAGAAGTGAGCCACTGCTCGCGGCCACCTTGTGTTTATAATTTCAAATTGCACCTGAGGTTAATCATGTGTTAATGTACTTTTACTATATATTATTATAATTATGATTTATCTGGCATAATTCATTATTATTTATACTTGGATCTTTTGGAAACTGGGGCAATATTATGAATTTGAAAAAAGCAGATATTTTTTCACATTTCTTATGGTAAAATTTAATTCACTGAAACCAACTGGGCTAAAATCCATTTTCTTTTAATGTAAAGCATGAATCATCTATTCAAATTCTAAACTTGGATTGAAAGTTTTCCTAGATAGAATAAAAGAGAGAAGTGAAACATAATATTCTTTCCTTCTTTTAAACAGATCTACTTGAATGGACTCATTAATATTTTTACACCTGAAAGAGATCAGTGATCATTTGATGAAATCTCCACATTTTACAGTGAGTAGCCATTCTATTTCTCAAGATCTGTGTTTTATTTTTCCATTCTTTTATGGAGTGTAGTTTCCATCAAAAGACTAGTGAGTGATATGGAAGAAATTCATATTTATCTTTTACTTTAAAGAAACATGCTTTCATTTCTATATTATTCAAAATATTCTAAAAAATGTATTAAAGTATTTTATTAAAGGACAGAATGAATCCACACTCCAACATAACTGCTAACCACTCTCCATTTTATACTTTCAATTTACCTTTCAGCCACTCAAGGGGGAGAAGGGAAAATGAAATCAGGGAGGTCATTGTCCAAGTATTCTCACTTGTTTCTTATTAGGGGATGAAAATCCAATCCATGATTGAAGTTGAAGATAGACTAAGCTGGGTGAAGTAAACATGGTCAGTGCCACTTTGTGGAGGAGCAGCAAGAATCATCTCACTCAGGCATTTATTCCAGATAACTCTCCATTTCACAACTCTATACTGACTCCAAATCAAGTTTAATAATGGTTCTTCAATGAAGTCTGAACTCCAAACCACGGACTTCAAGTGCCTCCATCAATCTATTTCTCAACTTACTAATTGTTCTCATTTTTTACTTGTAACTAATTGTTGACAGTGCAGAAAAGCTGGCTTGAGCGTGAAGAAGGAAACATATACGGAGATAATAATTTCCTCAATTTAGTGAAACTTAGTCTTTTTTTTAACCAAAAAATGGTCCTTTTGTAATTAATATTAATTACCTGAAACTGTAATGATCCCCATCAACTTCATGAATCAGCTATGAGCTTTAGAAGAAGTCTACTTCATCTGCAACCAAAGTATAAGCCTTATTGGTCAAAAGGCAATCTCATATTCCTTGTCAGCTCTTGGTTCTAAAAGAACATACAACCCAACTTCCACCAATAAGACTTGATGACAAGTTTGCTGGGATGGAGAGCATCTTTAGAAAAATTTTCCTCCTCACTAAGAGTGGAACATGAAAAGTGATAATGTCTCTTCTTTTTCTAGACATAGTCACATAAGAAATCACTGCAACCACACTGTTACCATCCTGAGGAAGAAAGATGGTAGACCTGAGGGATGGAAAGAAAACACATTTCACATCAAATTTCTTAAACAACTTAGAAACCAATTTTTCTCTAAATTTCTGTCTATGTGAGATAATACCTTTCTCCATTAAGCAAGTCTCTAAAGTTTTCTTTTCTTTGAAGCAGAGATTATCCTCATACAAATAGGTAAGTATTATTTCAGTTGAAAGTACAACATTGTTTGGTGTTTATCCACATACATTGGCACTCTCAAAAATTATTTTTATATGAAAATACATTTTGTTAATATCACTTATATACTACATAATTTCAAGGAACATATAGTATATATCTGTATACATTTCACTGTACTGAGTCATCTGCTTGGGAACCTGGTGTTTGGAAAAAACCCTAACATAAAATATAGGCTATTGAAAGCCTCACTATATTACTGGGAAAGGAAACAGCTGTTTGTAAAGTTCTTTTGCAACAACATTTTTGTGATATATGAAATAAAAACACATGGATTGAATTTTTCATAAATTAGTGTTTAAAGTAATGAAAATAATTAGAGAAAATTATTTTTTACCAACAAAGATATGTTTTTAAGCATCACTGTAGCCATATCCAGCTTCTCTTTTCTAATCCCAATAAATTCACTACTAAAAATTAAGAAAGGGTTATACATACCTAGCCAAGGTTAGAAATCTGTGTGAAAAATCTTTTCAAGTCATATTAAAATATAGAATGAGCACCATGGCCTGGGTGAAGAGCAATACTTATCATTCCCCTAATTAAACATAAGCAAACCTCTGATTTCTATCTGACTCATCAATTTGGAATGTAGCTTTTTTGAAATGTTTGTGCCAAAAGAAAGACTCATTGTTTTAACTTTTAAATGATAAAGTAACAGGCCTTATTTCTCTCCAGACCTATTCCATTGGAACAATAGCTAGAGATAATCTGTTACTCTCAGGATATCCTCTTAGTGTAAATTGGGATTTTGCAGTTCATAACCCATAACCAATAGTATAAACAAGATGAAATGCAGCTATTTGTAGATAGAGTTGCCAAAAAGATGTGCTTTCTCTTTTCTTATGACCATTTAGAGTTTTTTCATTAAAACTTTCTTGTACTTATTTCTTTTCCTGAAGATACATTTGAAATCACTCATCTGTAGGATTCTTAGGATTCAAACATCAGCAAAAACAAACACAACAACTTTATTTTTTAGTTTCATTAATTCAAATAGGTTAGATTTCACTTATCAAATCATTCAACTTTAATTTGTAAGCACTTAACATAAGACAAGTACTATATTCAATGCAGAAAGCATGATAGTAAGATAGACACTACGCCTGTATCTCTGTACTTTTCAGTCTTTAAAAAGACAGAAAAGTAAACAAACCGTAACACCAAATGTGTTTAGGGCTACAGTACAGGAAGTGCAAAGTCTAGTAAAATCACAGAGCAGGAGCAATGAGCTAGTTTATGAGGTCAAAGAAGATTCCTAAAGGAAATGATTATTTAATTCATGTTTTCAAATTTGAGGTTGATCAATTTAGCAAATCAAATAGAGTAGAAAAGAACAGAAACTACGAGTTTGCATTGCACATAAAATGTGTAAGTATTGTTTCAAGAAGTACTTTTTCCAGTTATATTTGTGTGTAGCTTAGAGAGATCTGAGTTTTGATGTAAAATATATTTTCCAAGATGAGTCATGACTAATAGTGTTTTGAAATTCACTAGCCTAAAGGATAAGTGAAAATTAGATAGTCAAAGATAAGAAATAAGAATTTTTTGGAAAGACAAGTAATTTTTCTTGCAGACAAAAGTATGTGCAAATATCTAGTGATATAAAAGTTTGTGTGATCCTTGAAGCTGAATGTTCAGAATAGCTGGAAGAGTTGGGTGAGCCCAGGTGCTTGTGTAGAAAGTGACATCAGCAGGTGGTGGCCATGTGAAATTCAGCGATGAGGCTGCATTCAGGATAGAAAGTGATTATAAAGCATTTTATGATCCATGTGAAGAAGTTCGAATATTATTTTCATAGCTACAATTAACTGCTAAAAGTTTGCAAGCAGGAAGATACGATCATGTTTTCAAGGTAAAGGAATAGCTCTGATTGTATTTTATAAATAGGAGAGAGGAAAGTCAATATTGGAGCCAGGAGGCTGGCAGTAATTCAGATGTCCTGATCAAGAAGAATGATTTGGAGGATAAAGAGGAGTAGATGGATGTGAATGCTTTGTGTAAAGGAAAAATAGGAAGAATGGCATTTAGCTGTGGAAAGGAGAAACAGAGGTGCCTGGAATATCTGTCAGATTGTAGACAAGAGCAGTCAGGTGTAGAGTGCTGACTCTGAGAGTGGGAACAGAGGAGAAGAAGCCAACTTAGTGCAAAAGGAGCACTAACTTTCCGTTTAGGACATATTCATTGTCAAATCTGCTCAACTTCACACCATTCACAGTGAATAAACTCCAAGTATTTTTTAAGGGTTAATTAATGATAAAGACAGAAGCAGCTCTCTGGAACACTTTCTAAGTGAGGAGCTAAATTCTCTAACTTCTATATATTTCACATAAGCCCTGTCACCCTGGGTTTCTTACCATTGTTGAAATAATAATGATCAGTAAGTGATATTTCAACAAACTAGTCTCTTAAACTTTAGATTTTAATGTATTTTCGCATGAAAATTTATTTTCTATTAAAAAAATTGAAGTTAGTAATCACCATGCTAAAAATAGTTTACCAAAAACAATTAATTTTTAGAATGACATATATCCAATTCCCCAATATTTAGCATTTAGGCTTCTTTAAAATATATATGTAGGTTAAATAAAGAACATTTAATGTTTCAACAAATTTGCATGACTTAAATGAATGAAACTTCATTGTATAGAGATATATAAAACATTCCATTTTTTAAAAATAGAATTATATTTAGATTCATGAGAAGTTTTGTGGATATAAACATTTTTTAAAAAACCCAAGCCACTTACACTTACATCACATAATTGTAATGAAGAGGATTTTCATCCTGACAATTATAATTTTCTGCTGGTTGAACACTCACAATGTAGCAGAATTGTAAAGCACAAATAGAAATGCTGTCCCTATCTTTAGCAATTCAGGAGGAAATGTTCATGGAAATTTTTTATTAAATGAACTCTTATTTTTGCAATTTTGGGGTGCATCTACTTGCTGTCTTGATACTAGTTATTCATTTTAAAGAATGCTATTAAAGTCAATAATAAGTCCTGATTAATTACCAGATGATTACTATGATAAAGTGTTTTATATCTCATGTTTTTTACTCTGAAATTGTTTCTATTACTCTTGGAATGATGGAGCTCTCTCTAAGACTACCCCTCACAAATAAAATATCTTCCTGTGAGCACCTCTCATTCTTTTCTGGAGTAAAACTAACATTAAAATAAGATTAATACTAAAATTTAAATTGTATTGAAACATATAGAACATAAAAAATAATAATTAGTAAAGGACATAGAACACAAGGGACAGAGGTGTGACAGAGAGAGAGAGAGAAAGAGGGAGATGGCATGTATCCTAGGCTATATATATGCCCATGCAGCTGATGCACTGTATGTGTAAACTACATATTGTTGTAGTGTTTGAGTTTTTATTTTGTTTTAGATTCTTTTCTTCTCTGAAAAAGCCTGAGTCTTGGAAAGTTAAAATTTTGGCTTCCAATACTGTGATTACTGTTATTTTTTCCCATTAGTTTGAAAGATCAAAGCATCAACCCTCCTATTACTCTATTTATTTAGTAATGGAGTCTTCTGAGTATGCATGAGAGTAGGCATCAGGACTAAACCGGAAAACTGTTCTATGCTTGTTACATGAACAAGACCATGGTGGATTCAAGACCATGGTTCATTACCATTGCTGTAGCAAATGTAATGAACTCAATGGTCACTTTTTTTTATCAAGGACCTTAACGAAGCCCTCTTGACAGTAATTTTATCTCTTATGCTTTATGTTTTAACTAATAGATAAGTTTATTGTAGGAATACTTATAATTTTAAGACATACTTAAAAATAACTAAATTTCCCCATATGAGGACTTAATAAATTACAGTAGAACCTCTTGATAGAAACTACAATGTCATTGAAAT
Organism: Piliocolobus tephrosceles; assembly: GCF_002776525.5. Lineage (NCBI taxonomy): Eukaryota > Metazoa > Chordata > Mammalia > Primates > Cercopithecidae > Piliocolobus > Piliocolobus tephrosceles. The sequence continues at coordinate 87,941,919 of NC_045443.1, read as the reverse complement.
GTTTTGCATATTTATAAAAAGGAGTTTACAAAAAGTTATATTGAATGTGGTTATCATAAAATAAAGCAAAGCAAAATCAACCAGATGTATCATTATACACAGCTTGTTCTGACTATGGAATACCAAGAAACTCAGTGTTAAAAACTGACTTAAAAGAATTTTATCATAATACATACAACATTTCTGAAAGGCAGTATCATACATTTAGTTTTATTTCCCTTGTAGCTTAACAATATTTAAAAATGAGTATGAATTAGTTAATAAAATATAAACTATTAAATATTATTTCCTTTTGCAAACACACATTCCGCACTGTTCAAAGTCCACCTATAAAAAGCATTTAAGCAAGTAATCTGGCTAGATTCTGACAAATGTGAAACTATTTAACCATAGACTTATTTTTGCAAGCTACGAAAACTCAAGCTTTATCTATTTATTTGCCAGAATTCTATTTTTATCAATATCAAGATGCCCATCCTTTAGATTGTCTTTAAGAATAGTGGTTGAAATAGAAAAGTACCAAGCGATGTTGACAATTCATCCACACGTTTTACATCCTAGATGTTACCTTTTCCCCACATTGGAGGAGTATATAATCTCTCTTGCTTGCTTGCTTTTTTTCTTCTTATTATTAATACCATGAAACCTGCTTTGCGGTCTCTCAAAGCTTCAATTCAATCAGACATGTAGAGTAATTCCCCATTTCAATGGTTCTTCCCTTAGTGTAGTTTAGAATACACATGCAGACAATATTGCTTTCCCAGAGGCAAGCTAAGAAAATCTTTTTCTTTCTAGAATAGAGGCAGAGAATAAACATTTCCAGATTGAAACCTACTCATCTGTAAACAGAAGTGACATGGTTGGCATTTACTGGAAAAAAATAAGCAGGGATTATCATTTCATAGCCTACAGTGGATTGAAGCTAGTTGAAAAGTAAAAGTCTTTGAGCACACCATTTCTTCTGACTGATAATGGCTGTTGATCTTTGTGTCTCAGTCCTTATAATTGCTTTGCTTTTATTTTTTAATCAACCCCTTTTTCAGTTACTCATCAGCCACATGTGGGTGAAAATGGATGGTGATGCACAGTCATTTACAGGTGCACTTTCATTAAAGATAAAAAGCTTCTGGGACTGTGTTCTTAAGAGTCATTTAAATGGATTCGTTCTTTCTTGCAACTTCTTTCAGCTGTATCTTTCAAGATCCATAAACCTGCACAGAAAAGGAATCTACAACGAGCATAAAATAAGCCCAAGTTATACTTATCTAATTTGTGCGTATACTCCTGAGAACTGAGCAAATTGATTTATGTCTGTGTCCCCACCCCCTAAAAATTGAGGAGTGGAATCCAAAAAGTAATTTGGAGTTTTTGATACATTGCCAAGTGTGTGAGTTATCTGAGATCAAAATTTATCTGAGATTAGTTACTTTCAGCAAGGGAAGTAGAACTGCTCTGTCTATATCTTGAAGCTGTTTAAAAGTCACATTGAATCAAGAGTTGAGAGAAAAAAACTGGGGGTGACTCTGGAGTTAAAGAAACTGGCATCAGATTTTTAAGCCCAAAGCCTGGAGTTTTAATACTTGCTCAATTTCTTGAGAGCTTCCTCATCTTGAGTAAAAATTCCATGTCTCAGTTTCTTCACACAAAAAAAGGGAGGAACTAATACTACCTACTGAGCTTACTTCACAGACCACGCTAGAATAAACTGAGAGAACATAAATAAAAACCTTCAAAAAATACGGCTGTGTCTATTATGATAGTGCATAAAGGGAACATTTCACATTAGTGGAAAAAGGATGACTTATTCAATTTCTTTCATTTTCTTTTTTTTTTTTTTTGAGACAAAATCTCAGAGTCTCACTGGAGTGCAGTGGCATGATCTCAGCTCACTGCAATATCTGCCTCCCAGGTTCAAGCAATTCTCCTGTTTCAGCCTCCCAAGTAGCTGGGACTATAGGTGCCCGCCACCACACTCAGCTAATTTTTGCATTCTTAGTAGAGACAGGGTTTCACTATGTTGGTCAGGCTGGTCTCGAACTCCTGACCTTAAGTGATCTGCCCACCTCGGCCTCAATTAATTTCATTGAGTCAATTGCCTATACATTGAAACAAATATAGAATCCTAGCTCACACCTTTCACAAAAATAAATTATGGTGTATCCAAAATTTAAACATAATTTTAAGCACAAATAATTCAAGAACAAAATATCTTAATATATATGTTTATGAACTCAAGTGAGAAAAATCTTCTTGTATCAGACACAAAAAGTGAAACCCCGAATTAAAATACTTGTAGGATTTAATAATTTTCACATACATTTTGAGCAATATAGAGATATTACATAATTTAAAATTATTTTATATCTTTATGCTTCTGTATATATCTGTATATGCATATACAGTGTGTACATATTTGTGTGTGTATATATATGTGTGTGTCTGTGTGTGTATATATATATGCCCATACACATATATGTGTGTGTGTGTATATATATGTGTGTGTATGTGTGTGTGTATATATATATATGGGCACACACATATATATGTGTGTATGGATATATATATGTTTATGTATATAACCTTTTGTAAATAATGAGGAAACAAACATCTCAATTGAAAATGAGCAAATGTATAAACAGATGTTCTCTTGCAGAGAAAAAGTGGAAAGACAAATTTTTTTGCCTAAGTTTAACTGAAGGTTTAATCCTTTTTTGTATCAACTGGGGATGAATCTGTGAGGTAATGGTGCTTCTATATTTTTTCTGGGATAGTGTAGTTGGCACAACCACCATAAAGGATGATTCAACTGTATAAAATTTGAATGTCACTCATTATTATCTATCCTAGAGAAATAATTGGATACACACATATACATTCACATACAGATGTAAAGGTAACATGTATGAGTATTCACCATATCTAATTTACAATAGTAAAATATTGGGGAAAATCAGAGTGTTTATCAAAAAAATAGAAAAATTAACTATATGATATTCAAATTATGCAGAAGTATGCAGAGACTTAAAAATGAGCTAGTTCCACATATACCAACATGGAAAGAACTAAAAGGTATATTGTTGAATAAAAAATAAAAGTATGGCATATTAGATGACACCACTATATCAGAACATCACAAGACAGGATAATTGAAGGGAGCCCTACAGTTGCCCCAGATTACTGCTTTGAAGAATTTCTAAGGAATGGCTCAGGGAGAGGGAACCCAGACAGCACTAAGCAGACTTGTTGAAGAGACAAGCTAAGAGACAGGGGATACAAGCTGCAGTTGACAGGACTGAAAATAAGTAAACATAACAGAGAAAAAATTCTATAGACCTATAGGGAGTCCAGTCAAAAAAAATCAGCAAAATATAATCAGTATATGCATTTGAGGATGCTATCCCAAGTAGTGGAAGACACCATCAAATGAATTAGAGAAAATAGTACCCAGGGAGCATACAGATCTGGGAACAGTGGTTGGTCCAAAGAGGCATCATGGAAAATGTCATAATTTACAGCTATTGGTTAGAATACTAAGAAGTGGTTAACCTCAGGAATGAGGAATAATTATGCCTCAGTTAAATGCTCCTCTCATCTCAACAAAGATTAAAAAACCCAAAGGATCAAACTCTTACCGTGTAACTCAACTGTATCCCAGGACGAAGCACAAGAGTACATATATAGAAATAAAGAACTATTCAGCATCCAACAAGGTAACTTCACAATGCCTGGCATGTAATCAAGGTTTATCACATAATGCAAAAGGAGCAGATAATATGACCCATATTGAGGAGAAAAAAAAAAATCAAAACTGTCCCCAAACTGACATTGATGAAATAACTAACAAAAAGTATATCAGAATAGTTCTTGTATTTGCATTTAATATTTTCAAAATGTGTCTATTAAATTCTTCAGAGTACTAAGAGGATGAGCACAAAACCAATATTAATTAAAAATTAAAATACTATCTTTTCATTCACTCTTGTATTACTTCATCCCTGAAATATTGAGCACTTTTTTCATATAAAGCTGTTTACAGAGGGCTTGTTGCTTAAACAAAAACAATAACAGTATAGTATAGTATTTATATTGTAAATAGAAGTAAAACTTATGAAAGGGAAAATATGAAAGCACATACTATTTTAAGATTCCTCTATTCTATAATACATCAAATATTATAATATCACTGAATGCAGACTGTGATAAGTTAAAGATATAAAATGCTTAAACAACCACTGTAGTAACAAAACAAAAAGTTAAAAAGCCATTAAAGGGCAGGGCGTGGTGGCTCACGCCTTTAATCCCAGCACTTTGGAAGGCAGAGGTGGGTGCATCACCTGGGGTGGGGAGTTTGAGACCAGCCTGGCCAATACAGAGAAACCCCACCTCTCTTAAAAAAAAAAAAAAAAAAAAAAAAAAAAATTAGCCGGACGTTTTGGCGCATGCCTGTAATCCCAGGTGCTTGGGAGGATGAGGCAGGAGAATCACTCGAACCTGGGAGGTAGAAGCTGAGGTGAGCCAAGATCATGCCATTGCACTTCAGCCTGGGCAACAAGAGTGAACCTCCATCTCAAAGAAAAAGCCATTAAAGGAGATAAAGTAAATTATAAAATGTATTTAATCCAAAAAGTGGCAGAAAAATCAATAGCAAAAAATAGACCAGACATATAGAAACAAATAGCAAGATGATAGAATTATACCTAATCATATTAATAATCACAACAACGCTGGGTGCAGTGGCTTATGCCTGTTAATACCAGCACTTTGAGAAGCCAAGGTGGAAGAATCACTTGAGGCCAGAGGCTCAAGACCAGCCTGGGAAACATAACAAGACCCCACCTCCACAAAAATATTTTTTTAAAAAAAAAAAAAGAAAAAAAGCCAAGCATGGTGGCATGCACCTGTAGTCCCAGCAGCTTGGGAGGTAGAGGTAGGAGGATCCCTTGTGCCCAGGAGTTTGAGGTTGAGGTTAGCTATAATCATGTTATTGAAAACCACCAACTGAAAGACATAACTGTTTTCTTTTTGCAGTACCAAATAGTAGTGATAACAAGAACTATTTTTGTTAGTTTAAATTTTATGACTTATGATGTTGCTAAAGTCCTGTTTGGATTATATTAACTAGTTTCTCCTTAGACAATATATTAGATCTCTCTCTCTCTCTCTCTCTCCCCCCTCACTCTCTCTGTCCTTTTTCTCTCCTTCTTTCCTTCTTAATGTTTATCTTTGTTTCTTTCTCTCTTGTTTTCAACGGCTTAGCATTAATAATTTTCTAGAAGAATTTCTTGGCCCCAATCTGCGTATGCTATACCAAGCTCCCTTTCTTCATCCGTCTCAGAGCTCTGTGCCTAGTGTCACTCTGCAGTTATCTGGTTTCACTGAAAAACAAGCCTCTTTGTGTATTTAACTCTCCTAATAGTCCATGAGCTCCTCAGTGATAACGACTTTTGCATGCTTGTATCACTTGTAACCAGTAGAATGATTCGTTCTTAATAGGTCCAATTAATATTTATTGAGTAGATATACTTTCTTTAATAATTTCAATTAATACTGCATTTGTTACTTGATGCAGAATAAGACACTATGAAATTTATATTTGTAGGATGTGTCATGGGAGTAAAAATAGATGAAAAGAGTTTGTACAATTAAAGGAAAAACTCCCTCAAGAACCAATTATTCTTCAAGGGAAACATGCTCCTGGCAGAGAATTTTAGTAAAGACAACTCAGTGGTGGTAAATGAAGTGCTGATAATTCTAGGTCAAGCTAAGTCATAGAAGGATTTCTGTTAAACCTGTTGGGATAACACAATATAAAAATCCTCTTCAATTTTCTGCTTAAATTTTGTCTCCCTTGTTGTAGTATCAATTTGCCCCACAACTTAAAGAGTATTTGACAGCGTGTTAGGAGGTGATATTAATTTTAGATTAAAAGTTAGTTATGCAAATTTAAAAAATTAAAGCGGATATGCATCTGTCCATTATTTTTCTACAGAAATAAACGTAGAAGTTATTAACTATGGCTAGTAAGAGTTAAACATTAATTTTGAGTCTGTACTACTTGTGAATAAGAAGCACTCATAGAGTAGACCCCAATTTATTTGTTCTATGGAGAGGAGGGGGAAGAGGTAGGAGGAAAAGAATAAAAGTAGAATTTCCTGAAGTTTGGTGATCAAGAATAAGCTAAGGGGCTTAAAGAGAAATGTAAAATCAAAATAAAACATTAGCCCTGGGAACACTTACTTCTTTGATTATATAAAAAATTATTTTATTTCCCAAATGAGATAAAGTGAAACTTACAGAGATATTACAGCCTCTTTATACACTCTCACCATAAATGAGAACCTATGTCTTAGACTACTATTTTGTCCTCTACACCATTCTGTCCAAGAAGCAGACTGTTGATTGTTTGATTTGTGGAGAGATAGAAACCTATGATCCTGCTTTTTGGACATGCCATAAGCTGAGATTAGTTGTAGAGAAAGATCCACTCACAAAAATCAAAGTGAGAAAAATCAAGTGTGGGCCACTGAAAGACAGTATCATTCTTCATTGTGAATCCACTGAGGATCCAGGATGAAAGGAAACTACATTACAAGTAAGCAACCAACGTATTTTTCCAAGCATCTGTATGCTATAAGCTGTATGATCTTAGAAATCTCTAATTACTTAACCCAAAATGGGAAACTGAGATGATCTATTCAATAACTTTGTTGTAAAAAGTGAATGAATTAAAACATGCAAATGGTTTAATATCTGGCATTATTAAACATTCAAATCTCTAACTAGGGTCTGGTATATAGTAAGTACTCTCTAAATGTTAGCAATTATACTAATAATGAAAATAATATCTACTATTATTGATGATTTTGATTAGCAAAATTTTCAGAAGATAAAAGTAAGACCCACTCAGTAAGAACTCCTTGAAGGTGTGGACTGCAGGAAGTCTCAGTGGAAAGACTCATCTAAAAATAATAGTAATAGCACTTAATATGTGTCAGTCACTGTATTAGACTCAGCCTTATTTAAAAAGCTTTTACTCTATTTTATGTTGAGAAAAATGAAGACCAGGGCAGTTAAATGGTTTGCCCACCCTTATGTAATGCAGTTGTTGCATGGCAGAGCCAGGATTTCCACTATTTTCTTCTAATGCTAAGTCACAGACATTTTCCAGTGCTGCTTTTATTGTTTAGTCATTGCATGTTATAGAACAAATATTTATTCTCTTAAATTTGGCAGTGTGTGATAGAAAATAGAACAAGGGAAGAAGGGAGAGGACTATCAGCAATTAAATGAAATCTTATGTTAAATAAATGTATGACATAAGTATAATGATAGTATATAACACATTTGCCACTGGTGGTGTCTGCTCCTCAGAGATGGCTGAATTTGGCCTGAACTTATTTGCAGAGCCTAGACTATTTAGAATACTCTTTAAGAGTTCAACTATAGAAACAATACTTACACAGTACTTACTAAATGTAAGGCCACACTAAGCACTTTTACAGACATTAACTAATTTAAGCTTCTTAGCAACCTGATGAAGAAAATACTATCATTGTTCCCAATTTCTATATAAGAAAGTCCAGGCAGAGGGAGGTAAAGTAATTTTTCCAACTTCACACAGTCTGTGGTTGGTAAAGTTTGACTTCAGAAAAAAAGGGCTCTAAACAAAGACATATTTCCATATATTATTTCCTTGTGCTTTTCTCTTCCTACATGATCTTATTTCATCAGTTCTGCATACAAATGAGCTCAGTATCATGAGAATGAAGAAGGCTCCCTTTCCTTGTACTGGTTTCCATGGGAAAACCAATCACATCAAATCTGCCTTAGGTTGGTTCTGTGGGAAATGGGCTCTGATGGAGTTTGCATGGGGGAGGTTTATTGGGCAATGCTTTCTAGAACAACTCACGTAGACAAGGGAAGGAAGGAAGAGAGCGTGGGGAGAAGTTGAGCTGCAATACAGCAGCCACAAAATCCTCAGCTAGTCATTCATGGGGAAGCCACAGAGCTAGGAGGATGCTTTAAGGATGCTCCCAAGTGAAGTCCTTACCTTGGTACATCATAGAGAAAAATATTCAGAGGTTTGAGAAGTGCTATCTCCAACTTTCTTGTTGGAAAAGGCAGTCACATGTCTGCAATCTTTCAATTCTGCTCTGCAACATAAGAATGGGCTTTGGGCCTGGAATGCTTCCTAACCAAAAGATAGGGAGACCTTAAAGCCTGTGCTGGGATTATAATTTCATATGGGAATATATTTCCCTGTTTCAGACCCATTGATAACTTCATCTTTCTACTTAAGTATTTGCTTCATGTGATACCCAGGCCAACTCCACCACAATACCCATTCTTAGTAGTGGGAAGAGATAAGTATCTTCACTTGCAGAACAAGAGGAGTGCATGTAAATGGTCAGTGTGCATTGGTTGCAATACAACCCCTGGGCCACAAGGATTGACACCCACTATTGAAGCTAATCTTGCTCTGTCTCTTCTCTATGTGGCTAAAGTGATGTTCCATCCAGTGCTGTGAGTTCTATCTTTCTTGTTGACCCTGAACCATGCAAAGGATTGACATCCTGGGTCTACTGCTTCTGTGGAATGGAAATCCTCCCCTGGAGGTTATAACAGGAATTCCTTGATCAACACCTCTAATTAAATGCCAGGCATTGCCAATTCTACACAACTTTAGCCATCTGCTCAACACATCTAGAGTTATTTTCTCTTCCTGGGAGTGACTCAAGGAATAGAGGTGCAGGTTGTCTTCTAAGGGACCTGAGCAGCGTATTTAACCTCCAGATCTTCCTTCAGAGAGAAAGGTCACTCCCTGGGGATCTTGTTTTGCAGATACTACAAGAAGAAAGTGTTTTAAAAAGGTAAGTATGGTCACCCCTGTTAAATGTTTCTGCAATATCAAGTATAAATGAGAAGAAACCTTTAGATTTGGCAACCTAACCATCATTAGTGATGTTAAAATGCATGGACAGGGTAGAGTGGCAGAGAAGAAGGTCTGAGTAATTTTAAAATTGCACATTTATGCTTTTCCATATATCTGTATAGACTCTCCTTCTTAAACTCCTTTTCTGGCTCCTTTTCTTCTGTTGAAGCTTTAAATCTGGAATTACTCCATCCTGAACATCTTCTCTGTAGATACACTTTTGCTGGGTAAGCTTAGCTAACTCTGTGACTTTGAATACCATATGCGATGGGCTGAATGTTTGTGTTCAACCAAAATGCATATATTGAAATCTTAACCTCCAATGTGATGATAATGGGAGGTAAGGCCTTTTGCAGGCAATGGAGTTATAAGGATAGAGCCCTCACGAAAGGGGGTGTGCCCTGATAGAACAGAACCCAGAGAGCTCTCTAGCCCTCTTTCCCCATTTGAGGACACAACAAGAAGTCAGCAGTCCGCAACCCAGAAGAGAACACTCTCCAGAATCCTTGATCTTGAACTTCTAGCCTCCAGAACTGTGAGAAATAGATTTGTGATATTTATAAGTTCTCCAGACTATAGTATCTTAGTATATTAGTTCAAAATGTCTAAGGTGTCATATATTTGTTAATAATTTCCAAATTTATATTTAAATCACTGGCTTATCCCCAGAAATTCAGACTTACATTTTACAATTCCTACTTTACATCTCTGCTTAGATATCTAGTAGAATCTCAACATTAACATGGATAAAGTTATCCAAATTCTCTCCCACTCCCTGAACCTACTTTTTTAACATCTTCACATCTAAATATACAATACCACAATTAACCATCATAACAACAAACTATGTTTTATCTTTAATTTCTCTTGTTTTCCTCCCTTCCTGTTCATATTCAAGCTATGAACTTCTTTTCACTTTTAATATTTTTGAGGTTTTTGTTTTAGATATCTTCATACTGAGACAAAATATCCTTAGGTTTTGCTTTCTGACTCCACATGAGACTGCTTTTAGGAGGTGGGTTTATTCTATTTGTATGTCTTGTTACAAGAGATGTGTCTTGACTTTTAATTTTAGCATTTTGTTTTATATTCTCTGATTCTAAAACTTCATTTTATTTCCATATTTGGTAACTGTATTAATCCTGTTTTTTTCTTGTTTATGCATTCATTACATATTTAAGTGGCTACTGTTTATAGATGGCACTATTCTACGAGCTGAGATCATAGGAGTGAACTCAATAGACAAAATTCCTTTTATCCTGGAGCTGGGTGGTTTTTCTAATGACAACTCAGATCATCATATTATTTATTTTGATTTCATTTTATAGTAGTTACCTTTAAATTTTTATGTGACATATATAAAACTGTTTTTTTAAAAATAATATGGCTTCTCATTCTAATGAGAGAGACTTTTCATTCTCTTTTTTTGTGGATGACTTCAAATAGTATAACTAACCTATATTTCTTGACTCTTTTACTTTAGGTAATATCTATACTCTACTAAACCAGATGAGAAAATTCTGTCTTTACCCTACTCCTCTCTTCCAGTTTTTCATATACAGAGTTTTAATTCTATTTTAGTATTTTTAAATTGTCCAGATTTATAGTATGTATTTTTGTAATGATATTTACCTGTGTTTAGACTGAGTGCTCCATTTAAGCAGATCCAAAGATCATCATTGTTCCATTAGACCATGATTATGGTCAATTTGTAGTTTGTTGGTTTTGCTTCTTTTGTTTATACATGTTGTCCAGAATAGTTCCAGGGTTTATTAGGCTATGGGTTCTTGAATATTTGAAAATGTATATCCATTGTCTTTATATTTTAATAATCACTTGCACTCAGAATAATTCCTCAGAGAAGATCATCTAAAATTAAGACTGTAGGTTCTCTTCTCTTCTTACTTTCCCTTCCTCAGAGGCTCTGCCTTTCCTGCTAGAAATTACTTCTGCATCTTCATTGTTTTTCTCCCTTCCTCCAGTTTACATTGAAAACAAGAAAGTCCAAATTACTGAGTCCAACTTGCCTTATTTCAGGTGAGATATTGGTATTTCTTTAATATATTTTCCTCTGAATTCTTCTATATTTCCTTCATCCATTCTTTCCAAATTGGGAATATCCCTCATCTTTTGGGCACATGAATTTATTGGTGATGCTTTGCATGAAGGCAAAAGACAGACACGATCAGCTGTCTCTTAAAAATCTTCACAGAGTGGCATTTAACAAAGTTCTGCTCTTATCCTCAACATTGCAATTTCATCTGTCTCACTGACCTATAGAAACTTATAAATAAAACAAAAGTCACATTTAAAAAATTAACGTGTAAAGCACATAACTTTAACTAGAAACATAGTACTCTTATTGATATGACAGTTTTTCATTAGAAGCACATTTACACTGAAAAGCAATGATGATCAAACTATGATCACTGAGTATCTTGTCAAATCAAAGAATTAAGTTGAATGATCTTAGAAGATGCTTTTATCCAAAATAGTTTGAGTCCCTCTTCCCCACTTGCAAAACAGGTTTCTCAATTATACCATTAATGCTCATGGTCTATTACTGACCAACACATCTAGCTTGTTATGTTCTCAATTCAGATATGCTAAAACTTTAGAGACTAGTTTTTATTCAATACAAGTTCCATTCCTTTTGGGTAACTATATATGTCTGAACTTTAGTGATGCTTTTATAATTGGCAAGTTAAGATTATCTCAATTTTTAGAGGTAAGAAAATTGAAATTCAGAGAAGTCAAGTCACCTGATCCAGCTCATATAATTAGAATGACATAGACCTAGTCTCTCTGCAGACACTAAATTTTTGTTCTGCTCTGTCATCTAGGCAAGAATGCTGACAGGTTTCCAAGATCTTCATATCACTTCCTGTGGTGTCCCAATTACAAAATCCTTAGAAACATTTCATTCATTTATTCATTCAATCATACTTTTTCCATATGGAACACCATATCAGATACTGTCAATGCCCCACCCATTTCCCCTTGGGACCCAACTGCTGAAGGCTGCTTAGTAAAAACACCTGAACCCTCTGATGGAAGGTTTTTGTTTTTCGTTTGTTTGTTTGGTTTTCGTTTGTTTGTTTGATTTTTGTTTGTTTGTTTTTACTGTTTTGTGTTTAGTTTTGCATGAGAAACATATTCAGCCTTCACTCAGGAAAAACTAGACATAAAATAAAGGTAACATTTCTAGGAGCAGGCCTCAATGGATTATAGTCAAAGATTTGGTAAATATACACGCTAGCTCCTTCATTCTCTAACTGGAATAACTCAGAGCCATTTTCCGCACTAACTCACACATTACTCCAGGGAACTAAACTCCCATCTTCTGGATTGATAACCTGCCTATTGTTTCACTCATTTTGGCTTCCTTCTTTTCCCTATCTCATTTCCTCACTTCCCTACTACTTTTTCTGGATGGCTTCTCAAACTTTAGGAAATCAAATTCTTCCTTTAAGTCTATGTCTGGGAGATAACTTAAACTAAGACAAAAAGATACTAACTGTTCATTGCTGTTGAAAGATATGGGGATTTAGCAGTGAAAAAGCAAACTCCCAGATGTTAGAAGTGAGAAAAATTATTTACAACTTGCAAATAGGCAAAGAGATTAGTGAGTGTCCTTTCAGTGCAGTTTTGGGCTTGACTTACCATCAATAAGGTTATTTTACAACTCTGTTGGGCAGAGTTTAACCCATAAACTTTTGTCCAATAAAGATGTAAGTATTTCCATCCAATGGAATAGATAGTGCCAAAGGCTGCGTTTTTTTTTTTCTGCCACACATTAATAATCTTGTATAACCCAACTATCTTATCGTGACATTTCTTTATTAAAGTGCCTATTTCTACCCAATGCTTTTATACAAGTTTTAACATTATATTGGTCATCTTACTAATCAATGAATAAAATAACATTTTAACATGTATCCTTTTTACGTATGTCTGAGAGTAATGTTTTATAGTCTTTGGAAAATGAAACTTTAACATAAAAAAGAAAAACAACAAACAACTATACATGCACACACACAAGTCACGTCTTGACAAGTGTTATAAAGAAAAATAAAGCAGGGAAGAGGCTAGATACTGATGGTTTGGGGAGAGATGCTGTTTTATATAGAGTGGCTAAGAAGACATTTGAGTGGAGACTGGAAGGAAGGGAGACTGGAGGTCATGTGGTTATCTAAAGCACAAGTATTCCAGGCAAGGGGAAAAAACAGCAAGCATAAAACCCTTCAATAAGACTAGGGCTGACAAATTCAAGTAACAGTAAGCAGACTGTCAAGGTAAAAATAGAATGAGTTGTGGTGTATGTATGTGGAGAAGGAGGATGGTAAAAGATGAAGATATCAAGTGATGTGGGGCAGATCACATATAGTCTTCTAGACTGTTTCAAGGATGCTGACTTATATGTAAGTGAGACAAAGAAACCACTGAGAGTTTTTGAGCAAGAGTAATATGATCCACTTTGAACAAAGGATCATGCTGGTTACAGTACTGCTGGACTATAGTGGAGTTACAACAAATGCACAGAGACTAGTTAGAATGCTATTATTTTTTTCAATTTTAGCAAAAGATATTGGTGGCTTGGCTCAGGGTGATAGTGATACTGAACAATGAGATCACTTGGACTCGGGAAGGGGAACATCACACACCGGGGCCTATTATGGGGAGGGGGGAGGAGAGAGGGATTGTATTGGGAGTTATACTTGATATAAATGACGAGTTGATAGGTGCTGACGAGTTGATGGGTGCAGCACACTAACATGGCACAAGTATACATATGTAACAAACCTGCACATTATGCACATGTACCCTAGAACTTAAAGTATAATAACAAAAAAAAAAAAAGACTTTATCAAGTTGGTTCTGAGTTAGAGAACAGAGAGACAATTATTGGTCTTATTTACGGTTTACATTAAATTTGTTATAACTGAGCAATACAACATTAAAGTTGTTTCATAATAATATGCAGATTATATGCTACAACCCTAGCATATAGGAAAATAGACCTCACATTCATGGCTTGTGCCTTCTGGTTGTTTACAAACTGATAGTACTCATTTGAGTTAAAGTTATGTGAGGGATAGCTTACAGAAAATATAGTATTTGGAAGCCAAAATATACATACATAGATGTACACACACACACAGACGGTCTATTAAAGTTATCATTTTATTTGACCTAAACCTTCAACTATGGCTTCAATAAAGAAGACATAACTAAAAATAAGCTGATTCTGAAATTATGAACTTAGAAGCAAGGTAGTATTCTACAGCTGGTATTGTACCTGATAGCATACATCTTTTTTAATTTCATTCCTTTTTCCATGGTAAGCTTCTTGAGGGAGTGAACCATATAGGATTGATATCGTTACTCTCTACGTAGTATTTGCATAATGCCTTACATGTAAAGTCCATTAAACAAATATTTCATAAATAATTTTATACTAAAAATAGAAAATATGCTTTCAGAGAAATATAAAGCAGAAAAGATCATCTTATTGTTTAATTTTTTTTGCTTGAATAATGCAATAAAAATATGTGAAACAAAAAAAAGAAAAATGTTAGACCTATGATAAATTTTGAGATAGAACTACCATAATTTTCCAAGATAATTGGATGTAATTTATGAGAATGTATGTCAGTCTTTACTCATTCTTTAATTTTTTCAAACATTTAATGCAAGATATATACCAAATGTACAATAAAATAGCACCTGAGATTCACGAAGACTTTTGTTGCAGGCCCAACGAGGAGATTAATATAGTTATGTCACTTTAGAGACATTTTAATACTTAAAACTGCTACTTTCAAAAAATGGTGATAAATGTACCAGAAAAAATTTAAAAAGAACTTCTGACAGTAACTTAAACATAGAGGATTCTGATATAGTCAATACTGAGTCTCTGGTTTTCAAGGAATATATTCATACAAAGAAAAGCCAAGTTTATTTTCCACTAATGGAACCAAAATGCACAAAAATAGATCTATTTGCATGGACATTATTAGAATTTTGAAATTAGGATTGTAGAATTTTAGCAATCTTTTACAAAGATGATATTGGTTTTAGAAAACAGCAGCCCAGATAACCTGAATCACTAACTTCTGTAGGACTTTTGTTAAGTATTGATTATGATAATGTTGTTGCTAAACTGAATAAGTATCATGTGTTTCATGATAAGAGTAGGTCTGTACATTTTTCTGTCAACTATTCCTTTTATCTTTAAATAAAGAGATGTTTGTTATATCTTCAACAGTTTATTTCTTAATAAATTGATCTTCAAAGCAATGTGCGCAAACCAGAGATCTTGTGAAAGGTGTCTCATTGAATGCTAGAAAAAAATATGTTGATGATCCAGAAATAAATGATAAGTACCCAACAAATGATTGTTTAGGAGCTGAACTGCAAAGTGACTAGAAGCAACTCTTAGGCTCTGGTTCAAGTGTGTCACAGGACAGGAAATGAAGCTACTGAAGAAGTAACTGTGTCTGCAATGAGGAGTTCTTACTCAGTTACACTCACAAGAGATGCCACACTCAGGAAAATTATACCTGGGCCCATTATCCAAATGATGAAGAAAGATGTAATGGTAATAGATTATATTGAAGGGAGGCCATGTAGAGGTTAAATGTGAAAGAGAATAGGGCACTTGCTGTTGATATGAGCAGACTCTTGAGTACTGAATTTTGTGACATCTCCCAAGTTAAATGAAAACTAATAATTCCAGTGCTAAGCTTATCTGCAATAAAATAAAAATTTCCTCTAGAAAATTTTTTCTTCTAAAGGAAATGTCTTAATTGGACTCAAAAGGAGTGTCTTAAATGGCCTCTTTAGAAAGCAGAGACAAAGGTGAAGTTGATGATATATTTGGGAGGTACTAGTCCAGACAGGTGAAAGTAAGGGAAAACAAGGGAATATTCACAGCAAAGCAATGTGGTATGTCACCATGCCAGCCGTGGCTTTGTGACAAACTCGAAATAGGCAGAAAAGATCTCTCAGCAGTCTTGTTTGTCAGCTTCTGGAACTTCTCCAGAAGGCAAAGAAGTACTGCCATTCAGACTAGTTCACCAAATAAAGTAAGGAAGAAAACTTGATCTTCCCAACTCTGATCTTGCATTTCTCATTGGTCAAGATACAAGCTCCAAACCTTTGGGTTGTATCATTCTGCCCCTCTGTGGCTATTTAAGAAGCCAGAAACTACACTATGCACTGAGATGTTTTATCCAAAACAAAAAAAGAGTGATGATCCCGTGTGGGTACAGGAAGCTCAGGCAAAAGTCAATGGGTGCTATGACAGATAGATGGAATAGCTCAAGAAATAAAATTTCATAGAGAAGAAGGTGAAAAACAAACTACAACCCCAGCAGAAAAGGGCTAACTACATGGAGAATGAGTACCAGTGAATCCATGGATTTGAGCTGAAGGGAGTCAAATATATGGCATGACATTTAAATAATATTTAATTTTAATAATAATTATGGTAATAACAAAGGACCTTTATTCCATGCCCCTTTGTTCAGCTTTATAGAATCTTTATCTCTATTAACTGTGAGTAGGAGGGGTTCTGGCTGTTACTAGCATCATGATAGGACCTAAAACTCTAAATTCATGTCTCTTGAGGTGGGTACTTTGTTATTCCCTAGGACGCTCCTTAGAAAGGTCAGGAAGACAAGCTTGGATTATACTCTGTATAGAGTAAGATAAGTATAGGATTTGGTAATACGCCTTTTTCAGCTTATTTCACAAAAACTTGATGCACAGATTCCCAAACTTATCAAATTAATAAAATAGGATGCCAATTTATTTTAATGACCATGAATTTTCTGGGGAATTTTCACATGGAAGCACATCATGTATTAGTTGAAATAATCTATTAATAAAATGACCAATACCATTAATAATCACACATGATGAAAATAAAAAGAAAAGAACATGAACAAGTTTAAGATAGACAACCTCCCTTGATTTAGAAATCCGTATCATTCAGGAAAGTTGAAGTAATCAACAACTGGGTGAAAACGGGAAAAGGACAGCTAGACTAAGTAAATGTTGCCACATCACAAGGGTAGAGCTACCATTTTAATTCCTTCCTTCTCAAAGATTTCACTATTTCCAGGTTCTTGCCATAAGTATGTACAATGTCGGCATTAATGTGAATTGTACTATATTGTCAATCATTATAACTTTGCAGGAATGCCTTTCTCCAGAATAACCAGGCATCTTGATAAAGTCAGAGAGTATGCAATGGAAAACTGGATACATCTGGGGCAGGGGTGTCCAATCTTTTTGCTTCCCTGGGCCACATTGGAAGAAGAATAATTGTCTTGGGCCACACATAAAATGGCTGATGAGATTTTTAAAATTGCAAACAAATTTATAATGTTTTAAGAAAGTTTATGAATTTGGGTTGGGTCACATTCAAAACCTTTCTGGGCCACATGTGGTCCACAGGCCATGGGCTGGACAATCTTGCTTTGGGCTATAGTTAGGATTTTGCCTTATTTGGGATACTATCCTGGGATCTGCTATTTTTAATATTTCTTGAAGAAATTTAAAATAAAATAGGAGTATGCTTTACAGAACCCCTGAGTTTGATACCAGTTAAATATGGATAAGCTTTCTCACTTTCACAGTATTATTAGGAGGTTGCCTGCAGTTTAAACTTCATCAAGGACTGATATGAATATTTTAACTTCAAAGCATTAATAATCACTTGTAAAAATCTTTATATGTCTTTTTTTGCTTTTAAACTTTGAACGGAAAGGTTTTGTTTCTTTTGAAGAAAATGTTTTAAGAGAAAGTATGCGTGTCTATTTCATATTGAAAGTAAAACCAATAAATTCATAACCACCATGAAACTAAAGTTTGACTTAAAGAAAAAGAAAAAGTGGGTGGGAGAAATTCAGTGTGTAGCCGTGTGTGTTTCTGATCTCTTCCCTTTAATTTGACAGAATAACAACTAACAGAGAGACCTGTTTGAAGGAAGATAGCTTTTAGCCCAAATCTTTGAGATGCCCACAAAGCTTTCACCAGCTATTAATGTTTATTTAAATGCCTTTTAGAATAACTTGCTCATCTGGAGTTGCAAATGAGCAAAGTGTTTGAAATATGGAACCTTCTTCTTAAAGTAAATATCCTGTTAAATTGCTAGTTTATAATGGAAGGAAAGTTCCAATTACATTTTTGTGAGAAATATCCATGGCACTTGTACAGCTGGCACAGAGGATATTCAATTGATAGCATATTTCTTTCTCAACCTACACCTCTGCAAATTTGTATCTTGTTTCTTCCTTGATGTCTTTTATTCTTTCACCCTCTAGTTCCCCCCATGTGTTTCCTCCTTTTATTTTTCTCCCTTCTTGGGCCAATGACATTATAGCACCTAATCTCTATGGTGACTTACATAACTAAACTATATGAAAAATCGTAGCCGTTTTTCCCTCCAATATATCTCAGTAAATTAGGGAAATGAGTAAGTATTTCTATTAATGAATCAAGTAGCACATTTAAGGAGGATGGGAGATTATCATTTACCATAACTAGCTACTGCTTTTATCCAAATAAACCTCTGTGAACCAAATTTTAGTCCCCTAACAAAGCAAAATATCAGTCTCAAAATCACTGGAGTTTTCTTTCTTTTAATCTCAGAAATAACGAATAGAGACAATCACTTTATCAACTCTAATGTTATTGGGCATTTATTATTGGCTAAAAATATGTTAAGTATTTATATAAATACTGTTAATCTTTTGAACAACCTTCTGAGGTAAGAACTATTATAATTCCTATTTTACAGGTAAGGATAATAAAGCATAAAAGGTTAAGTTAACTGCTCAAGTCTATATAGCTGGTAAGTGGTGGAGAAGGATTTGACCCAGATTGTCTGGCTCAAAAACCACAGCTGTTGACTGCCACACTATATTGCTTCTTACTCCTGTGTTCTTAGCCAGAGACTGTACAGAAAAATTAAAATTGAAAATAAATGCTTCAATTATAGCTTTCAAACTGTTCTGCAGACTTGTAGAAAGAGTCTAGTATTGTGTTGTTTGCAGACACGGATGAAGCTCTTTATATTAAAATTGGTGTTTCAATAAACATTTTTGTCACTTCATATTTCCATATGAAGATGAAGTAGGATGATCCCTGCTGTGTTTAAAATAAATTCAGTTTCCTCTCTACAAGTCTTTGTATTAAAAAAAAAAAAAAAAAAAAAAGGATGATTTGTGTCTGGAAGAGCTGTATACTAGCCAGGTGCTTTATATGGTTGGGCTTCACATTAAGAAAACATTTGTCATGGAAACATCTGGAAAACAGATCAAGCAGACAGCATTTTACACAAGGGAATCTACTTAATTCAGTTACTCTTTTTTTAAAATCGGCCACCCTGTTCATGCCAACTGTATGCATTTAAAAGCATATGAGCTATAAAAATGTCTCACACTTAAGCAATCAGCTTTTCACTATTCGCAAATATTTTATCTGCTGGCTGAATTGTGCTCCAAAAATTCAAAGTCTTTCCTTTTTCTACTATCAGTTCTGCCCTGAGATAAAGAACTGCTAAGAGTCCTATTTCTTTTTGTCTTGAAAGAAGTAGAAAATGTCAGGGAGAGCTTGATACATAGTAAGAAATGGGCTCAAGAAAGAAAACTTCTATGTAGAAGTACCTTGAGGTATAACTAAATAGTAACATATGAAGAGTAAGAAAGTTAGGTCTAAAACAATAGTTCTTAATTGGGAGTTAGTGTAAGAAATGACTATAGAGAGACCACACCTCCCTCTGATTCATAAATGTGGGAAGGATGGAATAAATGTATATTTTAAAAAGCTCCCCGAGTGATTTTGTTGTAGACTCCTAGTGGACAAAGCATTTGCATAGATTGGTGTTTCAAAAAAATGCCTAATAATGAGTGGCCTGCTAGTTAAAAACACAGGTTGCCAGAACTTTATTCTGGAGGATCTGAATTAAATAAATCAAGAGATGATGATGAGGAGGGGAGTTTATTTTCTCTTTATATAAGTTTCAGAATCTCTGCATTAAATCAATGTTATGCTACAATGCCCTATAAAATACATTGCAAGAAACTGGATACCAGCTCAACCACTGCAAACAAGGATCCCGTCCAATTATTTCCAAACACAAATTAGCACAATAAAGGTTCTTGAAACTCCCATGAATAGCAAAGAAAACTGTTAACAGCACTGGACCTACATTTTTACTATGAAACACATTTTCTTATCTGATCTTCTCTTAATATTTCTGAAGAATTGGTGTTCTCAGATCCATATTTTGGCAAGTCATTCTACTTCAGAATAGGTATTTGTATAATTACACTTGACTAAAACTGTGCAACAGGCACATTTAGTGCAACTGTATGAAATAGAATAAGACATTCACTTGAGAATTCAAATAAAACTTATAATAGATTGACTTTTTTGAGCATTTTAATTATCAAAAGATACTCCTTCCACTTAGATATTAGGTCCCCATTTTCCATAGTCTGTGTGCACAGCCTGCATAACTTGTCCACAGTGACTCTGCTTATAAAAGAAGAGTAAAGTTGGATTTTACTGAAATGGGGATGTCCCTGAAGAAACATTTTCCCTCAGTTCCAATTTCATAGGAATAAGACATAATATTGCTGACATGGAGTCAAAGTCTATCATACATGCATGCAGGAGTCAAGTTGCAACCATGAGTATATTAGGTGTGAGTCCATTATGTAGACAGGCCAGAGTAAAGCTTATATATGAGTATGCTAGACGTGAGTTCATTATAAGGGAAGCCAAAAGTCAAAGTTGTCAGTGTGGGTATAGCAGATACGCAGAGACTGCCGGTTGCCTCAGAATGTTTTTTCCTCCTCCTCTTCTATGGTGATAAAATCCTTGAATCCTTGAATGACCATCTGGAACAAATTCTACATTTCCCAGGCTCCTTTGCATGAAGTTTTTACCATAACACTTAGCGTCCGCCAACAACTTATGAGAACTGTGTGTTCAGATGCTAGGTGACTTCTTAAAAGGAGACAAAGCATTCTTATCCTTCTCTTTTTTTCCTTCCTACTTAGTAAAATGCAGATGAATGGTTTCATCAAGAGTGGCCACCTTGGAGGATGAAACAAATTTAGGAATGAAGGCTATGCATAATGGACTCAAAAGAGAGAACCAGGTGCCTAACACCACAGAGGGCTGAACCAAATTTCTCTGGATCATCTACTTCCACACTTGTTGTGAAAGATAAGTACACTTTTCTCTCACTTAAGCCACAATTATTTGTATTTTCCTGTCACTCTCTACCAAATTTAACCTTAAAAAACTCAATATATGTGGCTGATGTATAAATTCCCAAGCCAATTGTACTTTTTAAAGATTATTTACACTCCTTCCTGCTTTCAATTAGAAACATTAATTAAAACTCGATTTTACTTCTCTAATTCTGTCTAAATTTAAAACAGTTTCCGTATGTTTTTGTATGCACTCACAGCTGAGTTTCAGGAAAAGACAAAAGCCCAACCTGAGCAGCCATGTAGATTCATGTAGAACCTTAAATTAAGAACAATAACAACAAAAATTTATCTGTAAATTTTGTATGAACATTATATCCACTTTGAATTTGGATATTTCCTGATTGACAAGGAAGATTAAGATACTCCTATGGGAAGATATTTTTCTAATTTCTTAATTTATATATTGAAATATAGTGAAAATAAGACAAAAAGACATACTTAACAACCACACAGCCTTAAGGAAAACAGAGAGCAATAGCAATCACTAACAATTCAGTGTGATAAGCATTAGCATAGATTGCACTAAATGTATATTAGAAACTAATAAACTCTAGCACAGATTAAGTTAAACATACATTAGTAAATAGACTAGCAAGGAATATATAACAAATTCATGCTTCATGTATCTTGCAGATTATATACTAATTTTCCATCTTGCCTACTAACATCTGTAATATAATTTGTCTCTAATTTTTGTTGCTAATTCTCTATCCCATGAATCATATTCCACACATCAAAGAATCTAGCAATTTTTATAAACTAATGGAAACATATTGTAAATTCTTGGAAATCACTTATCCTGTGAAACTTTAACAAATTTATTTAAGAGAATATATAAGTATTTACATTGTATATAAGTAAAATAAATCTATTTAAGACAATATATATAGATTTAAATATTTATGTGATCTATAAATTCTGCTCTTTAGCATTTAAGAAGTCCTCATCTACCACCACTCTCTTCTTCTAGGAATGCTTCCTCCTCCACTCCATCTGCACAGTTTTGTGTCATGTCCTTCTGTGACTGCAGTTTAAAGGGTAATCAGAGTGGACCAATCAGATACATTTCCTGGGATTTTAGAATTTGGGATCAGAGAAAGTAGAAGTCATTTCATCATTTCACTGAAGTTGTGAGCTGTAAAATTCAGAGACTAATGTAGCTAATATTTCTCTCCAAGTTAAGAGGGCCAGTGTGCAGTGAGAGGAAATAATTCTAAATAGACCAAAATAACTATCAAGAGGGAAAAGAGAAAGAGAGTTCTGCTGCAATCAACTTCCAGTTTCAACTTTTCCTGAGGCCTCATATGCATCACTGCCTTTCTTGTGGCTCAACTACTCAAAGCCTTCTTAGAAGCAATGGTGTAATCAATATACCTTTATGCTCTTGTTCTGAAGCTCTTTTGAATTGGGCTTGAATCATTCCAGTTAACCTACATCATGGTGTAGTAAGCAACCCCAAATTATAATGGTTTAAAGAAAACAAATGATTATTTCTATTTCTCATGTTACATTCCACTTAGGGATTGACAGAAAGAGCCCTGTTTGTCACAGCCACTTAGAAACTTATATAAATGCTACAGCCTAGTTGTCAAGTCATATGGCAATGAGCTGTAGAAGGTCTCACAGTAGCAATGAAGTGCTGTAAACTCAAATCATAAAGTAGTACACATCACTTCTATTTTCAAATCTTTGTCTAGAACTGGTAATACAACCCCAACTGACCACAAGAGAACCAAGGTTTTAGTCTGGCAATATATATATATATATATACATATAAAGGGAGAAAAGGAAATAAGACATTAGCAACCAGAATCCTAATTGGGGATATCACCACTGATCCCACAGAAGTGTGAACTACTATCAGAAACTACTATAAACACCTCTATGCAAATAAATTAGAAAATTTAGAAGAAATGGATAAATTCCTGTACACATACACCCTCCCAAGACTAAACCAGGAAGAAGTCGAATTCCTGCATACACCAATAACAAGTTCTGAAATTGAGGCAGTAATTAATAGCCTACTAATAATAATAATTTTAAAAAAGCCCAGGACCAGACGGATTCACAGCTGAATTCTACTAGAGGTACAAAAAGGAACTGATACCATTCCTTCTGAAATTATTCCAAACAATGGAAAAAGAGGGACTCTTCCCTATCTCATTTTATGAGGCCAGCATCACCCTGATACCAAAACCTGGCAGAGACACAATGAAAAAAGAAAATTTTAGGGCAATATCCCTGATGAACATCAACAAGAAAATCCTCAATAAAATACTAGCAAACCGAATCCAGCAGCACATCAAAAAGCTTATCCACTATGATCAAGTCAGCTTCATCCCTGGGATGCAAGGCTGGTTTAACATATGCAAATCAATAAATGTAACCCATCACATAAACAGAACCAATGACAAAAACCACATGATTTTCTCAATAGATGCAGAAAAGGCCTTTGATAAAATGAAACACCCCTTCATGCTAAAAACTCTCAATAAAGTAGATATTGATGGAACGTATCTCAAAATAATAAGAGCTATTTATGAAGAACCTGCAGCCAATATCATACCGAATGGGCAAAAGCTAGAAGCATTCCCTTTGAAAATCGGCACAAAACAAGGATGTCCTCTCTCACCACTCCTAATCAACATAGTATTGGAAGTTCTGGCCAGGGCAATCAGTCAAGAGAAAGAAATAAAGGTATTCAAATAGGAAGAAAGGAGGTCAAATTACCTCTGTTTGCAGATAACGTGATTATATATTTAGAAAACCCCACCGTCTCAGCCCCAAATTTCCTTAAGCTGAGAAGCAACTTCAGCAAAGTCTCAGGATACAAAATCAATGTGCAAAAATCACAAGCATTTCTATACACCAATAATAGATAAACAGAGAGTCAAATCATGAGTAACTCTCATTCACAATTTCTACAGAGAATAAAATACCTAGGAATACAACTTACAAGGGATGTGAAGGACCTCTTCAAGGAGAATTACAAACCACTGCTCAAGGAAATAAGAGAGGACACAAACAAATGGAAAAACATTCCATGCTCAATATTGTGAAGATGGTGATACTACCCAAAGTAATTCATAGATTCAATGCTATCCCCATCAAGCTACTATTGACATTCTTCAGAGAATTAAAAAAATAATGACTTTAAATTTCATATGGAATCTAAAAAAAGCCTGTATAGCCAAGACAATCCTAAGCATAAAGAACAAAGCTAGAGGCATCATGCTACCTGACTTGAAACTATACTACAAGGCTACAGTAACCGAAACAGCATGGAACTGGTTCCAAAACAGATATATATATACATTTATATATTATGTTTATATATACAGTGTGTGTGTGTATATATACCGTGTGTGTATATATGGTATATATATATAGTGTGTATATATGATGTATGTATATATAAATACATGGGATATATATATTTATATACACACCAATGGAAAAGAACAGAGGCCTCAGAAATAACACCACACACCTACGACCAGCTGATCTTTGACAAACCTGACAAAAACAAGCAATGGGGAAAAGGATTCCCTATTTAATAAATGGTATTGAGAAAACTGGCTAGCCATATGCAGAAAACTGAAACTGGACCCCTTCCTTACACCTGATACAAAAATTAACTCAACATGGATTAAAGACTTAAACAAGACCTAAAACCATAAAAACCTGAAAAGAAAACCTAGGCAATACCATTCAGGACATCCTAGGCATGGGCAAAGACTTCATGACTAACACCTGACTTTTTTTTTTTTCTTTTGGAGAGACAGAGTCTGGCTCTGTTGCCCAGACAATATCGGCTCACTGCAACCTCTGACTCCCAGGTTCAAGCAATTCTCCTGCCTCAGCCTCCCAAGTAGCCTGTAAAGGCATGCACCACCGCACCCACTAATTTTTGTATTTTTAGTAGAGACGTAGTTTCTCCATGTTGACCAGGCTGGTTTTGAACTCCTGACCTCAGGTTATCTGCCTGCCTCGGCCTCCCAAAGTGCTGGGATTGCAGGTGTGAGCCACCGCCCCAGTCATGACTACTAACACCTGACTTTTAAGCACACTGGGTTAACAGTAGACAAGAAAAGCCTGTCCACAAAGGCCTTCTTTGTAGGCCTCATACTCTGAGGGAGTTCAGGCTTCTTCTCTACTCACTTTACCCTAAAAGAACGATGAACTCTGGCAAAAGGTGCAGGAAAAATGGAGATTTGCTAAAGAGGTGATAAGACAAGTACTTGGACCCAAAACCTTAAAGAATTACAGTGAGTATACATTTGCCTTTACCAAACTAGAGTATTTATTTGTGTATATCTATCAAGGCACATCAGAAGTGACAGTGTTCTTAGGATCTGGATCATATTTCTTTTAGGTACAACCAAAACAACTTTTTAAACTGGTGTTAGTGATGTAATTACTATCAAATAAACTATGGAAATTATCTCAATACTCAGACTTGAAACACAGTGCTGTCTGATATATCTGTAAGATATGTGTCTACCTGTAAGACACGTGCAATGTGTGCTCCTTACATTTAATTGTTTCACCATCAGATTAGTGTTCACAACAGTGCCTGGCTCTTCATAGATGTTCAATAAATCATTGCTAAGTGAAGGAGAGTTGCAGGAATTTTTGCAAGTTATATTAACTCTCCAAGTTTCAGTTTGCCCTCTATAAAATGGAGATCATTACTGCCGGGATTGTTGAGAAGATTTAGTTAGGTGTAAAATTTTCATATAATATTGTCGACATAGGAAGTACTCAACATATTACAGTGGCTTTTAATTTTTTTTTCTTCATTACTACAAAGTTAGTGGTGTTTAAGCTAAGTCTATTGTATGCTTCTATGCATTTCTTGACTTAGGGGGAAAAGTGAGTCTTTGAAAATTCTTTCATTCAACATAACATTTATGGAGTGCTACAACAGATCCCACAGAGTTAGGCAATACAGATAATTCAGTTGACATGTAGGATTAACCACAACCAATAGTGAACTAAATTTAAATGCAGACTCTATATATGAGCAAAAAGGGTATAATTTATTAAAGAAAATTATAATTGTATGTACATAATTTCAGCTTTTATTTATTGTAAGTAACCATTAATATTCTGAAGTTCCACAGGCACGGCTTAAAAGATTTCCTTAATATTTTTACCTTACCTAAAACCAAAACATTTTGTTTAAGAGTCATCATGTAATATGAAGCTTACACTTAAATAATTTGATTCAAGTCTCCTTTATTTTTCTTTGGTCAATCAGCCCATTTGTGTAAGAGTATTGATGTTGGTGATAAATACCAGACAATGGAGAAGAGGTGGCAGAGATTCTTTACTTCTTATTTTTCTCTGAACACAGAAGAAAGTGTCTTAACTTTTCACAGTTCACCAGTTGTAAGAAATTAATGCTGCCTATTTCATTTGAATTCACTTCTAATGAAGTAAATGTTACCGCACTTCACAAAATCTAAAACACCATTGATTTTTTTAAAAAACATTGCTTCATGTACCATTAGAGAATTAAAAATTACCCTTAACTCTGACTGTCATCAGTTAAGACAAAGCATAATTTATATTAAAATGTGAAAACATTGGATCTCATAATTGAATATTATATTTCACTAATCTAGAAAATGCGACTTAACTTGAACATAGTATAACTATTTCCATTTTTATGAAAGTTATTGAGAGGGGTACATAGATTTAGATATCAAAGTTAGTTTCAAATTCTTAACCTGATTTATTAGTGGTATGACTTTCCTTGTGTGTCTTTTTAGCAAGACTCAGATTTCCTTTTCTATAAAATGAAAATAGTCTCAATCTGCAGTGTATACTATTGGTCTGATAATTTGATAAAATAATATATATCAAACATCACATACAATTCATGATAGATGGAAAAAATTCAAAAACAGTTCATTCCTTTCTATCATGTGAAAGTCAAAGTGAGATGTGGAGCAGAGATCAGAGTGGGAGAAATATTTAGTGATAAAATAGTAATATAGACTAGGACCAAGACAACCTAGATACTACTTGTCCTTGGGCTAAGATACTATATTTGTCATTTTATGTAATAATTACATGATGCTTCCTGTATCATGAACATATTCTCCATTAGTTTTCCTTAACATTACTACATTATATATTCTTTTGTCTTTTTTTTTTTTTTTTTTTTTTTTTCAGTTTTGGGCTATACAGCTTTATTTGCTTCACAGGTTTTCTCTGTTTTTTCCCCACAGATCTTCATTATATTTATACAGCATCTGTTCAAATTTGCTTTCTTGTCCAGTGATGATCTGCATTTTACCTGTGCTATTATGACGTTTCTCCAAAGCAATGGGGAAGCTAAATTCTCCAGAGTTCATCATTTCTGATACACGTTTTAAGTAGCCTTCATGTTTACTACCTTCAGTAATGAGTAAGAAGTTCCAAAACCTTTTAATTCTCATAGAATAATATCATTTTATTGGGCCATCAATGCCACAAATAATTATTGGTCACCAAATACCTTTATTCAATTAATAAGGAAACTGAAATCCAAAAAAGATTAGTGACTCGTCAAACATCAGATAAATAGATGGCCTATTTCTCATGTCTCTAGGACTACATAAAATGGATGTCAAAATATGAAAAAGACAGAGAAAACTAACCATGACACACATGGCCCACACCCATTACAACTGCCCAGGATCTTGGGAAAAGAGGCTAGTGTATACCAAAGGATTTCTAGCTGGGTTTTTATAAGGTGACTTCCTTGGACAATACAAAGCTCTTCTTTCCTAAAGAGATGGAGTTGGGGAAAACACATGTTGGAAAGCATGAAATCTGGGTCCTTTTCACAGTGTAATTTTAATTCATTTCTAGGCAGCAGCAGCTCTTTACTCCCCCAATTTCTGCCAGTTGAATACACCAGAAAGGGCATGCAAACTTCTTTTTGGGTTTTTCTTTCTTAATTCCCGAACAATTCCCTCTGATTCTATTTACAAACCAATTAACAGTATGGGCAACTAGGCAGTTCAAAATTCCAAATAATTTAGGACATTTTTCAACTAACATTTTTCAATAAAAATTAGGTTTTTCTAAAAAAAATTACAGTTTTTTACAATAGCAAGCTGTGTCCAGGACTTCTTGTAGGAATAATTCAATAAATCCAAGATAAAGGAAGATATTGAAAAAGAAACTCAAAGATTACATGACTAAAAGAAGCTGAAGCTCATAGCGCTGTTAGATTTGAGCAATGTGCTGCTCCAAACCAGTATATAAACATTTGTCCAAATGCAGTTAGTTAATTTTAAACAGGTCTGTATATAGAGGCACATTTTATGTAACCTGTGAAAAATGGTTTTTTTTCTGAATTGACTTTAGTTTCTTTATATAATAATGTTTCTGAAATGGCAGAGTATATATATAATATATATATGTGTGTACATGTGTGTGTATATACACATACACACATATATATATATTTGTAGTTGTTGTTACATTTTTGTACTTTTTCCTGTTACATTTTAAATGTGTAACTCCTCCTGTGCCAAGAGACCAAGAGAACAAGTTAATTCAGAACAGTTTATCTTTGTTTTTTGGGAAGGAATTATTTATTCCATTGGTTCCATTATATAAAATTAGCACCCTGGTCCCAGGGAAGATTATAAAAAAACAGTATTTTGGCTTAACATTGAGAGTGTCCCATCTTTTACCACATGGTATACAAGACACCAAAGCTGTCAAAAAGACATTAAGCAAAACTGCAAAAAGGATGAAGAAGGATTTAAACAATATTGTTTTGGGAGATAAGGTTACTACAATATTTCTGGATGGATTGAGATGGGTTCTGAATAAGGTTATCTGACAGAAAATGGAACCAAAAATACTCCAAAAGATAAGTTAACTGAGGAAGTATGCAACCTAGATTTATAAGCAATGAAGACTAGTCTGTTATGAGGGCAGACAAATAACAGTCAAACATGACCAAATCTGAACACCTTTAATGACACGGCCATCATAGTATCGTGAATTTGCTGAGGGGAAAGGCTATAAAGAGCCAAGAGTCCGTGAATCCAAGTCTGTGTTGGCTGGAGTTGGTGGAGGAAAGCACATCTCTTCCTTCACTGCCCAGAGTTAAAAGTATATGCCCTGACCAGCATAATGGCAAAAGGTGATCGTCTAAGTAGTGCATGAAACGGCATTAACCTGGGTTCCATTTGATGGCAAAAGCAGGTTCTCCAGTGCTTTCTCTGTAAAATACTTGGAGCCAGGACTAACACTATGATGGGTAATTGTATGTGTGAATTTGACTAGGCTAAGGGATGCCCAGATAGCTGGTAAAATACTATGTCTGGGCATGTATGTGAAGGTGTTTCTGGAAGAGATTAGCATTGGAATTAGTAGGCTTTGTAAGGAAGATCCACCCTCAGCAATGTAGGCAGGCATCATCCAGTCTGTTGAGAGCCTGAATAGAATAAAAAGGCAGAAGAAGGGCAAATTCCCCCTCTCTCTCTGTTTGAGTCGGGACATTTATCTTCTGTTTTTAGATATCAGGGAGATCTGGGGCCTTGGGACTCCCTTACACCATTGGCTCTCCTGGTTCTTAGATCTTTGGACCCAGAACTCAATTATACCACTATCTTTTGTGATTCTCCAGTTTTCAGAAAGCTGGGATTTCATGGCCTCCATAAGTATATAAACCAATCTTCATAATAAATCTTCTCTCATATATGTTTATGTATATATGTATGTATGTATGCATGTATGTATCAATCAATCTATCATCGGTCTTTATCCTATTACCTGTATTTCTCTAGAGAATCTTGACTACTACAAATATTTTGTACCTAACCAGTACTGGAGTGTTCAGATATCATACAACTCAAACGAGAAGACCTCATCGTAAGGAAGTTTGACACAGTTATGTAGAAAGACAAGATGTGACTTATAAGCAGGGCTAATTCTCAGGTTCTGTCCGGGCTTCATACTCCAGTGGCAATAACAATTACGAAAGTAGTGAGTACAGAATCACTTTGAATTGATCAGGTAACTACTGCTTACATCATTTTAGGAACACAACAGGGTGATGGCTCATTCTGGGGCAACTAATTTCCAGCAATGCTTGTGGCACCCTGTAGCTTCCAGGTGAGTTCTAACTCCATTTGTGGGTCTGAGTGATGAGAATGTAATTATATGAGTAAGCATCCTGGAGATTTGTGATTATTATAGAGGTGCTGACCCACCAGAGGAGAGGAAAAGGGAGTGATATGGTCTGGCTGTGTCCCCGCCCAAATCACATCTTAAATTGTAGTTCCCATAATCCCCATGTGTCCTGAGAGAGACCCGGTGGGGGGTAATTTAATCATGGGGGTGATTACCCCCATGCAGCTCTTCTCATGATAATAAGCGAATTCTTTTTAGATCTGACAATTTCATAGGGGTTTTTTGCCCTTTTGCTTATTCTTCCTTCTCCTTACTGCTACCTTGTGAAGAAGGAACTTTTGCCATGATTGTAAGTTTCTTGAGGCCTCCCCAGTCATGCTGAACTGTGAGTCAAATAAACATCTTTCCTTTATAAGTTACCCAGTCTCCGGTGTGTCTTTATTGGGGGCAGCATGAGAATAAACTAATACAAGGAGTATTGTGAACTGTGTCATAATAATTACATATAAAATAAAGATGAAAGCACTTCCTTTTGGGTGGAAAAATATGTGGAAAGGAAAACATAAGTTGAGCTAGTTTAGTTAAGTTTAACAATGCTTATGAATATGTGGGAACTGCTTATTCTTCTGATAATGATGAACTTTCAAGAACCTCCATCCTGATTTCTCTGAATTACTATTCTCCAGCAAGTTCTAGCATGTGGGGGTGTGTGGAGGGAGTTGATACTAATGACACCACTGTAATCATTTGAACCCAGGAGGCAAACTTTTAATAAATATTTTAGGCTTTGTGTGCTATATGATCTCTGTAGCAACTACAAAATTTGGCCATTTTAGCTTGAAAGTTGCCACGGACAATACATAAATGAATGAGGGTGCTGTGTTTTGGCAAAACTTTATTTACAAAAACAGGAGGCAGCTGAATTTGCCTGTAAGGGTCATAGTTGGAGAACCCCTGTGTTAGGTTGATGATGCACATCATATTATGAAAACTACTTGCTTAACTTTCAAAGACAATTTTAGTTTATACCAGTCTTTTTTTCAACAAATATTTACTGAGCTTCTATGTTCTAGATATTGTACTTTTGCCTGTAAATAGGAAAGAAAGTAAAACTTGATTGCTTTTAAGAATCCAGCAATTTTAAAAGGAAAAAAAAGAATCCCACAAAACCACAAAGCTCTAGTAATATGTTATAAATGCAATCATAATAAAATGTGCAGAATGGGAATTCAGAAGAGGAACTAATTAGCTCTCCCAAAGGGTTTCAGGGAATTTTCAGAGAGAAAGTGACATGAACTGAAAATTTTGGATGTTACTATTTACTAAAAATGTTAAACTGTCACTTGTAGTAAAGCCGAAAGCATGAAGTTACTCACAGAGGGATATATATTGAAGATTGGAGAAATTGACATTACATGTATGTATTTTATCCCAATGCATTTGGACCACTGTGTGTAGTTAATAATAATAATAATAATAATAATAATAATAATAATAATAATAAAAGATGATGATGGCAAACATGTATTGAACACTAAATAGGTCAACTGAGAAAAATCAATTTCCTGGAACTTATTTTGTTGCATCACCAATTTTCTGAAATTCTAATCACTGATTTACTGAAAATAGTTGCAAGTGCTTTAACGAGAATATTCAATTTCAGACACTGATATGGAATATGTGCAAGATCCATCAATGCATCAAGGATCTCATAAAGCATATCAATATTTTCAAAACCTTTTGAGACCTCTGTCAATCTCTTTTTATCTTTTAGCATGTTTATAATTCTTAATTAATGTTTTATATATCTTCTTGTCAATTTTATGCTTCTGATTAAAGTCTATTATATTTGGAGTGTGTTCTTTATATTCTGTGAGAAATATTAATCTACTGTGTCTCAACTCTAAATCAACCACTCTATACTCTGCTTTGTGACACAAGCTCCTAGACTGCAAAATACCTTCCTCCTCCTAGAAAAGCTGGTTCCGCCTTAAGGTGTACTAGAGGGAAAATGGGGAACTGGTAGAGAAAGAATGGACTTGCTCATTCTTGCCTTCTTTCAATCCTGGCATGCTTCCTTTTTCAGTTGTGTAGGAACTCTTCTTTTCAGTAGCAGCAGTTGAATCTAATTTGTTGCTTTTCTAATACCAACCAGAAGTGAATAGTTCAGCATTATAATTCTATTTACCTCAAGAATGGTATTTGGGGCCAGGTACGGTGGTTCACGCCTATAATCCTAGCACTTTAGGAGGCCCTAGTGGACAGATCACAAGGTCAGGAGATCGAGACCATCCTGGCTAACATGGTGAAACCCTGTCTCTACTAAAAAATACAAAAAAACTAGCTGGGCATGGTGTCTTGCACCTGTATCCAAGCTACTAGGGAGCCTGAGGCAGGAGAATGTCATGAACCTGGGAGGCAGAACTTGCGGTGAGCCGAGATCATGCCACTGCAATCCAGCCTGGGCAACAGAGTGAGACTCCTTCCAAAAAAAAGAATGGTATTTTATGAATGGTTTGTAAATGTGTTCGGTTATAAATCCTTTGGGTGAATATTTTACTCAAAACATATTCCATGAAATATACAGGTTCTTGGCAACATGATCGATGTATATTTAAAAATTATACTGTGCAACTAAATGTTAATTATTTGCCAGATAGTGTTCTAATTAAGAAAATATATTCTGAGTGCTCTATGAGGCAGGTACCATAATTATACAAATTTTGCAGATTAAAAAAAAAGTGAGGCAAGTGGGATTAGTGACTTGCTCCAAATTATAGAGCTGCTAAGTAGCAGAGCAGGGATTCAAATCCAGAATTTGAACACTTAACCACTACGTTATACTGCCACTTCAATTCATGTCGAGAATTCAGTGGAGTGGGAAACAACACAAGCAGAGGTTATTGGTAATTTTTATCTAGCAATAGCTTAGGATGAAAAAATATGTGAGGCACTGAATTTAAGTAGTGATAATAGGTACAGAGAAAAGGGGTATGGATTCAAATTACCAGTGGGTGCTAAATGTGGAGGACTCAGTAACTTATTAGATATGGACGGTAAATGAGAGAGGAAGGCAAAATGGTCATATTAGTTACATTGCAAACACCCAGCTCTTAGGGATTTCCACCAATAGGCATTTATTTTGCTCTCAGATCTACACAGTCCTTGGGAAATGGCTGCTCTACCATGGCTTTGTGTGT
Source organism: Piliocolobus tephrosceles (assembly GCF_002776525.5). Taxonomy (NCBI): domain Eukaryota; kingdom Metazoa; phylum Chordata; class Mammalia; order Primates; family Cercopithecidae; genus Piliocolobus; species Piliocolobus tephrosceles. The sequence goes on along the minus strand of NC_045443.1, from coordinate 87,908,344 downwards.
ATATTTGCATTCGCCTGGCAGGCTGGCTGAGTCAGTTTTGCTGATACTGGACAAACTTTCTCACGTGTCTGAGCATGTATTCAGCAGTGCTACCACAAGGATAACTGAGTTTTCTACTTAGAATGGCTAGCAGTATAGTAACCATTAACTAAGATATCAAAAACAAGATAAAGAAGCAAATGTGAGAGTTAAAAGGAGCTGAAAAAGTAGTGCTAATTGGTACATATCAAATCAGATGTCAGACAAATAGAGAGGTTTTATAGGTAGTTAAATATTGGTCCAAAGGTAAAGAGGGGAAAAAAAAAACCGGTAGAAATGGGAACATGAATATTAATAATAAGAGCCATAGTTGTGTGCAGTTGTGTGCAGTGTCATTTATGTTTATGTGGAGCAGAAAGTCAGGATGACTCTGAGACTGGTCAACAATTCTGCTTTGTTTTGCTTCTACTACCAAAGTAACTTAACTAATGGCTGTCAATTAAAAGACCATTACATGTTATCAAGATTGAATTATTATGATTGTTGTCATATAGTCTTTCTGTAAAATTAGACATATTTGACTCAAATATTTCCACAAAAAAAAAAAAAGAACTTCTACAGAAGAAGAAAATGTAGAGGAGAAACAGAGATGAAATGATCTTCAATAATCAAAGTATATCTTACAGGAGATATACAAGTGATAGAAAAGAAAAAGTTTCCATTTGCTTAGAAATAGCCTCCTAACACTAAAGACATGATAGTGTTGTCTAAAGGATTGAAAGCAATCTTTTTGAGCATGTTTATAAATGGTACGTCAGGGATTCAGTGGAATGCATTAAGTGATTTCTTATGGTCTGCACTAGCACCATCATTTTGCAAATCCAGTTTAATCAAGGACCTTACGAAATATGTCTATCACGACTTTGGTATAATAAATACCGTATGTAGAGCCTGAATTTAATAAACTCTTTTGAATTTTCTAATTTAAAACTGAAGCATGTTATTTAATTTAAGATTAATAACAAGCATAATCACTAATACATATTTTAAGGATATGGAAGCATTTTAAATAATAACTGTCATCACTGGTTCTCACAGTTATATAATCTCTACTTTATTTTGAAATAATTAGCCTATATGCGTACTGAAAAATAAAACTCTACATTTTGGGTGGAATGGAAAAACTAATCGAGAGCTTTTCTCTTTTAATTTTCTTGTATTTTACCATCCCCATTAATAATATTATGAGGCATCTATTTATTTCATGAAGGATGAGAATTGCACAGCATGAATGCAAAGGGAAATAGGTAATCAAATCCTTGTTTCGGCCTCTGAAGTAAAAATTCTTCAGCCCCTATCAAAACACTAATTTTGAAAATCAGGCTACATTGGGAAGAAAGTACATTAGAAATTAACTTAACTGCCTTTGACATACTGACATTCAAGTTTGCCCACCATATTTTACTATCTACAAATTAGAGATGGAAGGAATCCAGAGTATGACAAAAAGAAAGGTTGGTGTAAGAAGCACATTTCTTTAAGCTTTAGAGCATTGGGAGAATGAGAAGTGAAGCAGTGACATAGGAAGCAGGCAATTAGAACTCTGATCTATCCTCACTAAGACAGAGAAATTCACGAGAAGCCTTGAGCTGAAAGACCATCTGCTTAGCTTTCCACTTGAAAACTATGGAGATAACAAAATAACAACAACAACAACAAAAATTAACCCCAAACCTGGGCGATGATGTCCTAGCACAGCCAAGGGGGATGTTTAGATTCATGAGCATACAGCATAACTCCTGGATTCCCTTGGTCTGCATGTAGCATGGATTTGTCATACTCCAGTAAGACAAAAGAGAGGTCTTGAGATGGCCAGTGGATAAGGACACAAAGTTAACAGTGCAGGGACTTTGTGCCAGAGATAAACAGTGGAGACCAAAGACCCTCGTGATAAGATCTAGCATGATGCCTGGAAAGGCCAGATGGAACCAGTTGTGCCTCAATGGTGATCAGTTAGACTAGACTGTTTCACTACAGGGAGCAGTAAAGATTACAAAAAAAAAAAAAAAAAAAAAAAAAAAACAATGGTAGGGCGTGGTGGCTCATGCCTGTAATCCCAGCACTTTGGGAGGCCAAGGTGGGCAGATCACTTGAGGTCAGGAGTTCAAGACAAGCCTGGCTAACATAGTGAAACACCTGTCTGTACTAAAAGTACAAAAATTAGCCAGATGAGGTGGCACACACTTGTAATCCCAGCTACCCAGAATGCTGAGGCAGGAGAATCACTTGAACCGAGAAGATGGAGGCTGCAGTGAGCCAGGATTGAACCACTGAACTCCAGCCTGGGTGACAGAGTGAGACTCCGTCTAAATAAATAAATAAATAAATAATATGGCATGGGCCTTGTATTAGTTTCCTCTTGCTACTGTAACAAACTACCCCAAACTGAATGGACTGAAACAACATAAATGTATTATTTTATCGTTCTAAGTGTCAGATGTCTGAACTGGGTCTCACTGAGCTAAAAGCAAGTTATCAGCATGACTGCAGTTCTCTGGAGCCTTTAGATGAGAATTCATTTTCTTGGCCATTCCTGCTTCTAGGGGCTGTCTGACTGATGGTCCCCATTCATCATCAAAGTCAGCTACAGTTGGTGGAATCTTTTTCACCCTGTATCACTCTGATACTTACTATCCCGCTTTTCTCTTTAACTTACAAGGATCCTTGTAATTGCATTGGGCTCACCCAAATAACCATGAATAACCTCTTCATTTCAAAGTTAGCTGATTAGCAAGGTTAAATCCATCTATAACCTTAATTCCTCCATGCATCATAACCTAACATTTTCAAGATTCTGAGGATTAGGATATGGGTATTTTGGGGTGCCCATTATTTTGCTACCACAGAGCTCATTTATTTTTTCTCCTTTTTTGTTCTCTTTCAACTTTTATTTTAGAATCAGGGGGTAGATGTGCTGCTTTGTTACAAAGGTGTATTGCATGATATGGAGGTTTGAGGTATAAACGAACTCATCACCCAGGTACTGAGCATGGTACCCAATAGGTAGTTTTACAGCCCTTACTCCCCCTCCCTCCCTCTCCTCTCTATTAGTCTTCAGTGTCTGTTCTTGCCATATTTATGTCCACATGTACCCAAAGTTTAGCTCCCATTTATATGTGAGAACATGTGGTATTTGGTTTTCTGTGTCTGAAGTATTTAGCTTAGTATGATAGCCTCCAGCTACATTCATGTTGCTCAAATTATAAAAATCCTAGAAGAAAACCTAGAAAATATCCTTCCTGATATTAGCCTTGGCAAATAATTTGTGGCTAAATCCTCAAAAGCAATTGCAATGAAAACAAAAATTGATAAGTGGAGCCTAATTAAACTAAAGAGCTTCTGCACAGCAAGAGAAACTATCAAGGAAGTAGACAACTTACAAAATGGGAGAAAGTATTTGCAAATTATGCAACTGACAGAGGTCTAACATCCAGAATCTACAAGGAATTTAAACAACTCAAGTTAAAAACAAATAACCCATTAAAAACTGGGCAAAAGACATGAATAGACACTTCTTAAAAGAAGACACACAAGAGGCCAAGAAACATATAGAAAAATGTTCATCATCACTAATCACCAAAGAAATGAAAATCCAAACCACAAGAGATACCATTTCACACCCGTCAGAATGGCTTTTGTTAAAAAGTCAAAAAACAACAGATGTTGGCGAGGCTGAAGAGAAAAGGGAACACTTATAGACTGTCGGTGGGAATGTAAATTACTCCAGCCACGTGTACAGCAGTTTGGATATTTCTCAAGGAACAGATTCATGTCTGTTACATTTTTTTCTCTCTCTTTAAACCATTCTGCCTACTCAGACACCATCTTGGAACAAAACAAGGGAAAGAAGAAGTAATAACAAAAAATAGACTTTCTCAGAAAGAGAATGAGTCACATCTAAGAGACTCTTTAAAGCTTAGGAGAGAAAAGTACCACTGGTGGCCTTGTTTAGAATGTATCTCCCCTTTACTCTTCACTGCAGCTGCCTGCACTTTACAGTCACTTTCCAACAGGTTAGAGATTTTTGAAGAAGCTTAGGTGAATTATTAAGTCAAAAAGGCTAATTTTGAATCGGACACATTATGACTGATCATAATGACCCCTAATAATTAATTTTAAAAACATAACAGATTTACTTAAGAGCACACAGACTGTTTCAGAAAAAAATTAAACATTGTTAGTTGACAGGTGAGACTCACATATGATGACAGAGTTGTCCATAAAACTAAATAACAGAGAAATCTGAAGGAGTCTGGAATTCAGAAAAGAACCCTGAGTTCCTGGCCTCTAACTCAATGTTAGTGCCCTAAGTAAGCGAAGGACTTAACTAAATTAATTTCCTAAGAACTTTTTATATTTTTCAATAGGTGTTCTTCTAAACTTTTCAGGAAACACGTCACTTTGTTTACCAGAACAGCAAAGTACAGATGGAAAATTGATTGTCAGCCTAATACATAACACACTGCCTAGGCCCTCTGTAGATACTTGCTAAGACATGTATGAAATGATTAAGCAGAGATAATCAGCTTACGAACTAAGTATATCATGAGTCAATGTCAGAAGAAAAGGGGTACATTGATAGTTTTATGAAGGTATTATGGGTAGAAAGTTAAAAGTATTTCAGAAAGTAAAATGGAAAATAATTTCCAAGTGTTAAATTCAGATAGTGGTGTTAGACTGTAAAATTAAGGAGAAAATTTTTTAGAAGCATATAGAAGAATCAAAGTGGTAGTAATGGGGACTTATCTTTACCCAGGTGAGTACCTCAGTATATTAAACTGAGGGAAAGGCAGCAGCAGAGAATCTGTGATCCTGCCACAGCAGAAAGGATGGATTGCCTTTTTCTTTAATTGGAAAAATCAATGACAAGAAAGAAAACAGTGCCATCCATTTTTAATCACTTTTTACTGTTATATATTTGTTTTTTAATTTTTTTAAAAAAATTATTTATTTGTTTGTTTGTTTATTTTTGAGACAGAGTCTCTCTGTCACCCAGGCTGGAATGCAGTGGCACAATTATGATTTGCTGCAGCCTTTACCTCCTGGGCTTAAGTGATCTTTCCACCTTGGCCTCCAGAGTAGCTGGGCCCACAGGCGTGCAACACATCTGGCAAATTTTTTGTTACTATTTTTAGTAAAGATGGGGTCTAACAATGTTGCCCAGGCTGGTCTGGAACTCCTGGCCTCAAGTGATCCTCCCACCTTAACCAAAGTGCTGGAATTATAGGTGTGAGGCACCATGCCTGGCCTTTGAGTCACTATTTTTTTTCACTGCATGAGAACTTCTATTCATGTGGCAATACATCCAGGAATGTAAAATAGGACTTGAGCTTCTTTAAGATTACCAAGGTAATTAGCCAGAGGAAAAATATTAAAAATCATAATTTTAGAATAATTCTCAGACCAAAATGGGAGCATTCTGAACTATGCAATGAGAAGAAAAGCATATTCTTGTACCTCTAAGACAACACACACACACATACACACACACACAATGTATATCTTTTCCTTTCCGACTGGTTAGTAATACTCTACAATGACTTATAAGATATGTTGTTCTGAGTTTTTTGTTTGTTTGTTTGTTTTCCTAGTACTTCACTAACCTTGGCACACTTTGGAAGTTAGCTGATTTGTCCAAGACATCATGTTGAAGTCTTTGCAGAAAGCACCATTCAGTCTTATTTAGTGCTCCAGAATTCTCCATAGGATAAGTCCTTATACCAAGTGAGGTTTTACTTATGCATAGTTTAAGCTTAGTGATTTTACTCATGTATCACTATACTCCTTTTGTTCTAATCTTTGTTGTTTTCTGTGTTGCCAAAATTCTAGTTGAAAAGATATGACATCTGTGTGTACAGCTACCCTTTGATCCTTTTGTTAATGTAATTCAAACTTGTGAAGAAAATAAAATATTCCAGAGAATGATTACATAAAAAGAATTTGCAAATTGAAAGCCACTATAATGAACATAAACAAATTACCATATATTATTTATTTTTAAAATGTACTATATTTTGCTCTGATATTTGCAAATATACATTGATATATAATATTTTATATAAGAACCTTGAGTACATTATCAAAGACACACACATATATACACAAACACATATGGGAAGATTGTTGTTAGGGAGGATTTATGAGAAGGGAACATTTAAGCAAAGACTTGGAGAAAATGTGTTTCTGATCCAGGTAGATAACTAGAGTAAGCGCCCTCCAGACAAAGGAAAAGGCATAGTTCGTAATTCCTCGTTGGTGCTTAGGAAATAAATAACATCTTTGCTGACTTAATCAATGGATAACTTCTGTTAATTCCCTCAACCTTTAATTTTATTAGCTATGCATAATAGAGACTGTCTCTTCTCTATTTGTATGAATGCTATGATGATCAACTCTATGATACATATTAAACCACTTATTGTGGGAGCAATCAGAAAAATACCACCCACTCTCTAGACTCTTTCTATGAGAGGGATTCTTTAAATCAAATGCATTTAATCAAGGGGAATGTCCTTTCTCTCAACTAGAGAATAGCCATTAATGTAATTAGTATAAATTCTAATTCCAGGAGCAATCACAAGGATTACATAACTTGATATTCTCTTGCCGCATTCACCTAAAAAGGTTACAATAAGAAGACTGCTCTTTACATCCATTTGACTGGTAAAAAATAATAATAATGTACAAAAATACCAAACCATGGCCCAGAATATGAAGAAATGGAAGCTCTAATAGATTGCTGGTATAAGTTGATACATCTATTTGGTATAATCTGGTATATACAATTATATACAATTATATATAGGAGCATGTATATTTACAAAAGGAGCTTTTGCATATATATACATATATATATGTGTACACACAAACACATATGTATACACACGTACTAAATATATATGGACAGAGAGAAAGAAGCATAAGGCATGATCATTGCAACATTCTTGTAATAACTGGGAAAAGTAAAATTCCATAAATGAAAAATGAACAAAGAAATTGTGTCTGCCTTATGAAATGTGAAAATTAATACATTATTTATAATCTATGTTGTATTTATAATTTATAATTGCATCTAATGGCATGCATAAATATCAAAACAGTATGTTGTTAGTAACAAATTTGAGAATATATACATATTATTTATTTATAATATCACTTATATAAAGGTGTAAGAACAGACAAAACAATGCAATATTATATTTATGTATTTATACATGTTTGGTAATAAATAAATTATTCATGATAATGATAAAGACTAGGAGAAAATCTCCCTCTGAACAAATATGGCCAAATGCTAAGATTTGATAAAGCTGCAGGGTACCTACATTCATGATGCTTTTCCATATTAGTCTCTGTAATACTTTGTAAGCTTTAAATCTTTTCCAATATGAAACCAGTATTATACTTTTATAAAGATGAAAGTCCTCATGGTTGAATGGGTAAAAATCCGTGCAAATGGGAACATACTGACTTCAAAGGGCAGAATGAGTGCTCTGTTTCTTGAGAATGAAATGTTACCTTTAGGTTATTTGACACAATATTGTTCCAGCCATTGTTCTCAGTTCTTGACACCCATTACCTCATTTAATCCTTGCAATAATTCTCCATGGAAAATACTATTATTTCCTCTTACCTTGTACATAAAGGTAAGTGAGTTGGTCTGTGTTACATAGCTAATAAGTTGAGGTATTAGACTTTAAATCGAAGCATCTGAGTTCTCCACCAGTACAGAGACTGCCCTTGGTAGATGAGTTTACATTAAATTAGCTGTATTAGTCAGTTTTCACGCTGCTGATAAAGGCATACCCAAAAATGGGCAATTAAAAAAAAGAGATTTAATTGGAGTTACAGTTCCATATGGCTAGGGAAGCCTCACAATCATGGCAGAAGCCAAAGAAGAGCAAATCAGGTCTTACATGGATGACAGCAAGCAAAGAGAGCTTGTGCAGGAAAACTATGCCTTAAAATAACCATCAGATCTCATGAGACTTACTCATTATCAGGAGAATAGTATGGGAAATATGGTAGCAGGCAAAGAGAGAATGAGAGCCAAATGAAACAGATTTCTCCTTATGAAACCATCAGATCTTGTGAGACTCATTCACTATCATGGGATCAGTGCAGGATGGACCCGCCCCCATAATTCAATTACCTCTCACCAGGTCCCTCCCAAAGCATGTGGGAATTCAAAATGAGATTTGGGTGGGGATACAGCTAAACCATATTATTCCACCCTTGACCCCTCCCAAATCTCATGTCTTCAAATTTCAAAAACAATCATGCCTGCTCAACAGTCCCCCAAAGTCTTAATTCATTTCAGCATTAACTCAAAAGTCCACAATCCAAAGTCTCATCCCAGACAAGGCAAATCCCTTCCACCTATGAGCCTTTAAAATCAAAAGCAAGTTTGTTACTTCCTAGATACAATGAGGGGTAGAGGCATTGGCTAAATATAGCCATTCCAAGTGGGGGAAATTGGCCAAAACAAAGGGGTTACAGGCCCCATCCAAGTTCAAAATCCAGTGGAGCAGTCAAATCTCCAAAATGATCTCCTTTGACTCCATGTCTCACATCCAGGTAATGCTGAGGCAAGAGGTGGTTCCCATGGTCTTGGGCAGCTCTTCCCCTGTGGCTTTGCAGCATATAGCTCCCTCCAAACTGCTTTCACAGGCTGGCATTGAGTGTCTGCAGCTTTTCCAGGTGCATGGCGCAAGCTGTTAGTTGATCTACCATTCTGGGGTCTGGAAGATGATGGCCCGCTTCTCACTGCTCCACTAGGTGGCGCCCCAGTAGGCACTCTGTATGGGGTCTCTGACCCCACATTTCCTTTCTGCACTTTCCTAGCACAGTTTCCTGTTATCCAGTTCCAAAGTTGCCTCACATTTTTGGGTATCTTTTCAGCAGCACCCCACTCCACTGGTACCAATTTACTGTATTAGTCAGTTTTCATGCTACTGATAAAGACACAACCAATTCTGGGCAATTTACAAAAGAAAGAGGCTTAATTGGACTTACAGTTCCATGTGTAAGTCCTCACACATGGATTTACATGTGCCCCAGTGGGGATTCTGTCTGGGGGCTCCAACCCCACATTTCTTTTCTGCCCTGCCCTAGCAGAGGTTCTCCATGAGGACCCCACCCCTGCAGCAAACTTCTGGCTGGGCATTCAGGCATTTCCATACATCCTCTGAAATCTAGGTAAAGGTTCCCAAACCCCAATTCTTGACTTCTGTGCACTCACAGGCTCACAACTATACAGAAGTTGCCAAATCTTGGAGTTTGTACCCTCTGAAGCCACAGACTGAGCTCTATGTTTGCCCCTTTTAGCCACAGCTGGAGCAGTTGGGATGCAGGGCACCAAGTTCCCAGGCTGCACACAGCATGGGGACAAAGGGCCTAGAAAAAGTAACCATTTATTTCTCTTAGGCCTCTGGGCCTGTGATGGGACAGGTTGCCATGAAGACTTCTGACATGCCCTGGAGACATTTTCCCCATTGTCTTGGGGACTAAGATTTGGCTCCTCAAAGTTTTTCAGCCACCTTGAATTTCTCAGAAAATTGGTTTTTCTTTTCTAACACATTGTCAGACTGAAAATTTCTCAAAATTTTATGCTCTGCTTCCCTTATAAAACTGAATACCTTTAATAGCACCTAAGTCATCTCTTGAATGCTTTGCTGCTTAGAAATTTCTTCTACCAGACATGCTAAATCATCTCCATCAAGTTCAAAGTTCCATAAGTCTCTAGGGCAGGGGCAAAGTGCTGCCAGTCTCTTTGCTTAAACATAAAAAGAATCACCTTTGCTGCAGTTCCAAACAAGTTTCTCAGGTTCATCTGAGGCCACCTCAATCTGGGTTTCATTGTCCATATCACTATCAGCATTTTTGGCAAAGCCATTCAACAAGTCTCTAGGGAATTGCAAACTTTCTCACATGTTCTTGTCTTCTGAGTCCTCCAAATTGTTCCAACTTCTGCCTGTTACTCAGTTCCAAAGTCACTTCTACATTTTCAGGTATCTTTTCAGCAGAGCCCCACTCTACTGGTACCAATTTACCATATTAGTCTGTTTTCACACTGCTCATAAAGACATACCCAAGACTGGACAATTCAAAGAAGAAAGATTTAATTGGACTTACAGTTCCACATGGCTGGGGAAGCCTCACAGTCATGGTGGAAAGCAAGGAGGAGGAAATCATGTCTTACATGAATAGCAGCAGGCAAAGAGAAAATGAAAGCCAAGCAAAACTGGTATCCTCTTATCGAACTATCAGATCTCATGAGACTCATTCACTATTATAAGATCAGCACAGGAAAGACCTGCCCTGATAATTCAATTACCTCCCATCAGGTCCTTCCAACAACATGTGGGAATTCAAGATGAGATTTGGGTAGGGGCACAGTCAAACTGTATTACCTTGTGAATCTTAACTCTGTGGCTAGAGTTAGAAAAATGTATTTTTAACAAGCACTCCTAGTGACTACAATCCATGCTAACATTTACGAACGCTTGGGTTAAAGCAGTCAACAGGTACATACATCTCACAAATGGGAAAACTAAAAATGACATTAAGGAGTATCTTCCCCTTTTGTTTTCCCTTCAGCTGAAACTTGAGGTTCCCTGACTTACACTATAAAACTGAAAGTGAGCCACAGAAATGTTGTGAGAATCAATATATCTATTTGGGAATGTGGCAAAATTTTTGTGGTAGCAGAGAATAATTTTCAGAAAGTGAAACTTGAAGAAAAAGATACTTAGAGAATTTATGTGGAGCTGATGGCAGGGGACTGAAGTAAGCATAAAACAAGATTCTATCTGGGATTCCTTTGGTTCCTCCCATTAATTTCAACCTGTGGATGCCTTCCTTAGGACATTAAGGAAGCCAAGTTAGCTCAAATTTTTATATCATTCTCCTTTGAGTTACGCATATTCTGATATTAAATTGACCTTTTTCGTTAAAGAAATTGCATTAGCTAGTTAAATCCGATCTGCTGATATTGTAAATTTTATAGAAACAATGTTGCAATGGGAAAGAGGGATGGAGCTCTTGCAATCCATTTCCTCAATCTTCATCTCAAGTTGTACGAGAAATTGGCCCATTGAGTGCACTAAGACATGAAGTCCTCTGTGGTGAAGGGTAGTAATAGAAGTGGAGTCAAGAATACAGAAGAGACTCATGAACCTGCTAAAGCATTCTGGATAGGACATGCACCAGGGAATAAAACCCAACTATTGTATTGTTCTCATGGGTGAGAGAATGCTGAGATGAATTTCATATATGTGCTTTGTTTTATGGAGCCAATTATACTATCAGAGTCTGATTCAGATAATTCACAATGAGCATAAACTGTATGGAAGAAGAGAAAAACAAAAGGGATCTTCTACTTGAGAGACTTGTACTATTCAAAACAAATTCTAAAAAACATTTTTGGGGGCACACAAGTTAAATTTTCCCTCTGCTTCCAGCTCTATGACTGTTTTTGCTTGTTTGTTTGTTGTTGTTTTTAATAGCTACAATATGAAACAGGACTTTCCATTATTTGACCCCACTTTGTATCCACTTAGAGAAATGCATTTTAAATAAATTCACAGTGGAAACAGCCAGCAAACATTTCTTTCCAATATGAGCACTCTTTTCTCTCTCCAACCTTTGCAAACCCTTAAGTATATTAACAGAGAATGAATAAGATTCCTTCCAAAGAAATAACAGTTCAACAAAAAGACTATCTTTTTTTCTGAATTTAATTCCACTTTGCCTTGGACATTCAATAATGTGTGTGCCTTACAATTGCAGCACAAGGTCATATGGTTTGTGAAATTATTTAAATGTAGGTGAAAGTCATTGCATTTTTTAAATACCATGATTGTACATATTTGTACGAAAACCTTGGGTCAGGTTTGATTTAGCACCTCTACCTGGGGCCTTAATTCTCTCCTGAATAACTGTCAAATGTAGGCTAAGAGAAGCATTTTTCATCCTATTCTTTATTCACTATGTTAAAATTACCTTCTACCACTACACAAATTTTTATCTTAAGAGTGTTCCTTTACATGTTCCTAAAACTAGTAGACGTTCCAATTCCTATATCATGGGTGATGAAATTGAAGCTCTGAAAGTCGAGGTATCTTGCTGAATACCATAAAGCTAGTATATGGTAAAGGACTCTGACATGATGAAAGACCCATAGATTGGTATTGAAACACATTTTTAGATCTTGAAAAACCAGGAATCATGGTCATTGTGTTATGGGGGTGAGCTATAACTTTTCCAGATCTGGCACTTTTTAAAATAAAACAGTTATAAATCATTCTACTATAAAGACACATGCACAAGTATGTTTATTGTGGGACTGTTCACAATGGCAAAGACTTGGAGCCAACCCAAATGGCCATCAATGATAGACTGGACAAAGAAAATGTGGCACATATACACCATAGAATACTATGCAGCCATAAAAAAGGATGAGTTCATGCCTTTTTAGGGACATGGATGAAGCTGGAAACCATCATTCTCAGCAATCTAACACAAGAACAGAAAACCAAACACCACATGTTCTTAATCATAAGTGGGAGTTGAACAATGAGAACACATGGACACAGGGAGAGGAACATCATACACTGGGGCCTCTCGGGGGTGGGGGGCTAGTGGACAGATAGCATTAGGAGAAATATCTAATGCAAATGATGGGTTGATGGATGCAGCAAACCACCATAGCATATGTATACCTTTGGAACAAGCCTGCACGTTCTGCACATGTACCCCAGAACTTAAAGTATAATAATAATTTAAAAAAACAGTTATCAACATGTATTCCATGTGAGGCTAAACATTGTTCTTACACCAATGAACTCTATGACTCTGCCTACTGTGCTATTACAAAATAGGAAGGAAGGAGAAGTTGGTGTTTGGAGTTCCACTTTTCTTTCCATAAAAATGTATTTAGCTAATGGATGCACTATGGAATTGACTGATTTAGCAATATTTATTATCACTGGGAAGATAATCATTGGTAAGAAAGGTAATGGAGAGTGATATAATGGGCCTATAGACAAGTAAACTCCAATTAAAATCCTTTCTGTGAATTCTTAGCTCTGTCAATTTGGACAAAGTCTTTAGATTCTTCATTTGTAAAATGATTCTAAAAAATATATTCTCATCTGCCTACATTACATAACTAAAATAAAGACTATAGAAAATAAGTACTAAAGAGCTCTGAAAGCTAAAACATAGACTATAAATTTAAGAATGAATGTTATAATACCACACTTCCATTGTTTTGGGTGAATTAAACTCTTTCTACTTTCATATATAGATTATATATATGTGTGTATATGTATATAATTATGTATAATATGTATATATGTAGTATGTATATATGTGTGTGTGTGTGTATATATATAAAATCTTAAGGCATATAATTTGGTGAAGAAAAAACTGTATCAAAAACCCATGTATTTACCATCCAGCTAATTACAGACACACAGACATACACACACAGACATACACACACCGCAAACAATACCCACACAAACACATATATACACACACACACACATCTACAATTATAGTCCCCTGCATATCCCTTTATATCTAATTCCTTTCTCTCATTCTCCAGAGATGACCACTATCCTGCAGTTGAGGGGATATTATTGCCATACGTTTTCTCAAACCCTTACTAAAATGATCATGTGTAATTACAACTTCTTGTTATTACAATTAGTATTGCGATAAACTTTGTTGTACACATCCCCTTGTACACACAGCAAAAGTTACTCTAAATTTTGTGAATCAGTGCACAGTCCATCAACTAGCAGCACTGGCATCAACAGGGACCACGTTAGAAATGCAGAGCATCAGGCCTCGCGAAGACTTTGTAAACAGAATCTGCATGGGAACAAGATACCCAGGTGATTCAAAAGCACATTTAAACTTGAGAGATACTGTTTGAGGACTTTTGAAAAGGAATAGACTTGCTGAGAAGAATACATACTTCTTCAACTTTATTAGATATTGCCAAATTGTTCTCCAAAGCCGTTATGTCACTATGCAGTTCCATCAGAAGTTAGACATTTTCATTCCTGCCAGTGAGTTGGATGTGAAATGTCATGTCATTATGGCTTTGATGTGAATTGTCCCCATTCCTAACGAGGTTGAACATCCCTTCATAGATTTCCTGTTCCTTGCTGCCTTCTATGAATTCCATGGTAACTGGAGTATGTGAATCCAAATATCCTATGACAAATTTTCCACTGGTTTCTATGGTATGCATTCTGTTCCTTTGTGTCAACTCAAAGCATGTTAAAAAGGTCCTTTTAGCTCCTTTCATTCTTTCTTTTCTTTCTAAAAATGTTCCCTTTTCTGTCGTTTCATCTTTCCTTCTCTATTTGATAGGAGGGGCTGCAGGCTGTGTGAATATTCAGAAATTCCAGTTGCCAAGGTACTAAATGTGTGTAATCATGCCCAAAGCACTTTCTTTTCCTTTACTTTTATCTCTTCAGACCAAAACAAACATAAGTATAATCGCGAATTCATAAGTGAAAAGAAGATTTTAAATAAAGCCAGCCTGATTTCTAGGCCTATGCTCAAAGATGTTTTCAATTTCTAATAGTTTTTCATCATAAACATATGAATTTTACAATGAAGTTGCATGCTGCTACTTTGATAATTGTAATATATAATATATAACTATATAATAATATATAATATATACTACAATATAATATGTATATTATATACACATATATAGATAATATATTACACACATATATTGCATTTATATGCACACATAAATAATATAATCTCTTAATAGCATCAGTGTTTTGGCGTTCAAGGCTTACCTCTGAGATAGTCTTCTTTTTTTTTTTTTTTTTTTTGAGACGGAGTCTCACTCTGTCACCCAGACTGTAGTGCAGAGGCGCGATCTCGTCTCACTGCAAGCTCCCCCTGCAGGGTTCAAGCTGTTCTCCTGCCTCAGCCTCCCGAGTAGCTGGGAGCACAGGCACCCGCCACCACGCCCGATTATTTTGTTTTGTTTTGTTTTGTATTTTTAGTAGAGACGGAGTTTCACCGTGTTAGCCATGATGGCTGATCCGCCGGCCTCAGCCTCCCAAAGTGCTGGGATTGCAGGCCTGAGCCACCGCGCCCGGCCCCAAGGCTTACCTTTGAGATAGTCTTCTGTAAAGAGTAGGTTAGAGAAGAGATGAAATAGTTCTGAAGTTGCTCATGAGGTTCATTACATAGTTCTACCATATTTTAAAAATTATTATGGAAATCACCTGTGATACCTGCTAAATAGAAGATCAGCACACTGATGCATAAATTTTGGAAAGAACATTTCGGTCAGTCTTGCTCAGGGAAGAAATATCCTCCTATATCCTAAGAGGGTATTTACTAGGCAAATGTCAAGATAATTACAATTAGGACCCATTTAAACACTGCGCGGCTTACTTCCCTGTCTCAAAACACTAATAAAGAGGCGAGTCAAAGTGCTGACTTGGTTTATGAGTCACGCACTTTCCCAGTACAGATCCCACTTCAGTTATCTCTCTGTGACCAGATAAGAGGCACAGATAAGAGATAAGCAGGCACAGATAAGAGACGGCTTCAAGGTGGCAGCAGTTCTGAGTCTAGCAGGTCTGCTGGCAGCTGGTTGGACCTGGGTCCACACCTCTTGCCTCCACTTCAGCATCAGTTTCTACAGCTCTTACAGTGCTAACATCTTGGCTACATTCTAAGCACATCTGTAAATGTGCGCCTTACTCTTCATTTCAAAGTTATGAGATGCCTATTTTGGAAAATACACATAATGTAAGAAGCAGTAAATCTGATCTGATGTGACAGATGAAAGAAATTGGAGAGGATATTGTAACTACTCAAGTTTGCAGAAACTTTTTTTTTTTTATTGCCAATAAAGAACTTTCTCAATTTGGGTAAAAGCACAAGCATGAGGTGTTCTTGATAAGTGCTTTTCTTTCCAGAAACTTAAAATAGGTTACAAATAGCCCATCACATATTTGTAAGGGTGATGCTAAATGCTACCATTCTTTAGGAAAGGGAAAAGAGTGAAGATTTTTTCTTTTTTTTTAGAAAAATGCACGCACACATACATGAAGTCAAAAAACAGTGAATTTCTAAGTATAGATTCCTTCTTTTCCCATAGATCAAGCAGTAAATATCCATCGAGTCACAAAACACTGCATTAGTTGCCGAAAGAAAGAATGGAGGACAGTAAATACAAACTATGAATGGTTTCACCCTATAGGTTGTTATAACAATTAAATGAGTTAGTACATGTAAAAACATTTAGAGCAGAGTTGAATGCATAGGAAGTGCTCAATAAATGTCTGTTGTCTTTATTATTTTTCTTTAAAAACTTTAAGTATATACATGCAAAAGTACTTCATAATCTCCTCCAGTGTTAAAAATAGATTTCACTATTTATAATTTCTTTTTGCATTCTCAGCAAGTAGCTCAGGAAGTGATCCATAAATATCTATAGAACTCAATTGATGTCAGTTTATATTCAATTACATATCAAAGCCAAAGGCAGTAAATTCTAGAGAACGGTGATTCTCAACCATTAGGCGACATTTGGCAATGTATGGAGATGTGTTTAGTTGTCACAACTTGGCAGACAGGAAGTTACTACTGGTGTCTAGTGGTTAGAGTCAGGGATACTGCTAAAAATTCTGCAATGCACAAGACAGTCCCCTACCAATAACAAAAACAAAAACCTATCACTACTAAAATTACAGTATTGCTGAGGGAGCGTTGAAGACATAGCATTTCAAGGATGAGAGACATTTCAGACACAAGAAAAAATATGAGGAAAAATGGGGAGAGGTATTACAGTAAAAAGAGCAACAATGAAAGTATGAAAACTCTGGAAGGAGTGTTTAGAGAACAGGGAGATCTTGGGTTTTTTCTTCCTATCCCTGCAATTCCCTTTCTGTATTTCTTCCACCCATTCCTCTTGCGCCCTGGATTAGTTACTAGTGCATCTAGTCATGTGATTCTGACCCAGGAATATGTCCCCACCTCCAACTCTGGGAAATCACAATCCCTCCCTTTGGTTTGTCTGTCTGTACAAATATTACAGTTCCAGATTTCTTAGAGATAGTTCCATTCTCCTACCCTGATGCTTTGCTTAATGTAGATAAGTGAAGAGTTTTCTTATCTTTAAATCCCTGTTTCACTAGACAAGGGAGAAATAACTTTACATTTCTCTGAGATGCCTAAAACTGTCCATTAAGTCTACTTCAATAAGTGTGGTTAATGGGATGATTATCCAATCTTAAGGAACTTTTATCTTTGGCCGTATGTACTAACATGAAACAGAATAGTATTAGGCATGTATCATCCCAAGCCATTAGTAACCACACATTTCTTCTTTAATTAACAATTTATTCCATTATGTGTGTTTTCTCTACTCAAGTCATAAGAACTGTGAGACCTCCTTCCCATATTTTGTGTTTCTCACTTGTAAGGATTTGATGCAAAAGAAACTAAATGGTTGAACACATATCTTCCATTACTAGGATTTTATTTTATTTTTCCCACTTATGTCCCCGTATTAAAGGACATTTACATTAAAGACACTCAGCAAGGACAGTGCCTAAGGAAAAATAAATTATGAATTCATAAAACTTAAGGAATGAGGATTGCAGGGTAATTTCATAATTCATATGCTTTAACATTTGGTTTACTTTGCCTGTTTGATTTTATTTCTACCAAGAAATAAACAGTGACTTTTACTCTATGTCTTGTTATTTTAAACACTCTAGTAATTTTGTTCATGTCCCATAAAGAAGCCACAAACAAGGAATTGAAAGAATATGAAAAAATATCTAGCAGCTGCCCAATTATAATAACCTAGAGGCAAAGAAGTTGGTCAGGAGTGCAATTCTTTTTTTTACTTTTAATTTCCTTCTGGCCTTTAAAAATATAACTTGTGTTCGTATAAATGCTACATCAAAGCAGTCATAATAAATAATTAGAGTGTTATCAAAGACCATTACATAGTATGGTGAAGTGACTCAAAACCAGCTGCTAGTTTATGTGAATTATTCTATGATTTGATTTGAAATGCTTTCCGCTAGTGTATCCAATGGCATTTTTAAGAGCAATGACAGACTCATGACAAAACAGTTTTTGGACTTTCATGGATGTCAGAAGAAAAACAACTTTGATTGGTGGATGAGTGTTATGAATGGGAATGTATTTTTTTACAAGAGGAGTGTGAGTTTGAAATTGCATGCTTTCAGACTGGGTGTATAAAAGGCACAACTGCAGAATATGTGCACAGATCAGACACCTAGAGGACTTTCCCAGAAATACATTATGCCACAGAAGCAGACAATTCACTTGCTAATTTTACTTACCTCACCTGTGGAGTGAACCATTCTCTGCCACTGTACATCAAAGAAATAGTGAGATGCAGACAGGCATGCATGAATTCTGCTCGATAAAAGTAAGCTTAAGCAGGCAAACAAAAACAGGAAAACAAAAAGACCTGCAGCATGGGAAAAGAATGGGCAAAGCTAAGAGACGAAAATAAAAAGTAAAAAGAGAAAAGCAAACACTGATACACCAAGCTGTCCCACTTCTTTTTATTCTATTCATTGAAGCAAAGTGCCTTGTAATTGCTTTGATTAATTGGTCTGTGCTTGGGCACAGTTCCCTATCCCACTCCACTTCTACAAGAAAAATTCAATAAAAATTCCTTTTTATTTTTCTCAGAAAAGAGTACACAAGTAGAAGAGTAATTTTAGTAGTATTTGGCCACAGCTAAAACCTACTATGATTTAATGTAAGGACAATGACCATGGACCCTCTAGATTAGTCAATTTCTATGTGAGTTTATTTTCCTATTGACATGTCAACTCAAACTTATTACGCATTTAGTGATGGGAAATCAACATTTATAGTGTTCAGGCCTTATCAATACTTCTTCCTGCTAAGTTTGGTCCAAAATTAATTAATTAATTATTTTAAAGGGAGTCTTGTTCTGCCACCCAGGCTGGAGTGCAGTGGCATGATCTCGGCTCATTGCAACCTCCACCTCTCAGGTTGAAGTGATTCGCCTGCCTCAGTCTCCCAAGTAGCTGGGATTACAGGTGCCTGCCACCATGCCTGGGTAATGTTTGCAGTTTTAGTAGAGATGGGGTTTCACTGTGTTGGCCAGGCTGGTCTCGAACTCCTGACCTCAGGTGATCGACCCACCTCAGCCTCCCAAAGTGCTGGGATTACAGGTGTAAGCCATCACACCCAGCCTTCCAATTTATTATTAATACCATTTGGAAAATTTAACTTTTACTACGTCAGCCACTTCTTGCCAACAATATATTTTTTCAGACTCTTTCAAGATATTTTGTCTTGGGAGACACAGTACACAGAATATATAAACTGTTAATTTTGCTCATGTCATAAAATTGTAATTAATGTTTTTATATAATATAACATTTTATTTAATAGTTTATTTAATATTTAATATAACCTTAAAAGGTATGAGTCTGCAGAAATAAATGAGCCATGATTTTTTTTAATTCACCCTTATGACTAAATTCCTATGTGTTTGACTTTCACACTTACATTTATATTATTTTACATATATAACCCATGTTTCTTCAGAGTAAATACCTAAATGGAATGTTTATGAATAGAGAAATAGTTACCTAAATTAAGAAATGTCCACAAAATGGAATATTATGCACCAATTTAAAAGAATGAGTTAAATCATTATGCAGACCTAGAATGAAAAGAAATTGGAGTAACCTGTTTAACAGGGTCACAGTATTTGAAAAAAAAAAAAAAGTAAATGTTTATATTTATATTTGCCCAAAGAAGAACAAATATAAGGTACTCAAATCAATAGCAAGAAAACAAATAATCTGATTTTTAAATGAACAAAGCACCTGAACAGACATTTCTCAAAAGAAGACATGCACATGAACAATAGGTACATTAAAAAATTTTCAGCATCACTAGTCATTAGAGAAAGGCAAATTGAAATCTCAACAAGATATCACTTCACACCTGTTAAAATGGCTTTTATCAGAAAGGTGAAAGATAACAATTTTGGCAAGGATGTGGAGAAAAGAAAACTCTTGTACCTCCATCAGTGGGAATGTAAATTAGTTTCAGCCATTATAGAAAACAGTGTGGACACATTACAGTAATTTAGTTGGCAATGTGTTAGCGTTTTATATTTTTCTTAACTATGTCTTAGGGAGGCCTTGGAGCTGCCTCAGTTATGGCATTTTAACAATGTCATAATGGATATTTAATGGTGACACACTATCAACAAAATTAATTATGACCTAAGTTCTACCATGGGCAAAGAAAATACAAAGTATTTAATATGCTATCTCATTTACTATTTGTAACTACCCTAAAAGTAAAATGATTAATTCCATTCCAGGTATTAGTTAACCGAGACTCAGAGGTAAACTAGCTAGTAAGTGGCATAACTGATATTAAACCTGAGTTCTGACTAATTAAAAAACCCATGCTTATTTCACTAAACACTATTGCTTCAATGATCTACTTTTTACTATATAGTGTGCACAGATATAGGTCTGAAAGTACACAAATACTAGAAGTAAAACCATGCAGGAATATGTACAAAAACAATAATACAATGTTTGTTTGACTGGTGCATATGCCTCTGGCCCACAAATGCCTAGATGAATAAAGCATGTTGCCAATGGGAAGGAATATGAAAGGGCCAATAGTATATCCTCTAGGCATAAATTAGTAGTTATAAATGTATATTAATGCCATATACTGTCTAACCATCGAAAACATCTTAAAAATTAGTTGCATTTGGTCTCCCTGCATTTTAAAGTTGTAACTTGATATTTTATCGTCTTTGAACCAATAAGAATTTTCGTACTATTCTGTGTCTTTTTTCTCCCTTGATTTTCTATATTGCTACAGGGACTTAGGCTGACACATTTATCGGTTTTCATTTAATTACATTTTTTTAATGCTTTTCCAGTTTCCAACAGAAATTCTGATGTTTCAACCAAGAGCTTTGCTTTGTTTTAGCTCTTTGTTAGATTTAATTGTTTCCATTTAGAATTTAGAGATCACTCCATTCTTTTTGAATTAGTGAGTTAAGGCAAAAACCAATTTCTTTGCTTAAAATATTGGTTATTTAAACTATCTTTAATGAATATTTTCTGTTAAAATAAGCAACTTAATTAAGCGTTATCTCAAAGTTCAAATACAGACCTTATTGATTTAAACACAATTTATTCACAATCATTTTATTCTCTCTCAACTGCTTCTAAAATCTAAGATTGGTATGATTGCATGATATGCTGTATATGATTTTTCATATATGATATTTTCAACTACTTAGGCAATGTGCAAAATTAAACTCTTTTTTTTTTTTTTTTTTTTTTCTGAGATGGAGTCTCACTCTGTTGCCAGGCTGGAGTGCAGTGGTGCGATCTCGGCTCACTGAAACCTTTGCCTCCCGGATTCAAGCAATTCTCCTGCCTCAGCCTCCCGAGTAGCTGGGACTACAGGTGCGCACCACCACACCCAGCCAATTTGTGTATTTTTAGTAGAGACGGGGTTTCACCATGTTGGCCAGGATGGTCTCTATCTCTTGACCTCGTGATCAGCCCACCTCAGCCTCCCAAAGTACTGGGATTACAGGCGTATTAAACTCTATTTTCTGTATAGTAATACCACTAGTAATTATTTTCAAGTCATGATTCTCCCCTACAAAAATGAAAAGAGTTTAAATAAGTTAGACAGGGGCTAATATAATGACACTAAATTTGTAAGTTCATTAATATTTGTAGAATAATCGTACAAATTCACATATGAATGCATACTAACTATTCATTAAAACATTTTTCTGTAGTACTATGCACTATTTAATACATGATTCAGAAAAGAATACATTTAAATGGCCAAAAGGTATATGAAAAGATGCTCAACATCACTAATCATGAGGAAAATGCAAATCAAAGCCATATTCACATATAACCTCACATCACTTAGGATAGCCATTATCAAACAAACAAAAATACAGAGAATAACAAGTGTTGGTAAGTATATAAAGAAATAGGAACCCTTGTGCACTGTTAGTAGAAATGTAAAATGTTGCAGCCACTCTAAAAAATGTCATGGCAATTCATCAAAAACTGAAAAATAGAACTACCATTTGATCCAGTAATCCCACTTACAGATATTCATCTAAAGAATTAAAATCAGGATCTTGAGGAGATATTTGCACTTCCATGTTCATTGCAGAATTATTCACAGCAACCTTTGGCTACCGTGGAAATAGTATGTGGAAACCAACTAGATGATCATCAACAGATGAATGAGTAAAGAAATGTTATATATATATATTACATATAATAGATAAAGATGCACATTATAAATATATGTAAATACATATGTATATGACATAAAAAATGTTTTATACACACCCACACATGCATGCAAGGGACTATTATTCAACCATAAAAAAGGAAATACCACAATATGGATGAACTTGGAGAACATTATGTATGCTAAGGGAAATAAGCCAGTCACAGAAGGGCAAATATTGCATGATTTAACTAATATGAGGTATCTAAAGTAGTCAAATTCATAGAAACAGAAGGCAGAATGGGGGTTGCTAGGGGATGCAGGGGGATGATAGGAGGTGCTATTCAACATAAAATTTCAGTCATGTGCACTTCTCAAAAGAAGACATTTATGCAGCCAACAGACACATGAAGAAATACTCATTGTCACTGGACATCAGAGAAATGCAGATCAAAATCACAATGAGATACCATCTCACATCAGTTAGCTTGATGATTATTAAAAAGTCAGGAAACAACAGATGATGGAGAGGATGTGGAGAAATAGGAACACTTTTACACTGTTGGTGGGACTGTAAACTAGGTCAACCATTGTGGAAGACAGTGTGGCAATTCCTCAAGGATCTAGAAATAGAAATACCATTTGGCCCAGCCATCCCAATACTGGGTAAACTCAAATGATTATAAATCATGCTGCTATAAAGATACATGCACATGTGTATTTATTGTGGCACTATTCACAATAGCAAAGACTTGGAACCAACCCAAATGTCCATCAATGGTATACTGGACTAAGAAAATGTGGCATATATATACCATGGAATACTATGCAACCATAGAAAAGGATGAGTTCATGTCCTTTGTAGGGACATGGATGCAGCTGGAAGCCATCATTCTGAGCAAACTACCTCAAGGACAGAAAACCAAACACTGCATGTTCTAACTCATAGGTGGGAATTGAACAATGAAAAAACTTGGACACAGGATGGGGAACATCACACACTGGGGCCTGTCGTGGGGTCAGGGGAGTGGGGAGGGATAGTATTACCTAATGTAAATGATGAATTAATGGGTGCAGCACACCAACATGGCACAGGTATGCATATGTACCAAACCTGCATGTTGTGCACATGTACCCTAGAACTTAAAGTATAAAAAAAAAAATTTCAGTCATGTGAAACAAAAGGTTCTAGAGGTCTACTGTACAACATTGTACTTAGAGTTAACAATGCCGTACTGTGAGCTTAAAAAGTTTTAATAGGGTAGATACCTGTATGTGTTTTTTTACCATAATTCTTAAAAAATGTGATTCATAATGAAAGTGTTAATATGCATGCCAACTTAGCTGGTTCTCCATAAATATTAGATATATTTTGTAGCAGTTATATCTCTTGGGCTATCTTTTGAAGGTTGCCTGCATAATCTAACAGGTGATGATGAAGGTGAATTTCTCTGACCATGAAATCATCATGAGAGGCAACAAGACGTAGTGAAAAACATAGGATTTTGGATATTAATTTGAGTCCACATTCCCTAATCTGGTATCTTCTGCGAGCTCGATATGTTGTTGTTATATCCAAGATTTAAAGTAGCCATGGTAGTAGTAGCAGTAGTGCTATTACTTTGTACCTACTTAATAGTAATGGTTGTAGCAGTAGTAATACAGGCAGTAGTAGCAATAGTGTAAGTAGTAG
Organism: Piliocolobus tephrosceles; assembly: GCF_002776525.5. Lineage (NCBI taxonomy): Eukaryota > Metazoa > Chordata > Mammalia > Primates > Cercopithecidae > Piliocolobus > Piliocolobus tephrosceles. The sequence continues at coordinate 87,884,283 of NC_045443.1, read as the reverse complement.
TAACATTAGTAGAAATAGTAGTTGTGGTGATAATAATAATAGTAGTAGCAACATGGTTCATAATCCTCATTTGTTTTCATTTATTTTCCATAATACTTATCTCTTTTTAAAAATATATACAATGTTTGTATTTATACATTGATTTTCCATTATCTGCCTCTTTCCAACAGAATAAACTCCAAAAGGTCACAAATTTTTTGCATGTTTTGGTTCCTGATAAATCCCAAAGTCCTAGAACAGTGCAGATGTTCTATAATTATCTGTTAAAAAATATATATGTTGCATATTAGGAGCTCTATTGCCTTGAGAGTTTCTATTTTCCATGTATAAGTTTTGAGCATAGGCTCCAAGTTAAGCCATAAAGCCAATGTCAACAGAAACTTCAATTCTCTTGGAACATGATCCTAATTGGTAAACAAAGGAGCACAGGAGATATTCAGAAACATTTTCTAATTAATTCATTTAATATGATCAAAAATTATTATCTTCAAAGATATCACAGTAGGGAAGGAGAAATTAATGTATACACATACATTTATGGTAAAATTATTTCAGTTAGTCAACACGTATTTTTTAAGTTTCTGCCATTTCTCAGGTACTGTTCTAGTAGTTAGGGACACTGTGGTGAATAAGAGTTTCATTCCTGTTGGAGGTTTTCTAATTAAGAGCACAGTCATTAAACAAATCCATCAGTGTGAAATAATAAAAAGTGCTGTGGAGAAAAAAATAAAGTCAATTCAGAGGAACAGAAAGTGCAAGGTGGAGGTTCTATTTTATCTAGGCTATTTAGGGTAAACTGCATTGATAAAGTGACATTTGAATAGAGATCTGAAGGATTCTGGGAACGAATCATGTAACTAACTATCTGAAGGAAGAAGATTTCAGGCAAGGAAAACCATAAGTTCAAAGCCCTAGAAGGAGGAAGACTATAGGCATGTTGAAGGAAATAGGAGGCCACTGAAGCTGGAGCATGAAGTGTAAGGAGGAGGGTAGATGAGTTGAGAGGGCAGTCAGACCACAACAGGCAAGGCCTCAGAGGCCAATGAAAGTATCTTAAGTTTTACCTGAGTTGTAATGTGAAAACACTGGAAGATTTTAGTAAAATCACAGTGTGACCTGACTTAGGTTTCCAAAGAATCACTCTGGCCACTGTGAGAATATGCCATAAGGATCAAGAGCAGAAACAGGAAAACTAGTTAGGATGAAAATGATTCTACATTAGCAAACTATGACAGTGACTTGGATCAAAATGTTTGCATGAAAATGGTGAGAGATGAGGTTCTATTCCTGATATATATAAGATAAAGATGTCAGGATTTACTGATAATTAAATATGGGGTAGAAGAGGAAGAGTGAATGCAAGGATGGCTACTGTATATTTGGTCTGAACATCTGGAAAAATGGAGGTACTGTTTACTAAGATGAGTGAAGCATTGAGAGGAGCTGGTATTGGGTGAAGATTTAATGTTTAATTATGGATAGCTTAGATATAAAGTAAATTTGGTAAATCAATACAGATATTCACTAGGTAATACGAAGCCTCAGAAGGAAGAATCCAGGGTGTCAAGAAAGACTTTCTGGAAGAGTCGCTTTCTGAAAAACATCAACAGTTAAGTTGGAATTATCCACCAATTTGAGAAAGGCATTATAGGGAGAAGAGTCATCATGAACAAAACCATGGAAGCAATAACCAATATGTGGGTGAGATAAACAAAATCAGCTTCAAAGTACAAACTTAAAATTTTAATTGGGAGTGAAAATTTTGCATCCTTACATTTTGTTGTCTAAGCTCATAGAATAATGCAACCATTTGTCAATGAAAAGCCATTAAAAGCTCTCAAGAAGGAATGCAATAAATTGACATTAATTTATTTGGTTATTCTAACGATGAATAATTTTATCTCTCCTATCTATCATCTATCTATGTATGTATCTATTTATCAAATCAAGAATGATAACACCAACAGTAGAAGGAGCAGTAGAAAATCAATCACAGCAATTCAAATAAGAAATTATGAATGTCTGAGCTAGGGCATAAGAAAGATAAATAGGAAAAAATATAGAGTCAAAGTATAATAGAGATAAAACAAGAGATATGTAAAGCTTGATATATACAACATAAAGAGGTCAGTGGGGATTCTAAATCTCTGGCAGAGCTAATAGGGTGGATAGTGTACTATCAAACAAGATTGGAAATAAAGGAGGAAGTATGGTTAAGAAATAAAGATTATGGGTTATAATTTGCACAAGGTGAACATGATGGGAAAATAAAAATAATGACAACAATAACTGTTTACTCTGTAGCAGTCATTTTACATGTGTCTTCTCAAATAATCTTTATGACAAAATAAATTTAGTAAATTATCTTGACTTTACAGAAGAAAAAAACGATTCTTAGAGAATATTTCCAAATTGATGAATATGGAAGAACAGGAATTCAAATCCACATATTTTCTTTACGACAGAGTCTGAGTTCTTAATCACTGGACTATGAATAATCAAGTCTGAAATTCATGGAAAAAGAAGCCAAGCAATAGAAACTTGAGAATCATCTGCATACACATTTTATATATGTTTTTACAATTAAAACCATAACAATTGATAAGACAACCAAAGAAAAATTAAAAAAAAAATACATGTACTGTTACCAGAACCATAACAAAAAATATTTACAGTATGTACAAAGGAAGAAGAAAAAAAATCCATGAAGGAGAGAAAAAAAAAACAGAAAAGAAATACACAGGGGAAGGAAAGAGAGAGAACTATAAGAGGAATGCAATGTCTTGAGGGTCAACAAAGATGGGGACTTTGAGCAGAAAGGGGAAGATCAATGATGTCAAAGGCACTACAGTATATGTCTATTGGATTTGGCAATTAGGAGATCATAAATGAGTATAGATTCTGTAATGCAGCAAGAGGAGAAACCAGAAACAGTACTTCAAGAAGGAAATAGGAGCTTGGAAAGTAGAATTTGTGTGTAGTTATTCATAGCGTACAAAAAGTTGGATGTGAAAGACAGGAATAAAATTTTAAGATAGCTACATGCTGATTCAGGAACAGAGAATTTTAAAAAATTGTTTTCAGGAAGAAGATTTAAACATTGTTGAAAGGAAATAATATTTGGGATGTAAGATAGTGTAGACTAAGAACAAACAATATAATGGATGAAGTAAGATTCTGGAATATATGCAAAGGAATATTATCAAAGTATAGTATAACATTTGACCTAGAATTGAATCCATTATTCTATGAGCTTGGACAACAAAATGGAAGTATGTATATGATGTAAATTCTTCTATATGGAGCAAAAATGAAGTTTAAAGAGATCAAACGATCTCCCGATGAAATAGGAGACAAATCTTCTCTTTGCAAGGGAACAAGCTGGGCATTAAACAGGAAGCTTGGAGAGAAGAGGTACAACCTTACAACAGAGGAGGTACATGTTAAAGTCAGACAAAAGCATAGAAGTGTCAGCTGAATTTGATTATTACAAACCTGTAGTGCTACTAGAAAAGACAAAGTAAAATACATAACTAATAATATAAATTAATTCAAACCAATGTGAGAAAAACTGGAGAGGCTCTGTAGATACCATTTGCTTTTAACCTAAAGTTTTACACAATATAGCCCACAGCCCAGACACAGCCTACTTTTGCAATTGACATAAATTTTAATAAGTGTTATATAGAACCCATTCATTTTCTCCTAAAATTTGCTTAGATAACATTTTTCTCTTTGAACCGGAAATATAAGATGGTTTCGTCGTACTTTTCACTATCATCCAGATCCTTTCCATCTAGAGCAATACCAACTTTGCTGAGCAAATAATATAAGTGGAAGAGAGTGAGAAGAGAGATTAGAATAAGATGTAGTCCCAGCTACTCGGGAGGCTGAGGCAGGAGAATGGCGTAAACCCAGGAGGCGGAGCTTGCAGTGAGCTGAGATCCGGTCACTGCACTCCAGTCCGGGCGACAGAGCGAGACTCCGCCTCAAAAAAAAAAAAAAAAAAAAAAAGAATAAGATGTAGGTCTATCATAAAAATGTATTTCCCAAATTCTGTTATAACTTATTTAGCTATTATTTAATCAAAAGGTTTTTTTTTTCTTTTTGCTTTTCTCTGAAATTCCTTTATTTGAAGTTGAATTTTGTAGCAATTATTGTTTTGTGTTTTCTCCAAGTAATGGTCTATAATTACCCTCAAGTGAATTAGCAAAACTGAAAGAAACTATTTCATGTGTTCTTCTGGTTGAATGAGTCTTTTCTTTCTTGCTCTTTCTGTGGATGACAGCTTTTTTCAGGTGCCAAATGAACTCAATTTTGTGAGACTTTAATTATTTTCTCATTCTAAAGGCATTACAGGAAAATATCTGTGATTCCTTTTTCTTCCTTTCTTTCTCCTTGGCGAACATTCCAATGTCATAAATCTCGAGTTTATCTATATGATAATACTACTCAGTTTACTTTTCTTTGGATTTTCAATTTCTGTTCTGACTTTTAATCTGTATGATTCAGAATTTGGCAATCACAATGTGTGTAATATGCCAGGAAAATCATCTGTTTAGACCAACATCATTTTTACAAATTTTAATACATAAATTACAAATCCCATCCCAATTAAGAAATCTTGAGCAATGAGCATTTTAGTTAATGCTACTAAATGAACTGGCATCCATCTCCATCAATGATTAATGGAATAATACATTCTGCTCACAATTACACTTTCCTATTATCTAATGAGTTTTTTTGTTGTTGTTGTTGGAACATCAACATGTTACTAAAAATAACAAGACTTGAGAATAAAATTCTAACAAGCAAAAACTTAGACATCAGCTAAATAAATAGAGCATTAGATTTAAAACAAAAATGGAAATATTAGATCAGCTTACTGACTTGCCAATTATCTCACACTTTGCGTTAGGGTTTGGAGTGTACTGAGGTTTAGAGGAGGAAAATGTCAGTATTGTCAGGAGAGGAGGGAAATAGAAGGAATCAAGAGCAGAGCCTAGTTAGAGCCTATAGAAATCCAGAATCAAGTCATTGAGGGGAAAGCCTATATATTCTATAGTCATGTACCAGAGAGGAAAAACTATTGTCATGGAATCTAGGATAAAATAAAGTGATAATCTTAATTAACAAGCTTCTGTATTAAGCCTCTATGTCTTTCTACAAATCCAATGCTTAGAGATGTCTTCCAGATTGTAAGTAAAATTTTGTGGGCAGAACTCCTAAGTTAAAAAACAAAAAGAAAGAAAGAAAGAAAAAGAAAAGACATCCACCAGTTGCACTGACTGGGTTTCTTCCATCTTTCCCCTATACACATCAGTGAAAATGTATCACTCTGCTGGGTACCCTGCCAACTACACCTGGTGAGTCGACTTTGAGAAGAGCAAATCCTCAAGCTTACTTAATCCTATCTCTTTTCCCCAATTCCCTCAGAGAAAAATCATACTTGATTTTGTTGTGTTCTAAGTAATTTACCTTCATCCTAAAGAGTTCCGTTCTCTACTGTCTTAGGGTTCCCCGACACACCTTTGAAAACAAACAGTAAGTATTAATTCCACGTGGTTTTGACTCCTCTATCTCATATTACATTCAGGATAATGTATAGTTTAATATTATTTATAATAATAAAAAAGAGCACCATGATGGTTTCCAGATGTTTTCAACATTTAAAAACAGAGTTGATTCTAACACCAGGATTATAGGCATTAGGATTAAGACTAATGCCCAGAAACCTACAATAAATATCCTCTATTTCATCTTTTCCTAAAATAAAAATTTCTGAATATAAATTCAGAAATGCTAATTATAAAGTACTCAAATAGACATGTCTGTAAAGACGACATAGAACTAGCCAATTCACACATAAAAAGAGGATCATTAATTATATCAGAGAAATGCAAATAAAAACTAAAATGACATATCACCTCATATCTGTTAGGATGGCTATTATTTTTAAAATGTTGAGTGTTGGCAAAAATGCAGAGAATTGCAACCCTTATACACTGTTGGTGAGAATGTAGAATGGTGTTACCACTTCGGAAAAGATATGGAGGTTCTTTAAAAATTAAAAATAGAATTGCCATATGATTTAGCATTCTCACTTCTTGGTATATGGTCAAAGGAATTGAAATTAGAATCTTGAAAAGACTCTGCACTTCTACATTCATTGTAGCATGATTCACCATAGACAAGATACAGAAGAAACCTGCAAGTCTATCAACATATAAATTGATTTTTTAAGTGTAGTAAATACATACAATGACATATTATTCAGCCTTTAAAATGAAAGAAATCCTACTTGTGACAATATGGATGACCCTAAAGAAGACCATGCTAAGGGAAATATGCCAGTCACAGAAGGACAAATACTCCATTTCACTTATATTAGGTATTCACAATTATCAAATTCACAGAAGGGGAAAATAGAATGGTAATAGCCAGGGAGTGGAAAAGGAGAAAATGAGGAATTGTTGCTCAGGTATACAGTTTCATCCATGCTATATGAAAAAGCTCTAGCTGCTCTAGAACACAGTATCCATAGTTAGGAATACAGTACTGTGCATGTTAAATATGTCAAAAGCATAGATCTCATATTAAGCCTTCTTATCGCAAAATGTTCACACATACAAACACAGAAGGAAATTTTGGGAGGCAACGGATATATTTAGTATTTCAACAGTAGTAATGGTATCATGGGTTTATACATAAGTCCAACCCATCAAAATGTATTCATTAAACATAGGCACTTTGTGCATATTAATTATGTATCAATAAAGCTAAAAAAGTATTACAGTTTCACTTAAATATATGAAATAATAAATCATATTCCCTTTCAACTTCTTTACACAGACTTCTATAACCACATCCTTCATCCCTGGATAGCCATTGTTAACATTTTGGTATAACTCGCTCCATATTGTATGGGAGTTGTTTTTCCTTTGCCCACATTACTGGTAGATAGATAAGGAACACGTAAGTAGATTGAAAAAAAAATATGTAGATGTATATAAACTAAAATTGCATCACTCATACATGTTGTTTTGCTATTTTCACCTCAGTGACATTGACACAGGAAATCTCTTCCAATTATTAAAACCTGCAAAGCATTCTTTTATGTAGATATTCCATAATTAATTTAACCAATTAACTACTAAGATATACATATTCAACATTTTTCTACAAAATGAGAAATCAAGGGATGAAACTTTGATATCCAATTGAGTTTGGAAACTAAATTTAGCCAGATGCAGTGGCTCACACCTATAAACCTAACATTTGGGAGGCCAAGGCAGAAGACTCTCTTGAGGCCAGGAGTTTAAGACCAGCCTGAGAAACATAGCAAGACCCTGCTTCTCCCAAATATATTTTAAAATTTACCCAGGAGTGGTGGCACATGCGTGTGGTTCCATCTACTAGGAAAGTGAAGTGGGAGGATTGCTTACGCCTAGGCCTTTGAAGCTGCAGTGAGCTATGATAAACCCACTGCACTCTACCCTGGGTGATAGACTGAGACTGTCTCTTAAAAAAAAAGAAAAGAAAAGAAAAGAAACTCAGTTAAAAAAAATCTACATTATGATTACAGAGAGCTATTTTTAAAAGCATTTGTCTGGTTTTAAAATTGTGTACTCTCATTTAAGTGGTTTCTATATGGATGTGTCATGAAATGTCTAACTGTTCAATGATAGAGCATTTGCCACTAAAGACTAATTTTCCTGGTGTAAATTAATAAGCATATTTTTATTTATTTAATTTTTCTCAAATATAAACAAATGAAAGAAAAAGATTGTCCTAGTTAAGAAAGCATTGATGTTAACACTGAGTCTCCTGATTGAGAAGTAATTAAATGAAATAATAATGGCTAATCTCCAACTACTATGATGGAAAGCCAAAGGTAAAAATAGATAATTATCACCTTAAAGTTAATTTTTTTTATTATTTTTTAATTAAAACTTGAGATTTTATGCGAGGAGCAAAGAAAGTGCTCCTTTAAAAAAATTAATTATTATCAGAATGTTTAATTATCCTATTGAAATTTAAAAACATAAAAAACAAAATTCAAATTTTTTATTAATTATTGTCAGAGTTGAGATGACTTAGCTTTGTATTTTTCATTTAAATGTATCCCATTAGTCTTGTTTATTAGTAACATCTATAATTGACCACCATATGGGAGTTTTTTGAAGTCTATTTTTTAGAACATAGAGTTTAGAATTTAATATCTGTTAAATTGCTTTTAATATGTTTAAATTTAATTGACTATAACAAAATGAACAACACAGAGTTTATTTATTCAGAAAAAAAAATCTGTCAGTCATATTTTAGAGTATTTGTTACTCAATTACACACTTAAATCACAGTAAATCAGTTATATTACAATAATTCCTTGGTCCCTTTATGAGAATAGATGGTCACAAATATTTAAAGATTGTTTGAGGAGCAAATATATTTACATAAGACTTTTCAATCCTATATTTAATGATTCATACTCTTAGTATGTTTTGTTTTACTATTATATTTATGTTAAAATTGAAGCAACTCAGGAATCAAAAACAAGTAAAACATAAAAAGTGGAGCACTGGCAGAATGTGAGAATATGAAAAGCATAAAGAAGAGAAGCTAAATTTTCACTTGCTAGTTTTGGTTTGGGTTTCTATAGAGTTTCTGAAGTCTGTCTCTAGGAGTCAGATGTTGTCTAATTGAATGAGTTCTGAATCTGTAATCAAAAGTCCACTTACTTAACAATTTGAAAAGCCAGGCCAATTCATCTGTCATCTCTGAGCCTCAGTTTCTTCTTTAATAAAACTAAGATGAACTTGAAGAGAACACCTAACTCTTACATGCACTGATTTACAAAAACTATTAAAGTGCCCTTTAAAAGATGAAGTGCCATGCATTTTCTAGACACTATAAACATTAAAACAGTTTATGATCTCAGTATTCTCATTTTCATTTCCTAGATATCCCTCCAATCTTAATTATCTTTTAAATTTGTCACTATTCTAAAATAATTACACAGTTAATATCAGTTTATGTCTTGATAATCTACTTATCATTCGACAGGTATAGATTCAGCATTCATTATTATTTTATTAAAAGGAAACTGATGGGAATATAAGCATGTTTGAGAACCTCAATTCCTCTGTCAGGACTTTGTATTGATGCTCAGGGTCAGCAGCCTTAAAGATCTTGCACAGTTTTGTTAATTTTTTCTAAAGTGCATTTTTATTTAGTACCAAGTTTATATGCAAAAAGTACACTGGGCTGAGGACAGTGGGAGGGCACACTTTTTTTCTTCAGTAGTTCAAGCCAAAAGAGTAGGTGATGCAATTTTATTCTACAAAGGTCATCATAATTATAGGCTGAAACAACATTTACAATCTTCCAATGACTGATTATTTTATCTAATTCTCTTGTTATCTATGAAGCAAGTTAAAGTGAGCTAGTAATTGATCATGCATATATAAGGAAAACCACATTAAAACCAAATGTTTCATACTCTTCCATATTATACATGAAGTTTTGGTTAAACATTAAAAATGATGCTTCTGAAGTCTACAATTATAATTGGACACTTCAACACTGCTGTCTCAACTACTGATAGAACAGCTAGACAGAAAATTAAGAAGGATGTAGAAACCCTTAACACCATCACCCAGAAAGATCTAATTGACATTTATAGAATACTCCAACTAGTAACAGAAAAACTGATGTAGAGGATTATTTTAAAATTTACATAGAAAGGCAAACAAAGTAGAAAACTCAAACAATTTTGATAAAGAATAAAGTAAAAAAAACGGCCTACCTGATTTGGAGATTGATTATATAAATCCAGCAATCAAGACTGTTTAGCAATGGTGGAGTGACAGATCCACCCACATATACCTTACTAATTTATGACAAACATGAAACAGAAATTTAATGAAGACAACCTTTCCAACATATGCTGTTGTCGTAAATAGACATCCATAAGCAATTATAAAAGTTCCATACTTAAGCATAAATTATCTTAAAATGGATCAAATGATTTTAAACATAAAGTACAAAATCATATAACTTAGAAAATACATAAAAGAATGTCCGGAGCCATGAGGCCCGGAGTTAGCCGACCTCTGTTTCTTGATCTCCGCAAAGCGGAGACAAAATGGCACATTTGAGGGTTCTTCATTATAAACTGTTCCTGCGCGCACCTAAAACCTTTCCCGTGCGCGCCTAAACCTTTCCCGCGCGCACCCCAACCTTTCCCACGCGCGCCCCAACCTTTCCCGCGCGCGCGCGCAAACATTTTCCCGCCCAGGAAGATATGCAGCCTACGGCGCAGGCGTGATCCCGCGCCCGGGAAAAAAATACAAACCCACTGCGCATGCGCGATTGTAATTTGAGAAAACCCGGACCCCGTCACCGCCCTGGCCCAACCTCTTCCCCTGCCAGCCTATATAAGGCATTGCACTGCCATCATTAAATGAGACTTGATCAGGCTATTTGTCTTGTCTCCTCCATTCCCACTCCCCCTTCCAGGGCCCGTTCGACTGTCCCGCGGGTCGGGACAAAAGAAAATCTTGGAAATCAAGGTCTGAGGAAAGAATTCTTAAACTTGACACCAAAGCATAATACATAAAATAAAAATAATTGATAAATTGGACCTCATCAAAACTTTTGAAGTTTTGGAAGATCCTGATTCAGGAATGAAAAAACAAGCTATGGAGAGAGATAAAAATATTTGCAAAACACGTATCTGATAAAGGAATTGTATCTAGAATATGTTAGGACTCTAAAAACTTAGCAGTATAAAAATCAAACAGTCCACTAGGGAAAAAGGCAAGACATAAACATACATTTCACCAAAAGAGGATGTGCAGATGGTGAAGAAACTTATTAAAAGGTGTTCAACATCAATAGTCATTAGGGAAATGCAAACTAAAATTGCAATAGGTAAACACTATTCATATATCACAATGGCTAAAATAAACAAACAAAAAACATGAAAAATATCAAGTGCTGGCCAGAAAGCAGAAGAACTGGGTCACTTATACGGTGTTGGTGGGACTGTGAAATGGATAAAGCCACTCCAGAAACAGTTTCTCAGAATTTTACAAAACAAAACACATAACCACCATATGACCCTGCAATTGCACTCCTGGGCACTTGTCCCAGAAAAATAAAAACTTACGTCCACACAGCACCTGCACATGAATGTTTATAGCAGCTTTATTTGTAATAGCCCAAACGTGTAAACAACCCAGATGTGCTTCAGTGGAGGAATGTGGTTAAACAGACTGTGGTACTGCCACTACTTACTGATAAAAAGGAATAAACTATTGATCAACGCAACAACCTGGATGAATCTCCAGAGAATTATGTGGAATGAAAACTATCCATCCCTAAAGCTGAACACTGTATGCTTCCATTTATGTGATGTTTGATGTGACAAAATTATAGAAATGGAGAGCTCATTACTGGTTGACAGGGGTCAAGAAGTGAATAACGATGGGAAGGAAGTGAATATTGCTCTAAAAGAACAAATTGAGGGATTCTTGTTCCAATGTAAACTTTCTGCATTTGACTGTATCACTTCTGATATTGTGATATTATACTACAGATGGTAGCATTGGGGGAAACTGAATAAAAGGTAGGCAGGATCTTTCTACATTGTTTCTTCCTACTTAATGTGAATCTGCAATTTTCTCAAAATAAAAAGTTTAATATAAAATAGGTGATGATCCTATAAGAATTGTCATATCTGACAGATGTACTAGCTTACTCTATATTAGTTTGACAAGAAACTCTAAACAACTTCAAAATACTAAATGAACTGTTAAAATTTAGAAAACCAATATATGATTGCTATTCTTGGTCCAGGTGGTTCAACTTAGAATTGTGATTATTTTTGTTATTAGAAGTAATGGTAGTTTATCATTTTTGCTGAACTCTTCGTCCATTAACTAAGATTGATACTGGAAAATTTTCCACCTGTTTTAATTTAAACAAGAATCATTGCCATTTGAAATAGTCTATTTTTCTTTACATCCTGTCTCAATGATTCTGCTGCTTAGAAGGAACACAACTTTGATGTAATATTTATGCTTTTTGGTCTAGTGTGAACTCATGCAGTTGTTCAAAAAGGACTTCTGATACATTGAAACTACAGAACAACTCCAGCTGGCCTACCCTTGTGATTTTTAAATAAGATTGCTATTTATTACTACTTTTCTCACCAGGCTAAAAAAAAAAAAAATAGATTTAAATAAAGTTGATTTTTGTATTGCATCTCCAAGAAAATAAGAAATGATACATTCCTAAGGAAAAATGTTGCAAACTAAGGAAAAATGTTACACATACAGATTTATAAACATACACACATACACACACTAAAAGATTTTTATTTTAATAAGAACATTTTGGGGAACAATACAGTTAATTCTGAAATATCAAAAATAGAGCTAATCAGTATTTAATAAAAATTTAAAAACACTTATTAACATACTCAAAATCAAATTGTCTTCAGTAGTTCACACACGTGATCTCTTTTCTAGATTCATTTTTCAATGTGAGAATCCTTATCTTTATTTTAGAGATAAAAAATAAATCTGGAGAGGTTAAGTGACACTTGCTCAAAGTAGCATTGTTGTTAGTGATAAAAATAATCACTAAAATTTCTGATAAATTAGCATATGTCACTGTTATAAGTATTTTAGATTACTATTTTCATTTAAATACTCAAAACAATCTTGTATGATAAAAACTATTATTATATAAACTTAACAGATGAGAGACTAAAAGTAACCTGTATATGATCCTGCAGGTGGTGTGTGAAATGCCAAGATAGGATCCAAATAGCCAAACTCTTCAACTCATTCATCAGTATTTTCTGCTAAAAAATGACAAACCCAGAAATCAGCTTCTCCTTGTTTAGGAAAAGGTAAATTCTCATCTGAGCACACGCACACACCACTCATCTAAAGACATACTCTCACACACATTTGGCAGGAGTAATTTGTGTGCTCATCTCATTACTAACATGTCCATGATACAGCATTATATCTTTAAAATGTACATGTCCATGAGAGAAAAAAATGAATTTTAATTGTTTTTACAGAAATGTTGATATTACAGTGATCTTAGTCATTGTGGGCTGCTGTAATAAAATACCACAGACTAGATAGCTTAACCAACAGAAATATATTTCTCACATTTCTGGAAACCAAGTTCAAGATTATGGTGCCAACAAGGTTCATTCTGAGGGTTTTCTCTTGGTTTGTAGGAGTCTGCCTTCCTGTTTTGTCCTCACATGACCTCTTCTTTGTACGTGTGTGGGCAGAGAAAGAGAGAGAGAGCAAGCTCCCTGTATCTGTCCTTATAAAGGCACTAATTTCATCATGAGGGCCCCAGCCTCATGACCTCATCTAACTCTAATTACTTTCCAAATCCACATCTGCAATTACCATCACATTGGGGGTTAGAACTTCAGCATATAAATTTGGGGTGTGTGTGGAAAGAGCACAAACTTTCAGTCCATAAAAATAGTTTATTCTTACTGGTGTGAGAACTACACAAAAGACTAAAATATGTACAGACATTTAAAAAAATATTAAAAGATTATTCCTCTAAATTCTTCCTAAGATATGTTTTCCTCTTTAATTAAAAAAAAAACACATAGGCTCAAGATAAAAATCATATGTCATTGCATTGATATAATATACATTAAGCTTCAGAAAAATATTACTCACTTGAAAATGAAAAGTATAAAATATCCCAAATAGAAAACTTTTGTTTCCAGACATAATCGAGCAACATCATCCCGCTGAACAATTTTTAAAATTTGAAAAAAAAATAACAGTTTGAAAAATGTATTAAATAATACAATGGTTTATATACATTTGACCACAGGCAACTCAGGACTCTGATCCCTGACAGAAAGAGAAAAAAAAATGAGATCCATATAATTGTACCAGCTTCTTTATTATCTGCAATTTCGAGGACACAGAACAGGCATAGGACTAACTGACCCAGACATTCTTGCTGAAGAGAGAGAGGAATCATAATTCAGAGGGTCCTATGTGTCTAACATGAGAGAGCTTCAGAGAGAGAGAGAGAGAGCTACAGATATAGGCAGAGGAATCCCACATCATTGGCTGCATATTCATTTATATACATTTGAGAAAAAGATATAAGGGCCAGAGAAATAACCACGGGAAAGGAGTAATCTATTTCCAGAGCTCACAGAGAGCTGAGAGGAGTTTGTATGTCCACCAGGCAGTGGAAAACCTTCATAATACACAGAGAATCAGGCATAATTCTCAGAATAGCCTTAGCAACGGGGCTAAATTAGCCCTAGACTAAATTGTGCTCTGGACCCATCCTAAGAAACTTTAAACCAAGCCTTAAAAAGACCCAACTGATTCCAAGTAATTTAACTGTGTGCCCCGTCAAAATATAAAGCTAGAGGCATACGTTGAAGCTTTGTAGATTTGGTTACAGACTACTGCAATAAAGTGAGTCACATGAATTTTTTGGTTTCCCAGTGCATATAAAAGTTATATTTAGACTATACTGAAGTTTATTGAGTGCTATAGCATTATATCTTAAAAATGTACATACCTTAATTAAGAAAAGCTTTTTTGCTACAAAATGCTAACGAGCATCCGAGACTTAATGTTTTTGCCAGCGAAGGGTCTTGCCTTAATGTTTGATGGTTGCTGACTGATCAGGTGCTGGTTGCTTACGGTTGGGATGACTGTGGCAATCCATTAAAATGAGACAACAATGAAGTTTACAACATTGATTGACTCTTGCTTTCATAAAATATTTGTTTTTAGCATGCTATGCTGCTTAATAACATTTTACCCACAGTAGAATTTCATCAACTAAGTATATGTAATATTCTAAATTTATTGCCATTTTAACAATGTTCAAAGAATATTCATGAGGAGTGGTTTCAATCCCAAGAAATGATTTTTTTCTGCACTTATACATAAGAAGCAACTCCTCTTCCACTCAAGTTTGATCATGAAATTGAAGGAATCCTTTCATATCTCCAGGTTCCACTTCTAATTCTAGTTCTCTTGCTCTTCCTACTACCTCTGCAATTCCTTCCTCCACTGAAGCCTTGAACTCCTCAAAGTCATTCTTGAGGATTGGAATCAACTTATTCCACACTCCTATTAATGTTGATATTTTCACCTCCTCCTATGAATCACAAACATTATTAATGACATATAAAATGGTCAATCCTTTCCAGAAGACTTTCCATTTACTCTGTGGAGATCCACCAGAAGAATCACTATTTATACAGCTATAGCCCCACAAAATGTATTTCTTAAATTATAACACCTTAAAGTCAAAATTGCTTCTTGATCCATAAGGTACAGAATGCATGTTTTATTAGTGGGCGTAAAAACAACGTTAACCTCCTTGTAAATCTCCATCAGAGCTCTTGGGTGATTAGGTGCATTGTTAATGAGCAATAATATTTGAAAGAAGTATTTTTTTTTCCAACCAGTAAATCTCAACAGTGGGCTTAAAATATTCAGCATGCCACACTGTAAACAGATGTACTGTCATCCAGGTTTTATTCTTCCATTTACACAGTACAGGTGGAATTGATTTAGCATAATTCTTAAGGGCCCTAGAGTTTTGCAATGGTAAATGAGGACTGATTTTAGCTTAAAGTCATCAACTGCATTAGCATCTA
This sequence comes from Piliocolobus tephrosceles, assembly GCF_002776525.5. Taxonomy (NCBI): domain Eukaryota; kingdom Metazoa; phylum Chordata; class Mammalia; order Primates; family Cercopithecidae; genus Piliocolobus; species Piliocolobus tephrosceles. Next base: position 87,868,592 of record NC_045443.1, on the reverse strand, counting down.
ACAAAAGAGTCTACCTGTGCTTTGAAACTTCGAAGTCAGGCATTGATTTTTCCTCTCGAGCTATGAAAGTCCTAGATGACATCTTCTAATCAAAGGCTATTTGATCTACTTTGAACATCTGGTGTTTAGTGTAGCCATCTTTGTCATTGATCTCAACCAGATCTTCTGGATAAATTGCTGCAGCTTCTACATTAGCACTTGCTGCTTCACCTTGCACTTTTATGTTACAGAAGTGGCTTCTTTTCTTAAATATGAACCAATCTCTGCTGGCTCCAGACTTTTCTTCTGAAGCTTCCTCAGCTCTCTCAGCCTTCCTAGAATTGAAGTTAGTTAGAGCCTTGCTTTGGAGTAGACTTTGGATTAATGGAATGTTATGGCTGATTTGATCATCTTTCTGGACCACTAAAACTTTCTCCATAGCAGCAATAAAGCTGTTTTGCTTTCTTACAATTCTTATGTTCACTAGAGTAGCACTTTTAGTGTCCTTCAAGAGCCTTCAATTTGCATTCAGAACTTGGTTAACTGGCCCAAGAGGCCTAACTTTTGGCCTGCCTCAGGTTTGAACATTTCTTCCTCACTAAGCTTAATTATTTCTAGCTTTTGATTTAAAACAAGAAATAGGTGACTCTTCCTTTCACTTGAATACTTGGAGACTATTGTAGGATTATTAATTAGCCTAACTTTAATATTGTTGTATTTCAGGGAATAGGGAAGCTCAAGAAGAAGGAGAGAGGTGAATAGTCAGTGGAATAGTCAGAACATACACATTTATAGAATAAGTTCATTATGTATGGACATAACATGGTTCATAACACCCAAAAACAATTATAATAGTAACATCACCGATCACCATAGCAGATATAATAATAATGATCACTAATATGTGCTACAGAAAAATGAAGCATATGCTGTTGGAAAAAGGGAACTACTAGACTTGCTGAATGCCTGAAAAAATAGTAATATCTATAAAACACAATAAAGCAAAATGCAATAAACAAGGTATGAGTATATATGAAGAAATACAAATAATTTTGCAAGAAATTGTATTAAATTGAAAAAGTCTTCCATCTTATAAATTAACAGGCAAGTAGAGAATCAGGTAAATGTAATCCATAACCACAAGAAATATCAGCTAACAGGAAAAAGATAAAGGAATTAATGGATAAGGCACTTAAAAGAGATATTATATAATAAATATGTTCTATATGTTCAGGAGAATAGAGAAAAGTGTATAAATGGAAGACAAATGAAAGACTAAAACTAACCTAAATATAATATTGAAAAATAAAAAATACAACATATTAATGAAAAGTATGCTGGATGATATTAGTTACAAATGAAACACTGCAGAAGAAAGATCTTTAGACTCTAAAATATAGCAGTGAAAAACTGTCCAAAATGAAACAGAAAAATACCCGAAAAGCAAAAAAATAAATCTTCAGTGACTTGCAAGAGAACATCAAATTGTCATATATAATGTGTGTGTGTGTGTGTGTGTGTGTGTGTGTATAAAACTGGGATCCCTACAAAGAAGAGGGAGAAACAATTTTAAAAGATCTTTGGAAGAATGTCTGATAAACAGTGTTAAATTTTTCCAGATTTGATTAAAATTATGTACCGAGATAGGCTCATGCCCATAATTCCAGCACTTTGGGAGACCTAGGCAGGCGAATCATGAGGTCAGGAGTTCAAGACCAGCCTGGCCAACATGGTGAAATCCCATCTCTACTAAAAATACAAAAAATGAGCCAGGCATGGTGGTGGGTACCTGTAATCCCAGCTACTTGGGAGACTGAGGCAGGAGAATCACTTGAACCCAGGAGTCAGAGGTTGTAGTGAGCGGAGATTGCACCAGTGTACTCCAGCCTAGGTGACAGAGTGAGACTCCATCTCAAAATATATATATGACAGATCCGAGAAACTCAACAAATCTCAAGCTGAAAAAAATAAGAAAGACCAAGTCAGAACACATTATAGTCAGAAATCTGAAAACCACTGACAAAAAGAGAATCTTAAAAGCATCTAGAGGAAATAGACATGGTGTGCTTTATGTTCAAAACAGGAACAAAGTTCAGAATGAGAGTAGACTTAGTCAGAAAATATGTCATCCAGAAGACAATGAATAAACATCTTTAAAGTACTGGATTTGGGAAAATAACTGGTAACCCAGAAGTCTTCATTCAGTAAAGCGATTTTCAAAAGTAAATGTAAGGTAAATACAATTCTAGACATACCCGTCCTATATATATATTAAGTTATATTATTAATTCATAATAAAATTTATTTTAAATATTATTAAAACTATAAAAGAAAAATATCTCAAATCAATGATCTCAGCCTACATTTTAAAAACTATATATACAAAATAAATAAATTTAAAAGAAGAGAATATTTAACTTAAAATAACCAGAAGGAAAACAACAAAAATAAAAGCAAAGGTAAATGAAATGAAAAGGCGAAACACAATCAAAATACACTATCTATAGTCATTGCACATATAGGCAGAAATGATTTACTTGCATTGCCTAAATGGACCAGGAAATTTCTACTTTAGTACATGCATTTTAATTTTAAGTAAATATTCAAGTCCTTGAAATACCATTGGTGTTCATAGTAATTTTACTCCAATATATTTCTGTTTCACAACACACCCCTTATCCAATCATATTTGTCAAAGAAGCTAATAACCTTTTAACATAAAGGTGGAATTGTACATATTGCCTTCTGTGCATAAGAGATATTTGATTCTCTTGTTGCAAAAGGAATGCTTTTTTTATGTATATGATTTGAGGCAAAAAATTAAAATATCAGAAAGTACTGAAGGGTTGTATAACATACTTTCAAATAAAACACATGTACTGAGTACTATAATTCAAAATTTTAAGATTCAGTTGATGCTGTCTACACACTCTGACTACACCTTTTCCAGTGAATGTACTCCTACTCCTCTCCTCTTTGTCTTCTGGGGAACTCCTATTCATCTTTAAAATCCACTCAAATGTAACCTCTTGCATGATGTTTTCTGAAGTAGACACATTGTCCTGACTTCTCAACTCAAAAAACTCTCTATTAGCCATATCCCAATTACATTCTTTGCCTCTGGGAAATCTCCCTCACTCTATGTTTATACAAATATGTGATCCTTATGGGAAGTTCATAGTCTCTCATCACCTTGACCTACATAATTTGTCCAGAGATGGACATGTGATTCAAATAGAATGCGCTCCAGGGAATTTCTAAACTGGAGCTAGTAGTTTTACAAGACCCGGCCAAAACAAACATGTGATTAATTGCAACATAAATTAATACAACTTTTAGTGGAGATTTGCTTTGAAAAATGTCCTATAGCACCATAAAGTAGTCTCTAAAATGAAATTGGGTTTGTGGTTCTTGGTAACCAGAAAGTGTGCCATTCACAGAAAGATGTAAATTAGGTAGGTGGGAATATTGGATAATTACATAGAGTGAGTGAATTATTAAAAAAGAAAAGAAATAAAAAAAAAAGCTTACCGAACTTGAAAGAGCCCCAAAAGAAAGTAGCTAAATAAACTGACTGTATTTTATCTCAAGTTTCAATTTCTGAAGTTATCAACACCTGTGTGATACTTTACCTGTGAAACTTGTTTTCTAACCTATATAATAAACTAATAACTTTCTTTAGTAGTTGTGAATTGATTGAGGAGTTGTGATTCTCTGTTTTTCTAATTCAAATTAGTCTTTTATCTATTCGACCTAGTAGTGTTCTGCTTGTATAAAATAAATAGGAATGCAGTAGGCTTCCTATCACTTTTACTTTTAGGAACACTGTGATTAATTAGCCAATGCCAGAGCTTTACATGAGTCAGACTATTCTGATTGCCACTTTGCCTCTGCTGTCCATTACTGTAGCTACGCCCACCTTGCCTTTGATGGTTAAGTGCTGCCACTTGTCCCCTGCCACCTTGGGATCCAATTATTTCCATTTTATTTAAATTTTGTAGTTGAGTGTCTGTGGTTCCCACTGTTAGAGCTGACATACAGAGAAGAACACTTACAGGTCTCTTCAGAGAAGCAGTTGCTGCCTTCACAAATCTGTTTCACAAGGTATTGGTCAAGGGTGTATCTTCTGGACTTTCCCAACTGAGATGAGTAGGTCTAAAGTAACGAATCCACTCCACCATCCCAATCTCTCTAAGCTTTTAGATTCCTTCCTCTACATTAAGCCAAGAGAGATCAAGTATTTCCAGCTCACTAACAATGGGCCATCTTTTAATTCATATTTCAACTAACTAAGCAAATAAACTATTAGAACCTTTTTTAAATCCCCAAGCTGCAACATTAAATGCAGAGCCCCTACTTAGTGGGCCCAAATCAATAAAGTCAGCCTGATCCAACTCTATATTCTTTCCACCATTATCCCACACCCTTCTTATCCACTCCCATGCCTGCTCTCCAGATTTCTGTTTATATAAATTAGAAAACTCAAGCAGTTCTTTTTGAGTGTAGCACACCTCCTCATGGGTCACACTCTCAACCTCACTTCTAGGGGCCTGCTGGGATTTTAGTCTAGTTATAGGTCTAGAAGCAAACAGGGATGTTTGGGGTGGGTCCTGAGGAAAATCAACATTATCTCACCTAGCAACTGCCCCTACTGTGGATGGAGATACTATTTCTTCTGACTAAAAAGGTTCATCAGAGTTTACAAACTCAGTGTCCCCAGCTTCATCAGGGTCCTCCCACACATTCCCATTCCAAGTTGCAGGGTCTCATTCTTTTCCAATCAATGCCCTCACTTTAACAATAGACACCTGGTAAGGCTGTCCATGCATTTTTCATTCCAGGTCAGCTGCTCACATCATAAGTGCTTATGTCTGTTTTCCCACAATTTCAGCTCTTTCTCTACAGAAAACTCTCACTCAGGGCAATCTTAGCAGATTTGAGGCTTAGCATTTCCTTCTGAAGGCAGGAGATAGAATCCCTGAGTTCATGATTTTCTTTCATCACTTTGTCCACTGAACTTAGGAGCAACCCACCAGCTTCATAATGTTCCTTGGTTCTCCATATATGGTCAAAGGTATTATGTATAGGGTCACAGAATTCCTTTCCTCTTATAAGCGATGAATCAAGAGTGTCAAATGCATTTATTTTGTATAACTCTCTAAACAATTCATGCCAAGGACTGCCAGTGTTATCCAAACTATTAGAAGTAGAGTCCTTAGCATTTTGGAATCCAATCATATTAAGCATGCAACTCCATAAACCTCAAAACCAATAAACCAATGAAAGAACTCCATCCTTAATATTCTGTTCCTCTAAAAGCACCACACTTCTGGTACCAAAATCTGTATTAGTCTGGGTTCTCTATAGGGAAAGAACTAATGCAATACACACACACACACACACACACTCAGGAGGCTGAGGCAAGAGAATCCCTTGAACCCAGGAGGCTGTACAATTCAATGAGTTTATATTTTGAGATACAGATTTGTTTTTATTGCTTACCATGTGTCCCCGTGGTACCTGTGTCAGTGCCTGGTAGAGAACAGGTGCTCAAATATATGTGAGCATTCTAAAGCATCTTCAAATACATATTGAAAGATAAATTAAATTCCAATATATGATATTTTTCCTCCATTGATGCTTAGAGGATCAGGTACAGAACAGAGAATGTTGGTGCTCTTCTAGGTTGAACATTTTCTAGACCAGTGTTTCTGAAGGAAAGGCTAGCAAGAGAAAAACAACATTTGCAAGATAGTATTTATCATTGCTGATGATGAATCTAAGTTGGCACACACACACACACACACACACACACAATGGAGGCTGATACACACACATATGCAATGAAGCCAAAGGGAGGCTGGTACAGAGAGAATATGCTGGACTGGAGGTCTACTGAGAAGAAGGAACTACTGAAGCAGAAGAACTGATGCCATTAAGGAAGAGAGAGAACAGATCACTGAATCTTTAAGTTAAAATCAGCCAGGACAACTGTAAAGGTTGAGAAAGAACGAAGTTGAGGTGGAAAAGAATGCTGTGAGGCACATACTATGTCTTCAATAAATAGGAGAGAATAATTAGGTTAGGAGGTCAGCAGATTGTTATGAAAAGAAAGAAGAAGGTAAGGCTGACAAGAAGGGTTAACTAACAAATAATCAAATGGTGCAAACATGCAAGAGTGAGTGATAGGTGGGAAGCCACTGCTTGATTGGGCTGCAGAAGGAAGAAAGCCACAGTGAAAAGCCAGGTGTCTATCTTGTTAGAGACAAAGAGTTTTGCAAAATGAGATTGAAGATAATGGAGAGCTTACTATCCTCAAATCAAGACTTTGTTCTACTTTTTTTCTTTAATTATAATTTGATAATTTCCACTTGCTAAATAAAAATAAGAATTAGGACAGAGAAAACAGATGGCATTCCTATTTTTCTATTGCTTGTAATTATTTTTAATAATGTTTATATACTGAAATCCATAAATAAATAAGTTGATGTGAAAGTAAACATAAAGCTTTCTTTAAAAAAGCAACAAATTAATATGATAGGACATTTGCTACCAAACAAATTCATGAAATTGTCCAGCCATTGCTGCCCCCCAAAAATGACTGGGCTGCACAAGAAGTGGATGTTCACCATTTATATGGGAGCAACTGGTAGAAAGATTTAGACAAATGCAGCAACAGTGTCTCTCATCTCTATCTTCTTACTTCATCTTTCATATGCGGAATGAAAACTAAAACTGTACCACAAACTTCCATACTTAATGTTATAACTTAGAGGTATACCACTTATAATCAGCAAATACAGCCACTATCATCCCTTGTATGAAACAAGGTAGTGAACCTACTACCTATCAAAATAAGATAAGAAAAAATACATATAAAGTTAAGTTAATGGATTAAATTAAGGAATATTCAAAATAAGTTTAAAATAGCAACAAAATTATAATTATTCTTAGACAAAAATGTTTATTCAGAAAACTCGAATGAATCTAAAGCCAAATTATTAAAATTAATAACAGTTTGGGGACATTAATAAACTGTGTTTTTATATTTCAACTGTATTTTTATATTTCAGTAACTGTATTTTAAAATGTATATTTATATTTCAGCAACTGGCAACTCTAAAATGTAATTTGAAAAATGTAATCTTCCTGATACTAAAAAAAAAGAAAGAAAGAGAAAAAACAGGTTATTTTTCAAGATGATTAAATATAACAAGCATGACAATTGTCTCCTTATCGATAGACAAATTCCTAAAATTCCAGGTAAAAGTCAAAGATTTTTCAAAGAACTTGAAAAAAGAGGGATTCAAAAGGCATAAAGAAATAAGTGTTCCCAAGAATTAAAGACATTCCTGAAGAGGAAAAGGAGAAAGTAGAATAAGACACAGGGATTTAGAGAATTGAAAATCAGGATGATTATGGTGCTGTGTTTATTAAGTAATGCTGTATTTCACAAAGATATCATATAAGTTAATGGAATAAAAAAGAGAAATCAGAGATAACCTTACATGCATACAAAACTTGATTTATAACAGAGAGGTCATTGTAGAACAGTGGAAACAGGACAAACTCTTTAATGATAGTTTTTCATAGAGTAAAAACAATACAGTAAAAACATAAAGTTTTACTTTAGTAAAAAAAAAAAAAAAGGAAAACCAAAACACACACAAAATATTTTCTACTTCACATCATATAAAAAAAATCAATTCGGGCAGATTATTTTTCCATATATGAAAAGCAGTATTTTAAAACATCAGAAGACATTTTTTCCCCAGATTAGAACCAAAAAAAAAAAAAAAAACCACTTTTTAATAAAAGCACATAAATTATAAAAGAGCAGATTACTTTCATCACAGTAAAATGGAATGTTTCTGGTTATAATGTGATCCCATTTAAAAAGTAAAATGACTAATCAAAGGCAAAAATGAGACATGTGCAAGAAAGTTAACAGAAGAGAATTGATATTTCGAATATATAAGTCATACCACAAATCCATATGTAAAAGAAAAATGATCCAATAGAAAATAGCAAGTATTATAAAAAAGTGAGTCACAAAATGAATCTTAGTGGTCAAAAACTTTTAAAGATTATTTATTACACTTGCAACTAAGAAAATGCAAATTAAAACCAGGGTGATGAACAATTCAATGTTTCAACATTTTGTAAAAATTAAATGTCAGCAATACCTAATACTGCAGAGGGTACAGAGCAGAAGAGATGCATACATAGGTAGTAGAGGCGACAAAAGTTACAGCTTCTTGAGAAACAGTTATAAAATGTCACCGACATATCTATTGACTAGAGATATGACATCACTTTTTCCACCAAGTCTACTCCTAGGTTCATAATCCGAAGAAAGAAATCTTGCTTATAATCCAAGAATACATGTCAAACGACATTCATAGCAGCCTTATTTATAGTAAGAAAAACTAGAAACAACCTAACTACCCATCAACAAAATAATAGATAAATAAACTACGATATAATCACACCATTGAATACAATGAGTTGCGAAGAAAATTAAAACTTTACAAATCGACATAGATAACATAAAAACATCTTAAGTGATAATCAGGTTGCAGAAGAAAGCAGAGAGTAAAATAGCAAGTATGTGTGTGTATGTGATATATGTATACAAGCATATACACACAGATAAATACTCTCTTGAAAATATTGTTTTTCTCTTGCTACCCTCTTTCTGAGACACTGTTATCTCTCTTTTTGTAGATATATGATTGATTGATAGATAGATAGATAGATAGATAGATAGATAGATAGATAGATAGATAGACAGTAGATTGAGAGAGATATAGATATAGAGATGGATAGATGACAAATAGATAGATGACAGATAGATAGATAGATAGATAGATAGATAGATAGATAGATAGATAGATAGATAGATAGATATAATAGATAGATAGATAGATAGATAGATAGATAGATAGATAGATAGATAGATAGATAGATAGATAGATAAAAGATACTCCTTCAGGGCTTGAGGCAGGAAGGGGCTGGAGCCTTGGAGTAGTGCTACATTTGGTACTCCAAATACATGAGTATTATTTTAGTTCTTTAGCTAGGTAGTGTTTACTAGATGTGCATTATTTTATTCCTAGTATTCCTTGTTATGTGTTTGAGGTTTCCTTATTTCTTAAAGAGTCAACTGCACCAATACAAATGAAATTATGTAAGAACCTGGCCTATGGTATAGAAATAGGAGTGACAAGAGAGAGTTCCTCTTGTGAGGAACACTGGAGTCAAATCATTACAACTTAGTCATTAATTTGGGAAGCAAAGATGATGTTTCTGGTTGAGGATTTGGAATTGGTTGTTTCACTAACCAGGATAAAGAGTGTCTGGGAAAGAGTGTTAAGTAGCTCAGCACTCTGTTGACTCTGTTGTCTCAGAGTGCATATAGATTAGCTGTTGTTGCTGATGACAGCATCTTGGCATTTGAGAACACAGCAGAAGCAAAAGGTCTTTCTGACCTTCCCCCTGCATTGTCTTCTAAAGAAGGTCATGGCTGAGTGGAGTGGCTAATGCCTGTAATCCCAGCACTTTCGGAGACCAAGTGGAGAGGATTGCTTGAGCTTAGTAGGTAGAGATCAGCCTAGGCAACATAGTGAGGATCCTTCTCTCAAAAAAAAAAAAAAAGTTTTTAATTAGCTGGGCACAGTGGCATATATATGTAACCCCAGTTACTTTGGAGGCTGAGGTGGGAGAATCGCTTGTGCCCAGGAGTTCAAGGCTGCAGTGAGCTATGATTGTGCAACTGCATTTCAGCCTGGGTGACATAGTAAGATTCTGTGTCCCAAAAGTATAAAAATTAAAAATAAATAAAGCAGATTATAAAACCTAGGAAGAATTTCTGCCCTTCCCCTGATGAGGGTCATATGATTCTCATGTGAGAGATCCCCTCCCTATAATAGGAGAAAAGGAGCCAAAGACACAGAGATGCCAAGAAAAATCTGAACAAACAGTTCTTGCAAAGTTTCCCCCAGTTTATTACCATTAGATCATATCCCCTGTATCCATACTTTCCCATGATTATCCATTCTTCATCAAAACTAAGCATAAAAATACACAGATTTCCTCATGCTTTGGGCCTCCAGTCCTCAAAGCTCCCAAATCATGTAAAACTTATATTAAATAAATGTGCACACCTTTCTCCTGTTAATCTATTATTTGTTATAGCAGACTCAGCCATAAACCTAACAATGGGAAAAGAAAGATATTTCTTTTCCCTTATACTTGAGGCATGTTACATATCCATGTTCTTGAGAGAGAGTAACCTCAGTTTCTGGGAAGTTTATCCACAAGTCACAGTTTCACATGTATTTATATTGCTGCATAGTGAAAACACCTCCATCATTTGTTCAGTAGAGTGCAAAAGATCAAATGCATAAAATGTGAGGTTGGGTTATTGCAAGGTTGAACAAATGACAATGGTGATCCTGCTGTAGGGATCGGTGCCAATTTCAAATCAACTTATAATGGGATTCCGGTTATTGCAGTTTCACTCAATCTCATGTTCCAACATGGATTTAGAGAATCATTGCCCATCTGAGCTGCAAGAGGCCTCATGAAACACCTTGGCCCAGGCCCACACTGTCGGCATTTGGATAGCTAAGCTATTCCAGACAGATGCTTTCTTAATGGCTGGCCTCTGAATCTTCTCCAACTCCTCCACGTTCCACTTAGCATTACATTGCTTTTCAGTTGGAGAGGCATTTTTTTTTTTTCTTTGACCTGGTGTATCAATTAAATTTTTCTTCTTAATCCTTTTTATTCTGTGTGCCATCTAGTCCTCATATAGAGAGCTGTAATTAAGTTAATTTGATTGATACAAACTATGAAATAATGCAATTTATACTTTTCCAATAAATAACAATCCTTTAGAAGTTGGATCACTTAAAAATTAGATGAACAAAGCATTTAATTGTGACTGGTAATCATGCAGCAGCAGGGGGCTAGTCAGGATAATAATGAGGAAGGAAGAAATACTGTTTCTCTATGTTTAGAACAAACCCCAATCTTCGGGATTCTTCATTTTGAACCAGATTCAAATTGCCTGTTGGAGTTTGTTTACTCTTGGGCAGACATGACTTTCTGCTTCTCCAGAGACAAAAACAAGCTTTACACAGTGTTAAAATAATCTCATAAAGCTTTGGGGGGCTTTATTTGCTCTCATGAAACATTTGGAACGTTAAGGAATCAATCACAAAAATAAAAATTAAATTTTGTGTCTAACAACAAACATTTTAAGAGCTTTACAAAATTTATGCAAAATGTACATCTCAAAGACTGACAGGAGTTTAGGAATGAATATATGACACGCATATACTGCTTTGCCAACATTTAATTTCTAACTTTCAATATATATAAACTATTTATAATAGAGAACACCATTTTCTAAGAATAGACCATGAGCTCCTTGAAAAAAGTGACATTTCTATCTTCTTCACCAATCTATCCCAGAAATTAGCATAGCACTAGTCCCACTACACAAATTAATTGCCTTTATCACCATCGTGGAAACAATGGACTATTTTTGTGTGTAAAAAAATAGCATTTTTCCTAATGTTCATAGTATTTTTTTTAATAAATGGTGCTGAGACAACTGGATATCTTCAAATAAAAGAAAAGAGTGAACCATGACCTCGTATCCAATAAAAATATTGCCTCAAAATTGATTAAAGATTCAATTGTAAGAATTAAAGTAACAAAGCTACCGGACGGAAACATAGGTATATATCTCCATGGTCTTTGATTAGGCAATGGTGTCTTTGACATGATACTTCATCAAAATTAAAAGCTTTTGCACTTCAAAGAACACCATCAAGAAAGTAAAAAGTCAACCCAGAGAACTGTACACTTAAGTGGGAGAATTGTGTGGAATGTGAGTTACTTCCTAATAAAGCTATTTAAAATATAAAATAAAATAAGGATCAAATTAGAAAAACATGTAAAGTCTTGTATAGTAAATACTATAAAACATTACTGAGAGAATAAAAGAAGTTTTAGACAAATGGAGAAATATATCAATGTATTTGAAGGCTGAATATTGTAGTAAAGATGTCAATAACCAATCTGTGGTTTATCAAAGCTTTCATATTCTGAAATAGTACAGTCAATAACACCTAAAAAGGATCATTATTTTCTTCCCAAACACCTATCCATGGATCAAAAATTCAAGGATTATTGTTAATAAGACTACCATATAATTATAAAGGAAAAATTAATCCATTGGTATCAGACTGCTTGCACTATCATTAGAAAATTATAGAGGTGAAAAATTTATAATCTATACTTTAATTCTAGCCAAATTGTAATTTATACATAATGACAATTAATAAATAATTTAAAATATGTAAATCCTTATAAGTGTGACATCCACAAATTCACCCTGAAAAGAAATAAAACGTTGTATGAGACACACCAACAAATTGATAAATGCATCATGATTAAGTACTCAAAGGGATGAAAGTTTTAATAAGAAGGACTTGTGGTGTACCAGTTTAGTAAACTAGGTAGAGAGCTAAGTCTAACACAAGATGTATGAATAATGTTAAAAAGTCAAAGACTATCCAAACAATCTCCAGATACAGAGTTGTAGAGTCAAATCTCAATTTTAAAACAACTATTTAGTTTGTAAATACTACAATAAAATGGAGTATGTGTGCAAGTGTGTACACATGTATATTGTGTGTATGCATGTGCATTGTATATGTGCTACCAGCGGGGGAAAGAGAAATGTGTTTCAAGAGATAAAAAGAAATGTTAAGTTGATCAATTTGAATATATATTGGATGTGCAAAATCAGTAAGTATATTCAGAAAAGTACTTCTTTTTCTCTTTTTGAGGAGAAAACAATATGAAATAAAAAAATGTATATGAGAAAGGATTTCTGACAGGAAGGGAACTTTTTGTTACAGGGAAATAATACAGCAGCTCACACACGTTCTTTTTTTCAAGTGTAGTATAAATATAGGGCCTCATAACCCAGAAGATTAAGGTGGAAATCAAGGGCTTAATTCTGAATATAGTTTGCTGTTCTTTCCTTCTTCATGGATTAGATCATTCATATATTTCCTGAAACACAGATGCAGAAAAATAAGAATATTTTCATATTCACTAAAACTCCTATCATTATAATTTTAAAATATAAAAACATGGATAGGCTTTACATTAATGTCAAGTTTTGTGAAATCTGTTTTTGATAATACATAAAGTCATAAAATATGGATAATTCAGGATGAAATTAAAATTCATAAATTGCTCCTGTGTAGTATTTAACTTATAATATATGCATAAAAATCACAGATATTTTCTTCTTTCTAACTTCCCCTGGGTATTTTCTCCCTAACCATACATTAACCAAATGTAATTCCTGAAGTTGATGTAGCAGTTTACTCTGCTGATTCTTTCCTTCCAAGCAGAATAACTTAAATTAAAATGGATTTCATGACTTGCCGTGACAGGCTAACTACTGATAGACTAGTCTTCCTGCCATACAAACTATAGATCTGTATGTGACAACTGTTGGCAGACATTGAAAAAGAATTCCTCAAGAAAAATGAAACTCAAAATGATTAGTTGGTAATCACTCTGAATCTTGTCATAGGGACAATATCCTGTTAATTGCACAGGAAGCTAGAGAGCAAGCAAGGGAAAACTGATGATTGAGAAGAGGGAGTATACATCAGAATTTGTTATTGCTGAATTAGCTGAAATCTTTGGAAAAGAGCACCAAAGAAAAGAGGAGCAATATTTGAATAGCGAAATACATGAAGATAAAATGGAGTTTACGCAGGAACCGAAGTTTGGTTTGGCATTCTAACATTAATGTCAATTATTAACAGAATAAAAAATAAAATCATTTTATCTTCCTAGTAGATACAGAAAAAATACTTTTTTAAAAAAATCTGCATTTATGCATGATATAAACTCTCAGGAAACTAGAAAGAAGAGGGGACTTTCACAAATTGATAACAAGCATCAAAAATAAAAAAAGAAAAGAAAAAGAAACTACAGCTAATGTAATACTTAAATGTGAACTATTGAATTATTGAATATTTCACTCCTAAGATAGGAAACAAGGAAATCCTACTCCTCAATATTTACTCAAGAAAATTAAGTCTGTTGTATAAAAGTTCATGAGCATTAATATTTATGATGTTATTTGTAATGCTTCCAAACTGTAACCAACCCAGATATCCATCAATGAGCAAATGGGGAGAAAAAAGAAAAAAAATACTTGCAAGTGAAAGGAGCCAGATACAAAAAGATAATTTTTGTATCATTTCCTTTAAATGACATTCTGAAACACTTAAAGCTAATGCATAGTGATAGAAAGTATCTCAACGGTTGCCTAGTGACAAGGATGAGGGGGAGACTGATTGCAAAGTGGCCAGTAACAATTTTCTTGTGTGATGGAAATGTTGTGCATTTTGATTCAGACAGTGATTACATGAAGCAACACATTTGTCAAAACTAATCCAGCTCTACACTAAAAATGTGTGCCTTACACTGAAAGGAAATTATACCTCAATAAAATGATCTAATAAATATAAGCATAAAATATGTTGCTCTTGCAGTTTTTGTACTCAAATATAATAACTAGGTTTGTTTTACCTTGATACAAATTATTATCATACAAAACAGTAACGGCAATACTTCATTACTTTCATGGAGAGAGATTCAAGTCAGGCAGAAGCAGACTCTTTTCAATTCTACAAGTAATTATTGGGTGTCTACAGTCTGCCAGGAGTCATGAAGGGAATACAGGACATGAAGATGCACAGGACAGTGTGTCCTCAGAAGCTTATTAGGACGCTATGACATTCAACAAGTAATTTAACCTCATTAAGTTGCATTTTCTACAAATGAAAACTAGGGATATTATTACTTATTTCATGGTGATTCTGTAAGGATAAAAATAGGGAAAATACATAGATGAAAAGGTATTGCAGTTTGATAAATTACTATAAAATTAAAAATGAATAAAATAAAGTCCATATGGCAAAAGAAAGAATACAATTATGTTCTTAAAGAATAGAATAGTTTGAAAATAATGATATAAAATATATAGCAAGAAACAGTGGTTCAGATAAATGAGAATACTTTTTGAAATCTCCAAAGCACAGATTATCATCCTATATAAACTTGTAAATATTAAAAAATGGTAGAAATTTCTTAATTGAGTTTAATAAGCTAGTATGACTCTGTACTAAAAGCTGATTAAGATAGCTTGCAAAAAAAGTAATCCATGTATAAATATAAATTGATTCATTCTAAATAAATTATTGGTAAGTCAATCCCAATAGTATATTAAAATAATACATCAGATGAGTGAAAGTTTATTCCAGGAATGCAAGGACAGTTCAACATTATAAAATCCATTAATGCTTTTCTTTGCATTAATAATTTAAAGAAGGACAAATACTTATAATCATCTCTAAGGATTCTAAAAAACCTAATGATAAAATTCAACATCCATTTTGATTTTTAAAAGCTTTTAACGAATTAGAAATTAAAGATGATTTCATGACCACTACTTTCAATGATATGACTTACTGCCTAGAAAATCTGAGATAATCAACTGGTGAATATCCAGAATAAAGAATAGTTTATTACAATGTCTGGATGTATGATAAATGACTATTTTAAAATCATTAGTTATATTTTATGCCAGCTATTACTTATTAGAAAGAAAAAACAATTTTAATAGGTCCCAAATATGAGTGACCTAAGAATAAACTTAACAAAATTTATCTGAGATCCATATGGAAAACAACTGGAAAGCTTCATTTAGACCCAAAAAAGTTGAAAAAAAGAAAAATTATACGATGCTGAATTAATTATTCTTCCTGGAATTTTCACTGTGTATCAAGTATATTAATTTCTAGCATTGTGACTGTTTTAAACAGTTTTCTAGTTATCTCCTAGGAAACATCCTACATAGCTTTCAAAATCAAGCACAAATTTCTCCCCTTCCCAGACATTTCATTAAAGTCTCACTGATTCTATCTTCTGGTTTTCCATAGGTCTTTCTCCAGACATCTGAATTTGTTGGTGTTTGTTTGTTTGTTGACAACCATTCTACATACATGTTACTCTGTTAACAGAGATTGTTAACTGAGTCTAGCATGTAGTAGTTATAGGTATTCAACATTTACTTACTTATTAAGCATTAAGCACCTGAATCTATTTAAAAGATTTCTGGGATATTGTTGATAGGCATAGTTTCCTATTTATATTTTCTCTGGAAATACTTAAGCTGTAATACAAAACTAATTATATTGCATATAGACAAAAGCTAATATGTTTAGCTACATATAATCAATTTTAAGTGTGTAGATTTCTTACAAAGAGAAGTGCTGAGTGATCATCAGATTCAAAATGCATTCATCTGACCTGCATATAGAGCCTCAACATGAATGCCAATTCATGGTTCAATTTATCTGTAATGGAATTAAGCAGATCTTCTTATTTTGTTTCTCTTCACTAGAACTCTATTTTCTGATGCTTATGTTTAAAATTATTCTACAGTTGTGATTTCTGAGAATACTATGCCATCAATACCCACAAAACTCAACTCACCCATTGATTCTTAGTATTAAATTAACCTCTACACTTATCCTTGGCCCCCATCTGAGTTCACCTGAAGCTACAGTAGACAACTACTTAAATGCTGAAATCTCCCATCTCAGTTGCTTCTCTGCTTCCCTACCTGAAGGATTCTCTGACAGCAGGAGAGCTGTACCTGAAAGGCCAGTATTGCCGAATCTGAGCACAAACCTAAACCAATGTTCCAGCTTTCCAAGAGATGTTAATCCCATGTTAATCTCCCAAAAGATGAATCTAAAGCATATGTTACCTGGTTTCTGGCATTCACCTGAACATCCTTGCACTTTGTAATGGCTTTCCCCCTTCCTTCCCTTTCATTCCACACTTCTACCTTCCACACTGCCACTCCTCCCCAACCCACACTCTCTCACCTCTTCTTCCTGGAATTACCTTCCCAATAAACAACTTGCTCCCAACGTCCTTGACTCTGGTATGCTTTGGAGTGACACAAAACTAGGGTTTGTTTGTTTTTTTATTTGTTTTGGATTAAGGGGAGCTTAGCATATTTTGCAAGAGTTTAGCCTCTTATGCTTTTGTTTCTATTATACTCCTTGAGTCCTACCAATGAGTTCATTGTGTTTTATTAGTAGTGTAAATGCCTTTAGGCCATTCAGTGTTCAATCCTTTTTTCTCTACATGGTACTATTTTCTTCAGTATTTGTATGAAAATAGTTAGAGTCCAGGTCATATAAAAAGGCATATTATTATTTTTTCAAGTAGAAGAAACAGTTGAAGAGCAAGATATAAGGCAAAAAGTTCCAAGCAGTGCTATCTCGCTCTCTCTGTCTCTGACTCTCTTTGTCTCTGTCTCTGTCTCTCTCTGGAATATTTTTGTGAGTTTTGAAAGAATATTACCTCAAATATGTCCTTGAATACTATAACTTTGGTTTTCTAAACCTAATTGGAATATGTTACATTAAATCCATTGAAAACATAAAACTAGAACAGTATACTCTGTTAACTAACTTTTCATCCATACATTGACACATTGACTATAGCATTCTAAGAAACAATATTTGGCTTAGAAAAACAATGTCTAAAGTCCTTACATTCATATATATATGTGTGTGTATACACATATATGCAAAAATTTTAAAGACTTCAAGTCCAAAATTCAGTCTATTATTGTGTTAGTCTGCTTTGAAGCATTTTGCCCTATTAATGTTGAGTTTTTATAGTCCATAATCTTGAAATAATTTGATCCAATATATTTTAAATCTATAACAACTTTTACATTTTGTTAAAATGCACATTTCTGAATGATGCCAAGAAATGCCCACGAATTTCCTTTTCAATAGCATTTATAGGAAACATTCCTAACTATCTATTCTTGAATGTTCTTTGACAGTTCATGAATCTTTCGTATCATTGACCATTTTCTGGTTTTTCCCAGGCAATTAATGTTGACAATGCTCCAACAATAGATTCTTATGATTATACATGCTTCTACTATCTGGTGAAACTCAATAGACCCACTGATTCTTAGAATTCAATTTACCTTTACATTTGTGTATAGTAAACCAGTCGTTCCAAAACTTACAATGTTCTTCAAACCCAGCTGTTGGAATTTCTCCCTGGTATTTAAAAGTGTCACAGAGTAGACTTATAGCTTTTATATTCTATTTTAAATGATCAACTACTTCAAAAAATGTCCACTTAAAATAATTACCAGATGAAAGAATGGAATAAATCTAACTGTAAAAAATTTAGAAATACTCGATCAATTATAGAAAATACTTGTCTAAACTAGTAAATTCTTAAAGTTTCAGGAACTAACATTTTACTAAAATTTTGGTAAGTTATTTTGCAGCTTCAACAGAGAATATATTTTTCACTTGCTTTTTTTTCCCCCTTCATCTAAATCATACTAACTGCTGAGGGGTTTCATAGCTTCCTCAAAATTATGACCAATAAAATGTCACCCTAAATTCTTATACCATGTATCATTAGTAAAAAGGTTTGCTATGTATTTCTCAATAGAAGAGTGTTGAAATACGGTAGGATGGAAAATAAGCAGACATAATAAAGAGGACTGTAGTGAGGTAAAGTCTATCTTCTCTTGGCTGTCTCAGATCATTTATCTTTCATGTGAACTATTCTTTCTTGGAGGCAGTTCTCTTTGGCAACTCTTTACTCATGTATTTATCAGGGTGCAAAGATGGCACTCTGTCCTAGGAAGGCAAGCCAGACAAGGGTAACTTTTTTGAGAATAAAAAATATTTTTTAAAAAAGTTATTGAAACTCTATTTTTCTCATTAAAGAGAGAGTTTTTTGTATTCTTTATTATTATCCTTCTCCTACAGTTAGAGTATTAAATAATATTCTGAAGGTCAAGACTAGGGCATTAGTTTAAGAAATAGACAAGCAAGTGGCAGACTATTCAGCCTGAGGCCAATCCAGGCTTTAAGTGAAAACTGCGAGAGAAGTCCAGCTTAAATCACTAAAGCAAGATACTACACAGAAATCTGGGAGGGAACGCCAAAGCGACAGGGTAATTGTTTTTAAAACAAAACATTTATCAGAATTGCCTGTAGACTTTTTCAAAAACCCAGACTCTTGAATTTGACCTAGCAAATTGGGCCCTCTAAAATTGGACTCAGGAAGTTAGATTTAAAAAAAAAGAAAGAAAACTCAGATGCACAGCCAGGGATGACAGTTCTGGCTGATGGTAAAGAATATGCATTTTGTGAAATGACATTTCCCTGTGAAATATCCATGGGAACTCCTACATATAACTTTCGTGAAACTAATATGATGAGTGGTATCTGAGAGAGATTCCATGGTAGAACAGATTCTGATTTCAGTAAACTTTTGTGCGCCTGACTTTTGGTAACTGCTTAGAATTAGCCTGTATATAATATGTTCCACTTTATATAACCTCACTCGTCTAACTGCAAAATATAAGTACAGGAATAAATAAACCCTATAGCCGTATCTAGCTTTAAATTATATCCTATTTTCTATGTATGCCCTTCATGCAATAGTTGCATTATTTTTAAAAATAATGTATAAACTACTTTTTGTAATTTAAATCAGATATTTTTCTGTTGATTTATACTCTCATTTTAAATATGCTTCATTTAAAATAAATTTTATCTTATATATTTAAATTACACAATATGATATTGTAGGATACATATAGATAGTAAAAAGCCTACTAAGTAGAAGCAAATTAATGTATCCATCATTTTACATAGTCACTCATTGTTTTGTTTTTCCTGCCAAGAACAGCTAAAATCTACTCACTTAACACGAATCTAAGTGAGTATACAGTACAATTTTATTGCCTATAGCCCTCATGTTGTACATTAAATTTCTAGAATCATTATTCTACATCTCTACTATTTAGTAGGTCAGAGGATCTGACCCATATCTTTCATGTCTTTCATTTCCTCCCCCTGCTCCACCACCCCTGGTAATCATTGCTTTCATCTCTATCTTTGCATATTTAAGTTGAATCATTATTTTTCTAGACTCCACATATAAGTGAGATCATGTGATATATATTTTTCTTTTCTCTGTCTGGCTTATTTTAATTAGGATATTGTTTTCCATGTACATATACATGGTAGCAAATGGCAAGGTTCATTTATTTTCAAGGCTGAATAATATTCATTTGTACATCGGTAGCATATTTTATCAATTCATCTATAGATGTACACAAGTTGTTTTCATGTCTTGGTTATTATTGGTAATGCTGCAATAAACATGGGAATGCATGTATCTTTATGAAATGATGACAGTTTCCTTTGTGTATATGTTCAGAATATGGACTGTAGGGTCATACGGTAGTTCCTTTTTTAGTGTTTTTTTTTTTTTTTTTTTTTTTGAGACAGAGTCTCACTCTGTTGCCTAGGCTGGAGTGCAATGGTGTGACCTCGGTTCACTGAAACCTCTGCCTCCCAGGTTCAAGAGATTCTCCTGCCTCAGCCTCCCAAGTAGCTGGAATTGCAGGCACATGCCACCATGCCTGGCTAGTTTTTATATTTTTAGTAGAGACAGGATTTCACCATATTGGTCAGGTTGCTCTCAAACTCCTGAGCTCAGAAGGATCCACCCACCTTGGCCTCGCAAAGTGCTGGGATTACAGTTGTGAGCCACCACACCCAGTCCAATTTTTAGTTTATTTAGAAACCTCTGTATTGTTTCCCATAATAATAGCTGTACCAATCTACATTCCCACCAGCAATGTACTAGAGGTACTTTTTCTTCACACCCTTATTAACATTAACTTTTTTTTTTTTTACTTTTCAATAATAACAATTCTAACAGGTATGAGATGGTGTCTCATAGTGGTTTTGATTCGCATTTCCATAATGATTAACAATGTTGAGCAACTTTTCATATACCTGTTGGCCATTTTTATGTCTTGTTTGGGAAACTGTCTATTCAGGTCTTCTGCTAATTTTTTTAAATCAGCTTTTTTGTTTTTTCACTATTTGTTGTATGAATATAAATTCTGGATGTTAACCCCTTATCAGATATATGATTTGCAAATATGTTTCCCAATCCATAGGCTGCTGTTTCATTTCATTGATTGCTTCCTGTGGTGTCCAGAAACTTTTAGTTTGATATAGTTCCATTTATATATTTTTGCTTTTGTGGCCTGAACTTTTGATGTGAAATCTAAAAAGTTCTTGCCAAGGCCAATGTCTGTGATCGTTTCCCTTATGTTCTTTTATAGGAGTTTTATAGTTTCTGGTCTTATATTCATGGTTTTTTAAAATCTATTTTGAATCAATATTTGTATGTGGTATAAACATTCAATTTTATTCTTGTCATATGGAAATCTAGTTTTCTCAGCACCATTCATTGAAGACTTTCCTTTCTCCATTATGTTCTCTTGACATCTTTGTCAAAATCAATTGACCACATGTTTGAATTTATTTCTGGGCTGTTTGTTCTGTTCCACTGGTATACATGTCTATTTTTAATTTCATTACTATACTGTTTTGATCACTGTAGTTTTGCAATATAATTTAAAATCAGGAAGTGATATCTCCAACTTTGCTTTTTCTGTCTCAAAATTGTTTTGACTATTTGGGACATTTTAATGGTTATTCATACATTTTAGGATTTTTTTTCTATTTATCTGAAGAACACCACTAAGATTCTGATAGAGATTGTATGGAATCTGTATATTGCTTTTGGTAGTATGGACATTTTAACAATTTAATTCCATTACATAACCATGGGGTAATTTTTTATTTATTTGCATCTTCTTCAAATTCTTTCATGAATGTTTTATAGTTTCAGTGGACAGATCTTTCACCTCTGGTTTAATTTATTCCTAGTTTTTTATGCTATTGAAAATAGAATTTTTAAGATTTTCTTTCTCAATTATATAATTATTTGTGCATAAAATGCTACTAAGTTTGTATGTTGCTTTTGAATCCTGCAACTTTATTGAATTTATTTGTTGTAACAATTTTTTGGTGGAATCATTGGGTATTTTTACATATAAGATTATGGGATATTTAAAGAGAGATAATTTTACTTCCTTTCAGGTTTGCATGCCTTTTATTTCTTTTTCTTGTCTGATTGCTTTTGCTAGCACTTCCAGTAATATTTTGAATAGAAGTGGCAAGAGTAGACATCCTCAACTTGTACTGTATCCGAGTGGAAAATCTTTCAGCTTTTCCTCATTGTTAATAAATGTCAGCTCTGGGTTTTTCATCAATGGCCTTGTAATGTTGAGAAATTTTCATTCTATACTTAAACTGTTGAGAATTTTTATCGAGTATGGATATTGGATTTTGTCCAATTCTTTTTCCATGTTGATTTAGGTGATCATGCGGTTTTTATATTTCATTCTGGTAATGTGATGTATTTTATTCATTCATTTGTGCAAGATAAACCACTATTGTATGCCAGGAGTAAATCCCACTTGGTCATGATGTATCATCTTTTTTATATGTTTTTGGATTCTGTTTGCTAATAACTTATTGAGGATATGTGTATCAATATTCATCAGAGAAAATGGCCTGTAGTTTTCCTTTCTTGTAATGCCTCTGCCTGCCTTAGGTATCAATATCACTTATTCTCATTTAGGATAGATGTTTGCTGTCAGTGATCTGTGTACTTGCATTTAAAACTTTCACCTGATGACTCCCCTTACCCAGAGACAATCACAAGGATAATATATGATAATATATAATTTGTCCAAACTGTGGCAATATTAATATCTATGCCAAGACAAAAGCGTTAACCTCAAAATATGCCAGAAAACTGGGACATGTGGTTACCCAATCAGTCGTCTTAAACAAATGCCCACATTATTTAGGAAAATGTCTATTTAATTTTTTTAATAAGTAGAAAATCTTCCTTAATGCAAACAAATATATTCTCAACGTGTTTTTTTTTTTTTCTTTCTTTCTTTTTTAGTTTAAACAACAGAAATTTACTTTTCACAACTCTGGAGGCTAGAAATTGTTTTCTTTTAATCTTAATAATTGTACATTCATTTTTTCTCTTCTTTGATAGCTTAAACAACAGAAATTTATTTTTCACAACTCTGGAGGCTAGAGATTGTTTTCTTTTAATCTTAATAATTGTACATTCATTTTCAAAGTCTGTCACTGCTTATTAAACAGGTGACACAAGCAAAATCTGCTTAACTTAAATGTAGACTTTCCTGGTGTCATCAACCTCTTTGTATATGTTGTTAGTGTTTTCTTACTGATGGTAGACAGAAAGGATACCTACAGTAAGCCTCTCTGCCCTCTTTGGGGGAATGTGTATGTATACATCTTATAGGCCAGTCTCACACAGGTTTTTGTCTTTCAGCTTTCAGCAAATAAATATGCTGAACTTCACTATTTCAACTTACAGAAAACTTGCTACAAACTATGAAATAGCTGCAAGTTCTCATTAAGGTTTTATAAACACTACAAGTCATTCTGCTGGGAAATTGATTTTCTTCAGATTGGTTAAGAAACAGAGGAAATTTAAAGTTGTTTTTGTTTTCAGATGTTGTACATAAAAAAAATCTATGTCAGACAGAGACACAGACACAGACATATGTTTTCCTGTGAATTCTACCTTGGCATTGGCAATTCCTATAGAAGTGACAATGTATATTATTGAACATCTTAAATACTATATCAGTTCAACCTGTTTTTCAAGTTAACTTTAATATCAAAAGTTATCTGCACTCTCTATTGATCTCCATGTACTTACAAAATAAATGATGTTTATTTTTGCCAAAGGAATTGGGGATGCAAAGGTATCTGATAATATTCAGACAAAACACCTCAATGGAAAAATATTTAGGAACTTAGGTCCAGAAAAGAAGAAACAATTAGAAAGGAATAAGCAGAAAATTACTTGAAAGCAGAAGCTGTGGTCTACAGCTAACATATAAAAGACAGAGTTAAAAGAAAGACAGAGAGAGAAAAGAAAGTTAATGTAGGGGGATACCTTAGAAACAGACAGAGCATGAAGGAAAAAACAATTTCCAGTAAGTTATGCAACTGAAAAAATCTAGGAACCTTATTGGGCTGTACTCAAACAATCAATATTTTTTTCTGTGGCCTATCCATTCTCATTCATTTCATTTTTAAGAAATATAAATTTCACAGGCCTAGAAAATCTTACCCCATTTTTTTCTTAAAAAGTTTTAAAATAAAGTTTTTAAAAGTAAATGAGAAATATATGGCTGTATATTATGAAAAACTTGAAGCAAAACAAAGACATACATTTAATTCCATAGATAATTATATACGTATTTAAGAAAAATGTGCACAAACTCAGCAATATTACATAGCCATTTTGATTCTAATGAAACGATCTAGCAGAAAGAGTTTCAGTGTAAAAATAATTTAAATGGGTATACCCTAAAAATATATCATAATTTGCTTAACCAGTCTTTTTTTGGACTATTTTCAAAACTCTTTATATTATAAGCAGCAAAGTAATAGAATACTAAATCCATTTTTAAAACAATCTTAATTAGGCAAAATGTAATCCTAAAACACACGGGTTACATGTGGCAAGGAATTTTCCCTCTATTGTGATGGATATTTAAGCTCTCTCTTGAATGGAGAGGAGAGACGGAGTATATAGGTACCTGTGCAAAGCCTCAGAGCATAAGCATGGTAAGGAGGTTTCTACATTTGTAGATGGGATTAGCAGTTGCAGCATACTAACCATAATATAGAAGCTTGAGTTGAAGGAGGAGAGAATCCACATTGGGTTCTACTTGCAATCAGGGAAGCAACTAGCAGTGCATAACACAGCACGTGTAACCTTGAATACAGTGACAAGAAGGTCTGTAGGATGGGAGGGAGGAGATTTCTTCAAATGGGAAATTGGTTACATGTTGAGGAATTTATCAGGTAATTGAACATATTGAAAATAATGGGAGCCAGGTTTCTCATCATTGGAAGACTGAATTACAAGGATAAAAAGCAAGAAAACTATAATGAAAGCTGTGATGTTGGATTAGAATCAGATCTATCACTGTATATACACAGTATTCAAAAGATCAATGGATAGACATTAAGTATATAAATATCTTTGGCCACTGAGAGAACCTAAAAACAGCAACACTCTCCTTGCAATGAGTACATCTACTGTCTAGAACAAGGTTGCTAACAATGTTACCATTCTCCACCAAAACAAACTAGTGTACCTTAAAAAATATGAGTAATTTTAAATCTGAGACAGGAAAGAGACAAGATAAGCATAGAATATCTTATGCCAAAAAGTAATAAAGTTTCCAGAAAATAGTGGTCACACAATTAAAGAATGGAAATTCCACATTCAATAATGACCAACTTGCTTCTATCAAATTGATGTTTTCACAGGTAACAACTATATTGTGGACAAAATATGCAAAACATGCAGAAGGCATTGGAGAGTGATCAAAATCACAAAGATAGTTGGAGGAGAGTTGACACTTGAATGCAGACAGTGACCCTGTGTGAGCATCCTGATGTTTCATTCACAGTGTTCTAAACACAATTCAAAATTACTTGACATGCCCATGTCCCCATAAAAACACACACTCATATACACGAAAAAGTCATCCACAATTCAAAATTAAGATAAAAAGGCAACCAATGTGGAAAAATTTTGAGAAGATCCAGATCAATTGAAATAATCCAATCCAATAATCCAATCTGATGAACAGGGTCTCGGGAATTTGAAGACCCCGAAGACAATATGAAGGGGATTAATTTGTATAAAACTGAAATCACAGAAGGAAAGGATACAATTGTATATATATACATACACACATACTACCACAAACATATATTATCTTCTGTTCTGTTATGATGTATACAATCTCTGAAATTGTATATTATATATAAAGTCTCCCAAATATAGCCAAAAATTTCAGACAAAAATACATTTCAATATCTGTCAAAATTAGATGATAAATATCCACTTATAGATCAAAGAGGCTCAGTGAAGCCCACAAAGCGTAAACCAAAACTAAAATTCAACTAAGCACATCATAATCAAACTGCTAAAAGTCAAAGTTAAAATCTAAAGATAGCCAGAGAAAAATAACACTTACAAACAAAGAGCAACTGTTCCAATAACTGCTGACATTTCTTCAGAAACAATAGCAACTAGACAAAAATGAAACAATACCTGTAAGTGTTAAGGAATAAGAAGTATCAAACCAAAATTTCATACCTGTTAAAATATTCTTCAATAATTAAAGATAAATAAATACTTCCATATGAAAAAGAAAACCAATGTAATTTGTTACCAGCAGTACTGCATAATACTATTCAGTAACTAGAAGATTCAGGAAAGAATAGGAGTGAAAATTCTAATGACAATTTATCTTATTTGTGTGAAAACTTGTATGACTTTATAGACAAAGTTTACTACAGTATTTTGAGATTTATAAAGTATTTTTACATATGAAACCTAAGCCATAAAGACTATGAGTAGAAAGAAATAAGTGAACCTACCAATTTACAAAGGTCTCATTTTTTTGGTGACATTGTACATTATTAACGGCAAGCAAATTGTGGCAAGGTAAAGATGTATACTATCATCCCTAGATTAGTGGCACTCAAACTTTAGCATACATAGGAATAATCCGGAAAATTTATGAACACAGAGATTAACTTCCTCCTAGACAGTGATTCCATGTGTCTCAAATGGGACCAAAGAATCTGCATTACTTCAACATTCCAGGTGATGCTGATGGTGCTGCTTTGGGCACCACATTTTGAAGATGGTCACCTTAGAACAACTATTAAACAGTAATTTAAAGTGGACTATCTGAAAAGCCAATGGATAAATCAAAATGAAATTTATTTTCAATTAGTCTAAAAGAAAAAAGGATAAATTACAGAGTTAAGGAGACAACAAAATGCAATAATATACTTAAATCTAACTATATTAATTATATTATTCCAGTAGAACAAGTACTCTAATTAAAGACAGAATTGTGAGAATTTTTTAAAGCAAGATGAAATTAATATTACCTGTAAGAGAAGCAATCTAAATATATAAAGACATAGATTAAAACAAATGAATTTTAAAAACTTCATCACTGCCTACATCATTGTCAGATAAAGTAGACTTCAAGATAAAGAGATATTACCAGAAATAAGAACATTTCACAATGATTAAAGAACAAATTCATTAGAAGGACACACGAATAAATATATAACCAAAAACAGAGCTTCAAAGTACATAAAGCAAAACATGATAGAATTAAAGGGGGAAAAAGATTATTCCACAATGGTAGCTGAAGGTTTTAAAACTTCTCTCAGCAATTGATATAGCAACTACAAATCAGCAAAAAATGTAAAAGATCTGTACAACACTGTTAACTATGTTGATCATTGATCTAGCTGATATTTATAGACCACTAAAGCAACCATTGCAAAATAAGCATTATTTTCAAGTGCACGTGAAATGCTCACCAATACAGACCATATGCTGGTTCATTAAAAAAAGGTCTGAATACGTTTAAAAGAATTAAAATTATACAGAGAATGTTTTCTGATCACAGTGATATAAAATATAAAATCAATAAAAATAAAGTATCTAAAAAAACAGAAACCCTAAACATTTGGAAATTTAACAACAAACTGATAGGTAATCCATGGGTCAAGGAAAAAGTCACAAGCCAAATTAAAAAATACTTTTGCCTGAACGACAATAAAGCACTATGTATCAAAATTTGTAGAATGCAGCTATTGCTGCATTAAAAAGACATGCATTAAAATTGACTAAAAATAAATTTATAAGCACTTGGGAGGCCGAGACGGGCAGATCACGAGGTCAGGAGATAGAGACTATCTGGCTAACACGGTGAAACCTCGTCTCTACTAAAAAATACAAAAAACTAGCCGGGCGAGGTGGCGAGCGCCTGTAGTCCCAGCTGTTCCGGAGGCTGAAGCAAGAGAAAGGCATGAACCCGGGAGGCGGAGATTGCAGTGAGCTGAGATCCGGCCACTGCACTCCAGCCTGGGCGACAGAGCGAGACTCCGTCTCAAAATAAATAAATAAATAAAATTTATTTATTTATTTATTTATTTATTTATTTATTTATTTATAGTTTTAAAGGTTTATGCCAAAAAATGATGCAAACAATCAATAGCTTAAGTTTTCATTTTAAAGCTACAGTTTTTAAAAGATAAGCAAAGAATGTAACTGCTTATTTTACAAAGTTTGTAAAAATATTTCCATACCAAAATGTTTCTTCAAATTTCTTCTGTTTTATTTTGCAAGTGATACAGGTTAGAGCCATCCTGAGTAAATTGCAACTTTATTGATTATAAATATTCCTTTTAAATTTTCAAATGAAGAATAAAGACTTTTGATATGATTCATTTTGTTAGCTTGGTTACTTAATATACTGGTGTATTTACTTTTATGTTTTTAAGAAAATATTTAAGATACTAAACATTGGTCTCCCCACTTGGAGGTAAAATCCTTATTGATCATCACACCTACAAAAGAGTAGTATCTGACATATACAAAGTTCTCAAAAATATATAGAGCTGAACTGAGCTCATAAAATATAGTGTGAATTAAATAAAAGATATAAGTTATGTAGAATAATTTAGGAACATACTGAAAATAAGTTTTGGAATACAAATATATGTATATAATTTAAAGATTTTTACCAATGCAGTAGGTCACTTAAATAGTTACAGAAAAATACATTTTAAAATATAGGCATGCCACTAGGACTATCTTTATTGTATATTTTCTCTGAAAACCACAAACATAAAGCCTACAATGTTTAAATCTGGGGATCGTATAAGCTGTTAGTGATGCAGATACTTGGCAAATGTTAAAAATGTAAGTGAACACATTTGGAAAAAGCATCGTAAGCACAGGATTGCCTCTGAATCAAGTAACAGTTGATCATTGAAGTAAAAACAAGTTAAGAAACTTTTTACTTAAAATAAAAAGTAATTCTTTTTAATCTTTCTTAAATTAATGATTCAAATTTGTAAAATTTAAAAACAATTGTGTCTTACCTGGCACTAAAAGTTGGCATTGGTTTGGGTCAGGCTGCATTTTAGCTTCAAAGAATTCTAGATATGAGAAGAGTCTTATGAAATAAGCTTTTATTCACCCCCTAAGAGAAGGAGTAAAAGAGTCCTCTTTCAAAAAAGAGCTGAATACCTAATAAGAGAGGAAACAGGAGAGGATTAGAGAGAAAAGTTGTAATCCTATTTGCAACGTATCCCCTTCCACAGATACATACTCCCACCATTAGTTATGAGGTGCTGTGTCCCTAAACTTGTTCTCCAGATGTAGCCATGTCTGTGTGATGTCAGGGGTTTTAATGCAAGGCCAGGAATTAAGCTTGCCACTGTTGTTGGTTGGAAAGGCGAAGAGAAGGTATTTCAGAGGAAAGGAGGGAACTTAGCATTTGTCCTTATCTTAAACTCAAGATTTTTAAGACTTGTGCACTCATGTTAGGACAGAACTTTATTCTTGCTGCATTAAGAGTTAAGACTCTTTGCAAAATTGTCCAGTATGTTTGCCAATTTTATGCTGAGAAATGAGCTGTTTTCATTTTGGAACTTATTAATGACTTTTGAAAGGTGTTTGAACTCATATACATAATTTTAAAGCCAGATAATTTGTATTGCTGAGGTTTAAAAGAATCAAAGAAAGAAAATCATCTCAAGCTGAAAGCTTAACTACCATGTTTCAACCTGGAGGTACTTTTTAATCAGAAACTTTAATGGATCCTTGACAATAATGTTAGGAACAAGTTGCTTTAACTCAGGAGGGTACCTACTAAATGAAAGAGAACACAGCTAATTGCATGGTAATTGCTTTATATACAATACCTGAAACATGGTATTAGTCGATATGGATGATGACAGATGGATCATGATGCTTTGACTCACTTAAGCACTGCAATTGGCAAGCAGGATTCAATCAATTTTCACATGTCCATATAAATGGTCTCAGCTACAGTATTTCATAAGTTTTTCCTTTTTATTCTATTTTATAAGTTGTTTACCTCCTGTAAATAATATATTGGGTAGGGATAACCGCTTGAAAATAAATGCTAAGAAGTATTTTGGAAAATACTGTTTTCTACTCCAGTGAACAGATGAAAGGATTCACTCTGATCTACTCTACTTAAATATAAGTATCCAATGATGATAAAGTGGATTGTTCATATTGTTCCATTATAACTCTCCTCCCTTTAGTGAGCTCCACAAATGTTATTGATCAATGGCAACTTTCTAATGAGTTATTTCTGAAAATAAATGTTGTGTTTTTAAACACTAACAATGAACAGACAAATAGGTTAGCAACACATTTCCATTTACAATAATATCAAAAGAATAATATACTTAGGCATAAGCCTAATGAAAAAGGTGAAAGATTTGCACATTGAAACTGAGAAACATTGCTAAAATAAGTGACTACATAACTGAATGGAAACACATCCCATGTTCATAGATGAGAAGACTTAAATTTTAATAAAATCCCCATCAAACTAGCAATTGCATTTTTTTATCATTTAATTTTGTGATTTTGTTTAGTTGTCTGTGTTCTCCTTTTGCTCATTGAGCATTTTTATGAGTTATTTTTAATTTTTTGTTTCAAGCTTGTAGATTTGTGTTTCTTTAGGGTTGGTTTCTAGAGGTGTATTTTGTTCCTTTCATCGGGTTTCACTTCCCTGTTTCTTTCTATATCTTGCAATTATTTCCTGGGGTATGGATATTTGAATAAACAGCCTTCTCATCCAGTCTTTTTATACTAGCTTTAGTAAGAATAAACCTTCACCAATCACCCAAGCCAGAGCTTCTCTAAAGAGGATGTCATAAATCTTGTCTGAGCTCTTGCTTCCCCTGGCACCTGCCTGTGGAACTGAAGCTCTGATGTGCTATGATGCTTGCCTCTGTTTTCAGTGATATCCAAACTGTTGGTATTAGTCCATCACTCTATTAGTTCATTTTCTTGCTGCTGATAAAGACACACCTGAGACTGGGAAGAAAAATAGGTTTAATGGACTCACAGT
Organism: Piliocolobus tephrosceles; assembly: GCF_002776525.5. Classification (NCBI taxonomy): domain Eukaryota; kingdom Metazoa; phylum Chordata; class Mammalia; order Primates; family Cercopithecidae; genus Piliocolobus; species Piliocolobus tephrosceles. The sequence continues at coordinate 87,837,505 of NC_045443.1, read as the reverse complement.
TCCAAGTGGCTGGGGAGGCTTCACAATCATGGTGGAAGGTGAAAGGCACTTCTTACATGGTGGCAGCAAGAGAGAATGAGAGAGAAGCAAAAACAGAAACTCCTTATAAAACCATCAGATCTTGTGAGACTTGTTCACTACCATGAAAACAGTATGGGGAAAACTGCCCACCATGATTCAGTTATCTCTCCTAAAACATGTGGGAATTATGGGAGTACAATTCAAGATGAGATTTGGGTGGGGACACAGCCAAACCATATCAATTACTGTGCTTTGTTAGGTAAGAGAGAAACCAGAAACAGCCAGAAGGTTGGATGTGTGGCCCACTCTTTTGTTTCCATTGTGGGGGAGAAACCTCGGTATTAGAGGAACACAGATGAGCACATACAATGCTATGCATTTTCCTACCTCTTTTACTTGGAATCTTCCTGGGTTTTATGATAATCTAGGTTCTGTATATTCTCAATTGTTCTATAGAATTCTAGCAGAAGTGTTCTGGTCTGTGCATAATTTTTAAATGAATGTTTCTGGGGAAAACAGGGCCTGAAGCTTTCTTTATCTTCCTGACATATTTCAGGATCTTGCTGACATACATTAAAAATTTATTTCCCAATTAGTCATGTATCATTTGCTTATGGTGTTTTCCCATGCCAAAAATATCAAGTTATAGGTAATAAGACTTTTAATATTTTTTCTTTTAGAGAAAATGTGATAACTTATATAGGAGAAATGTTCCCATTCCTATGTTATAAAAAATTTACCAGTGTTTTCCTCTGATATTAGCATAATGTAATTATTTGTATCCATAACTTCATAACTTTCTTTTCCATTTTGACATTTTTCATTTATAGGGTGACAAATAGATGGTTTTACCTTTTTCAATTAGAAAATTATCTCAATACTATTTGTTGTTAAAAAAACAAAAAGAAAAACTCTTTCCCAACAATTTATAATGCTTTTTTTTTGAAGTCTCACTCTGTCACCCAGACTGGAGTGTGCTGGTGCGATTTTGGCTCACTGAAGCCTCCATCTCCCGAATTCAAACAATTCTGCCTCAGCCTCCTGAGTAGCTGGGATTACAGGCACGTGCCATGAGGCCCAGCTAAATTTTTGTATTTCTTAGTAGAAATGGCATTTTGTCATGTTGGCCAGGCTGGTCTTGAACTCCCGACCTCAGTTGATCTGCCCACCTCAGCCTCCCAAAGTTCTAGGATTACAGGTGTGAGCCACCATGCCCAGCCTAATGCTGCATTTTTTATATGCTCAATTTCTATAGTAATTGTGTCTATTTCTGAATTGATTAAAATTTTACATCTTTTAACTTGGTCAGTGTATCTATTCACCAATACCACACCACATCAGTTATGTTAGTAACTATACATAGAAACTTAACCATTTGGAATGAGATCTATAAACAGAATAAAAGACTCTGTAACATAAAAATATTAAAATATTTTAATTTGTGGTAATTAAGGCTTTGTTAGAGCCTTTTTCTCCCAACTGAAGAAAAGCACAACTTACCACTTCCAAAATCTTGGCAATGTTTAAAAAAAAAAAAAGGAAGAATAAAGCTCCTTCTATTTGATCAGTGAAACTACTATTTTAACAAATGATGTTCCAGTTAACTAAAAGCTCTGAACATTTGAAATTTTAGCATTATTTTCCCAAACAAAAAGTAACTTACTTTGTGAGAAATTATAATGACATAAAAACAATACATTTTTTCTCCTTTAATAATCAAAAAGGTTGAGAAATCATTTACAATGTTCTTGTTGGCTTGATGTTATCATTATTCATTGGGAACTAGGGAGATAGTAACAATGTTCAAACACAGATTTAAATCTTTTTTTTTTAAGTATTCATTTTTTTAAGTCATATGTTACAAGCTAATTGTGTCCTAGAGATTTCAATAGTTTACAATATTCATTCATTGAAATCTTACAACTGCTAAAAAAAAGTCAGCATTATTGTTTACATTCTATAGATGAAGAAACTGAGGCACAAGAAATTCAAAGAGCTCATATAGTAAGTAAACACTGAAGCTAAGATTTAAACTAATGGTGTTCTGTAGTCTGTACTTTCATTACTGCATTATAGAAAAATGTCTGTCTAATAAAAATGTATTGCGTGTCTCCAGATCCCTAATGTTGTTCTAGGTATAGAAAGCTAATAGAAAATAAAGGACAATTTATTCCCCTCATTGTTCTTACACTTGATCAGAATTTTGACAGTGAACAGGGATGAATAACTGCTATAAAGAAAATATACTGATGATGCAATAGTGAGCAACTATTTTCCCCATCAGTTAGGATGAGGAAAATCCCTCTTTTTTTCTTTTTTTTTAGATGGAGTCTCTCGCTCTGTCGCCCAGGCTGGAGTGCAGTGGTGCGATCTTGGCTCACTGCAAGCTCCGCCTCCCGGGTTCACGACATTCTCCTGCCTCAGCCTCCCGATTAGCTGGGACTACAGGCGCCTGTCACCACGTCCAGATAATTTTTCTTTTTTTTTTTTTTTTTTTTGTATTTGTTAGTAGAGATGGAGTTTCACTGTGTTAGCCAGGATGGTCTCAATTTCCTGACCTCGTGATCTGCCCACCTTGGCCTTCCAAAGTGCTGGGATTACAAGCGTAAACCGCTGCGCCTGACTGAAAACCATTTTTCATATGTGTTGGTCAAAGATATGTGAGCTAAACCATGGACGATGAAAATAAGCCAGCAATATGAAGAGCTAGGGAAAGATATTTCTACACATCTAGATGAGTAAATACTGGAGTGACAGGGCAGGAGAAAGCCTGCCATTCTCAAGGAGTGAAGAAAAATGAAATGAGGTTGGAGAAGGAGGCTGATGGACAAGTAGATTGAGTCATGTAGGAACTTGTAAGTCACAGTAAGTAAAATGCATATTCAGTGTCAGAGAGGCTAGCATAGAAAGGGTTTTAAGCAAGGGAGAGACAAACTACAAGTTACATCTTCAAATGAGCATTCTGATTGCTCTGTGGAGAATGAATTTTTTTGGGATGAGAGTGAAAGCAAAACGAACATATCGGAGGTAATTTTAGCAGAAGGACAAGAAGTGATAGTTTGAACCTGGCAGTTGTGTTAGAAAAGGAAAGAAAGCAATAGAATAAAGAAAATTTCTGGTAATAGCATCCACAGGGCTATTGTTCGATTGAACACACAAAGGTAGAGCAATAAAGAGGAAAATAAAACCAAGGTTGATTGCTAGGTGTTTATCTTGAACCTCTGGGAACATGCTGATGCCAGGTATTGAGCTGAGCAATCTTTAAAACTAGATTATAGTGGAAATAAGCAGATCTTTTTTGCACAGAAGTTTGAGAGGTTTACTAAATATTCAAGTCAATCTAGGGTTCTAATGAGTTATCCAGTGAGCAACAAGGACTAGAGTTATAAATTTCAGTCAGTGGAATACAAACAGTTTATACAATTTATGACAGGATGGAAATGTCCATCCCAAAGGATATTGATGCACTAACCTCTGGAACCTGTGAATGTTATCATATACAGCAAAAATTTAAAAATGTGTCATTGCATTTTTCTTTTTGAAATAGTCTCGCTTTCTTGCCCAGCCTGGACTGCACTGGCACAATCCTGGCTCACTGCAACCTCTGTCTCCCAGGTTCAAGCTATTCTCTGCCCCAGCCTTCCAAGTAGCTGGGACCATAGGCATGAACACCATGCCTGGCTAATTTTTGTATTTTTAGTAGAGATGGAGTTTTGCCATGTTGGCTGGGTGAATCTTAAACTTCTGACCTCAAGTGATTCGCCTCAGCTTTTCAAAGTGGTGGGATTACAGCAGTGAACCACCATGCCCAGTCAACATTGTGCATTTAATTAAAAGATCTTCAGATAGTGAGGTGATTTTGAATTATCCATGTAGTCCCTAATAAAATCACACATATCCTTGTAAAAGGGAGACAGAGAGAGATTTTACTCATATATAGAGGAGAAAACAATATGAGACAAAATGAAGGGTTTTTGGTAAGGTAGGGCTTGAAGGTAGAAGTGATGCAGCCACAAGCCAAGGAATGCCTGCTGACACTAGAGGCTGGGAGAGACAAGGAATAATCTCCACCAGAAACTTCACAGAGAGCACAGCTCTTATGATAATCCTGATTTGGGCCCAGTGAAACTGATCTTAGACATCTGGCTCTCAGAACTAGGAGACAATAAGTTTCAGTTTTAAAGCATTAATTTTGCAGTAATTTGTTACAGCAACCACAGGAAACTAATACAGTAGTATTTTTTAAAATGGACTAAATAACATTATCTAGAAGGAGAATGAGAAGAGAAGAATGTCTAGGACCAATCTCTGGTGTAGTCTAATAGTTAATGGTCAGATAAGGGAGGAGGAAAGAGGAGAAGAAACCAAAGAGAAGCATTAAATGAGGGTAGGAAAAAAAAAGATAAATAGTATCAAAGAAAGAATAATGTTTTTAAACGGGAGTAGTGAACAAACATATAGTATCTACTGAGTATCAGTATCTACTGAGTATCAAATATATAGTATCTATGGAGGTGTAGTATGATAAAGATGAAAAACATATTTATTGAATTTGATAAAGTGTAAATCTGATGATTTTTTAGAAGTCTGTTTTAGGGTAGCACTGGGAATTAAAGCCAGGTTTGAGAGAGTTAAAATAAATGAATGGTAAGAAGACACATTTAGCAAAAAACGAAAACCATTTTAAAGTGAGAACAATAAGATACGGACTTGAATAAAGAATTTATAGGCTAGGCGCGGTGGCTCAAGCCGGTAATCCCAGCACTTTGGGAGGCCGAGACGGGTGGATCACGAGGTCAGGAGATAGAGACCATCCTGGCTAAGACGGTGAAACCCCGTCTCTACTAAAAAATACAAAAGCAAAAACTAGCCGGGTGAAGTGGCGGACGCATGTAGTCCCAGCTACTCGGGAGGCTGAGGCAGGAGAATGGCGTAAACCCGGGAGGCGGAACTTGCAGTGAGCTGAGATCCAGCCACTGCACTCCAGCCTGGGCAACAGAGCGAGACTCCGCCTCAAAAAAAAAAAAAAAAAAAAAAAGAATTTATGGACCTAGCATACTTCTGCTTATGTCTTGTCAGCCAGAATAGTGTCTCTGACCATTCTTGGCAGAAGTTTGTTTTAAAGCAGTAGTTTAATATAATTAGGTTCAGACAATCCTAAAAAGGTGTCTGGGTAGGAAAAGAGGAAGCCAAGGAAATGAACACTGGACTGGATATTCCTATAGATAATGAGTCAATGAGTCATCAAGAATAAAAAGTGGAATAAAGGTGAATGGGAAAACCAAAAGCCAGGAACACATGTGTTGCAATGAAAGAAGGAAGTGAAGGCAATGAGGAAGAGAATAGTATGCCATAAGATTTCATGCTGTGAGCATTAACAGAATCTCAAAGATGTTACACAGTAGCTTTAAAGGGAATTCAAGCATAAGAAAAATGGTTAAATGAGATAACTTTAAGCTATCTTTCAACCCTGAAACTATGTTATTCTATAAACATCAACACTTAAAGAAAAGCAATTCCTTAATTACAAGAAGGAATTCAGGTTCATTTACTTGTAACTTAAACATTTTCAGACGTTGAGCTGCTCCACTTAACATTTTTTTCTACTTTTCCTTGTTGATGTTTGTATTACCTTTTTCCAAATTTCTCTGACATTAATGAATTTGCTTCTACTGACTTATCTGATCTTGATTTACCTCTCATTCTTTGAATAGCACTACCTTGTTCTTCCGTCCCTCACTCCCTCCCTTCTTTTTCTTTTTTCTGTCTCTCTCTCATATTTTTTCTTTCATAGACACTTCCCCAGAAAAATCTTAAACTGCAAAAGTGTTGTAGTCATGGCTTTGGAATCTAGTTGCTTGGTTCACCACATGCTAGTTCAGTGATACTGGGCAATTTACCTTGACTCCCATTTTTTATATATTTTTTTAGTTAATACCTAATAATTACACATATTTATGTGATTAAGAATGACATTTTGATACAAATATACAACATATAATGATCAAATCAAAGTAATTAGTGTATCTATTACCTCATTTATGATTTGTTTATGTTTTATACATCAAAATTCCTATCTTCTAGCTTTTTGGAAATATACAAAAATTATTGTTAACCATGTTTACTCTATAGTATTTACAGAACACTAGGACTTATTCCTCCTATTTAGCTGTAATTTGCATCTATTCACCAACATTTCTCTATTGCCCCTGCCTCCTGGCCCTTCTCAATTTCAAATAACTACAATTTTCTCTACTTCTATGGCATCAATTTTGTTTTAGCGTCCACATTTCAGTGAAATATGAAGTATTTATCATTCTGCATCTGACATTTCATTTTACATAATGTCCTCCAAGCTCATCCATTTTGCCAGGAATGACAGGATTTCATTCTATACTATGGCTAAATATTATTCCATTGGGTATATACACCACATTTTATAAATTCATCTATCGATTGACACTTTGGTTGATTACATATTTTGGCTATTTTGAATAGTGCTGCTATAAATATGCGAGTGTAGGTATCTCTTTGATACACAGATTTTTTTTTTTTTTTGATTGGATAAATGCCCAGTAATCAGAGGGCTAGATTGTATGGTGGTTGTGCTTTTTGGATATTGCAAAGCATTTATACTGTTTTCCATAATGGGTGTAGTAAGTTATATTCGCATCAGCAATGTATAAGAGTTTCATTTATCTGCATTGCCACCAGTATTTGTTATTTGTGTGTGTGTGTGTGTGTTTTATTAATAGCCATTTAAATCTGAGTAAGATGAGATCTCACTGTGGTTTTAATTTGCATTTTCCTAATGATTAATGATACTTAGCTTTTTTTTTTTTT